>NC_139607.1:68605682-69181947 GCF_964270895.1 Podarcis filfolensis | reverse complement strand
GTCCCATGGGTCAAAAGGGTTGGCATAGAGGGCTGCAACTGGCCCCTGGGCTCGAGGTTCTCCACCCATCATCTAATTGGTAATAGAGGATTTGTCCAAAGGGAATTTGAATATGTCTTAATGACCAGGGGTGTTTTCCTAAATGACCACTCAGAACTAGAGAGGTCTGGATTTGAAGACTCAAAGAGGCAAAGGCCAAAGGCCAAACTGTTAAGGGTGTGTGTTTTAAAATATAAATGCATTCTCCAACATTTATCAGATGAAAATAGGGACATTTCTCACTTCCTGCAACTAACCCTTAGCCTCCCGTTTTTTGGTCAACCCGCCCCCCAACAAAGCAGTTCCTATCAGAAGGAAGACAAGTGCCACCATCACTAACAGGACGCAGTACACACTCCCTCCACTGTCCTGAGAAAACCCTTTAATCCTTATTTTATTTTATATATTAGTTATTTTATTCTTTGGTAGATTTAAAGAAGAAACACAAATACCAATAAATAATTTTTAGAAAGGGGCAAGATTAGATGCAAATCCTCTCCAAGCTCAGCAATGACGGCACTGATGGGGGAAATAGGGACATCCCAGGATCAAATCAGAAGCCAGGATGGCTTTCGTAATTCCAAGAGTGTCCCTGAAAAATTGGGAAATTGCTCTAAAATCTTTCTCCATCTTTGTGACCAGGACACCCATCAGAATTTGCGGGTGGGGACAAAGAAATAGCAATAAAGGTGCCTGTTTGAATTTAGAGACAGAAGGGGAAACAGCTGAGACCTTTTAGCTGGAATTAATGAGACTAGAACCAGTCTTGGCAGCTATGGGTATCCATACTTTTGCTCTCTGGGAAACAAAAGTAGGGTTAGAGGCTTTTATGTTGTATTGCTTGCCAGGAAAGTGTCTGAACTTGCCATGTCAACAGGACAAAAGAGGCCTCCATTTGCACACTGCAACCACAAAACAGGAAGGTTGACTCAAAAATACAAGGGCTAAAGCCTTGTCATGCCACAAGACAATAAATGCCAGAGCACTCAACTGCAAGTACAGCCGCAGACATTTGCAGGCACCCACAGAATCAGCCTGCCAGAAATGCTAATATTAGAGAACATTTTATACCCAGTTGTTTAATACTAGAGTGACCTGTAAAAAGCAAAGAAGGGAAAGGATGACACTAAAAGGCTGAACACACTTTTAATGTTGTGCATTTTGCTGTCTTGAATATTCTGTTGAGTTCTCCTTGAGTATTTTATCAACGTTATTCAGACACTCAATGTACAAAAACAAAAACATATGATGCTCCCATCATGGCTAATAGACGATTTCAAGTGTGCCATGCTTTTCTGAAGAATATATTGACTATTTATAATCTGCATGATGGGGTGGGGTTGGGGGAAATCAAGCATATACTTTGAACTACTCAACAGAAAACTTTGGTGAACAAGACTGCACGAATCTAGCAGTGTTTCAGCAGGCTAGATGGTCACCCTCTTTCTACTTGCTATCCTTTCTTCTCCCTGTAATATCATTAGCAGAAGACTCAAACAGTTTCAGTTGATAGCAGGTACATAACAACAACGAAGAAGATGAAGATAGAAGAAGAAGAAGATCTGAACCAGGCTTCTGATCCATAAAGGGGACAGCACACCCTGAATACTTTCCAACTTAACCCATGTGCAAATATTCCATGAACTAATTCATTTACAGATCTGTGAACTTCAAAGGCCAATTGTGGTCACCCATCTAATTCAGTCTTTCCCTACTTGGTGCATTCCAGATGTTTTGGAATGCAATTCCCATAAGCCCCAGCCACCATGGCCAATGGACAAGGGTGATGGGAGTTGTTGCCCAAAACATCTGGAGGGCACCAGGTTGGGAAAGGCTGATCTACATCCCTTATATCTTCATCATTTCTGTAGGCTGACCCCCAATATGTGAAAAAGCCATGAGACATCCATTAATGAGCTATTGATAGCAGTAGAACCATATTTCCCCCCTGTAGGTTTGTTTGTTATATTTATGTTCTTTTTTCAGACAAATTAACTGTCAAAGAGCTTTGCCAAAGTGAGCCCCAAACATCTTGCTTTCTGGGATGGAACAGCACTTGGCACCACCACTTCTAAGTGCACAGTGGCCAAAGCCATTTAGCTAATTCAGCATTTGAGACAATAATAATAATCCTCAATACCCTTTTCTACTCCATGTACATGTATTGCAAAACAGCAACAACAACAACTTCAGCGACCAATTTATTTCATGGCTATTCAATGACCCCAGCAATCTTAAAGGGGTGTGCATCAGGGGTGTCAAAACCCAGAGCGTCAGAGGGGTACCTTGGAGGGATTTGGGACTTTTCATGGGCAAAGCAGGATCCGTGTAAGGCAGCATGGGTCAAAGTGGCAGCACCTGAAGTGCTTTGTGGTGCCTCTGCAACCCAGTTATAAAACAATAAAACCCTGCAGAGACAAGCACCTGCTAATAGTGAAAGTAATGTTACTAAGCTTTCCATACAGTATTGGAAATAGCACCGGGATGGAGTGATGGTGGAACACTGGAAGCTGCCTCATACTGAGTCAAGACCATGGATCCATCTAGCTCAATATTATCAACGTTGCCTGACAGTGGCTCTCCAGAGTTTCAAACAAAGGGTGTTCACAGCTCTACCTGGAGATGCTAAGGATTGAACCCATGACCTTCTACATGCAATGCAGATGTGCAAAGAGCAGAGGGTCGAGAGAGAGCTCTGTTGTGACTGATAGGTCAAGCCTGTAATCTGAAGGAATGATTTAAGGCTCAAAATCCTGTACACACTTACCTGGAAGCAAGTTCCACTGAAAGGTTTACTCCTGAATAAACATGCACAATACGTGTGTGTGTGTGTGTGTGTGTGTGTGTGTGTGTGTATAAAACAAAATAGTTAGACCTGTGGTTCCCAAGGTGGAGCACATGCCCCACAGGGGGGCAATTCGAGAATGGGGGGGCAATTTGAGAATCCCAGTAGTGATGATAGATGGGGGGGGGCAATTCGAGAATCCTAGTAGTGATGTATGGAAGTGAGAGCTGGACCATAAAGAAGGCTGACTCTTGAGAGTCCCATGGACTGCAAGAAGATCAAACGCATCCATTCTTAAGGAAATTAGCCCTGAGTGCTCACTGGAAGGACAGATCGTGAAGCTGAGGCTCCAATACTTTGGCCACTTCATGAGAACAGGAGACTCCCTGGAAAAGACCCTCATGTTGGGAAAGATTGAGGGCACAAGGAGAAGGGGACGAGAGAGGACGAGATGGTTGGACAGTGTTCTCGAAGCTACAAACATGAGTCTGACCAAACTGTGGGAGGCAGTGGACGACAGGAATGCCTGGCGTGCTCTGGTCCATGGGGTCACGAAGAGTCGGACACGACTAAATGACTAAACAACAAATTCGAGAATGAGTTATTAACAGTTCTAGGTTTCCTTCACGTAAATAGTTCACTTTTTGAATAATAAGAACTATATGTCACGGGGCATGACATGCTTAGGTGACTTAGAGATGCTTAGGTGGGGCATGGTCAAAAAAAGGTTGGGATCCACTGAGTTAAACGTCCTTGTTTTCCTATCACTGTAAAATATTTCTTTATCCTTGTTTATAACAACATCTTGAGAGACCAATATTGAAGCCCATTTCTTTAAAGATGGACTTTCACTCAGGGGAAAACTTGAAGAAACAGAGTTTGTACATCATGCAAAAAAAAAAGCAATTTACTTTGCAAGCAATTTTCTGCGTTTCCCTTGCTATTACTGCAGTGGCAGTATTTGGGGATAAGCGCTTTCTGCTATAACATCTGCTTTAGATGATTCTCGAAGAGAAGTTATGCTGCTTTGCATGTCCTTATCATTGGCAGTAAAGAAAACTGATAACGTAAATTCAGTGCTGTTGGTCAAACACTCTACTTCTCCTGCAGAGAACTAATTGCAAATGTTGAAGAAAAGTACTTGGAAAATCAGATGCTGCCCAATTGCCTTGGTCTCAGCAGAATTTCAGAGGAGGGGGTTCAAATCTCTTGTAGAGCAGTCTTAACCTGGTGCCCTCCAGATGTTTTAGACAGCAACCCCATCATCGGCTGCCATGCTGGGCAGGAGCTGTAGCCCAGCAACATTTCAAGGGCAGAAGGAAGAGGTTCTCCTTCCATTCACCTGTGTGCGGAATTAGGTATAAGGATCTAGATTTGGGAGCATTGGGGTGGGGAGAGAATTACCTTCACACCTCAGAACATGCTGACACAAAAAATGTTAGATGGGAATTCCCGCTGAAGAAGACATTTCCAGATTTGCCTGGGCCCCTTGGAATTGCCACCTCAGGCACCTTTCTGCAGAAACATTTGTGTTGAGACAGCCTTGCACACCTTTCATGATCATGGTTGAACAAATACAATTTTCTGGCTGAGGTGGAATAGCAAATTATGTCCCCCCTTCAAGGGCATAGTCATAGAACCCAAGGCTACCCCAGCTATTTTGACAGAAAATCCCACAAATGCTTCCTTAGGAGGTAAAAAAAACAACCAATGAAAATTAATTAAAGAACTAAAAACTTGCTGCCCTTTCATAACACTTCAGACCTTAGACAGCTGCATCACTCTCCCTAATAGTAAGGTTCATTTCTTCACTCTTTGAGAGCATGGCCTGTTGGAAGGACAACGTGGGAGGTGTTTCCCCTCACCCCAACTCCCACCAAACACTATTCGTCATACTCAACAAGAAGAGAGTGTCAATTTTAAGCATAATGGATTTAATCCAGGTTCTCTTGCAATCAATGACAAAAACGTGCATTGATTCCCTTAGTCACAGGTAGTCTGGCCTCAAGGCCACAAAGTCTGACAGACGCAAATTGACAGGCTACATCTCATTCACCTCAAAGGCAACGGGGAAAAGAAATAATCAGAAAGGGGCTCTGGAGTGGGGGTGGAAGACCAGCTGCATTTTTTTCCTAAGGAGGATTTTATTTTTTTATTTAAAAATGAGGTCCTCTATTTCTAGCTGAAGTGTTTATTCTGAAGTTTTAAATAAGAATTATGGGGGGGTTGGCTGCAAAGCAGCATAAAAATAATATTTAATCTAATTTATTTAACCTAACTATTCCTTCCTTCCTCTTCCTCTTCTGTTTAGTTTCACATTGCTGTTTTTGTTCCTCGTGACTGCTATGGCTCCCTTCACATCATGCTTTTATTTTACAAAAATAATTGTTCTGTGCTCTGCCTGTTCATGATAACTGCCCTCTATGTAAGATCGTCAAACACAGAAAGTCTGTTTCACATTCTAGCTCAAATCCAAATAGAAAGCAACAGGTTCTTCAAGCAGTTGCATTCCATGCTCAGAGAGTCCATTCCATGGGGTTCCATTTACATGTTACAGCAATGGCACAAGAAGTGCTTCATCATTGTGCTGTGGTAAGCAATTTTAAAGGTCCTCATATAGGCATGATAACACAGGTGTTTGCCACATCTGTGCTCCCCACACTCTCCCCAACTCTGTTCAAAACGGTTGAGGGAACCCCCAGAACTCATTTAGAGGGTGCATGGCAGGGGGAGGGAGGAAGTTCCATTGCACAAGCAGAAATATTTGCACTGACAGAACATTAATGTTGCTCTCTGAAATATACTCAGAGTCGAGAGTGGACTTCATGCTCTTTATTCAGCTCATAGTGGTGAGGAGGAATGGAAGTTCCCCCAGAATGTCTGCATTATATACATTATTTACACAATGGGCCCCATGTGATTGGCTAATTCCGGGATTCACCTGTAGGCCAATCAGGTTGCAGATTCACTTCCACCTGGAGCTGGATTGGCTGGCTCCTGTGGACCAATCAGACTGCTGCATTCTGAATCCTATTGTTCTAGGACCAATCAGACTGCTGCCTTTTGGATCCTATTCAACTCAGTACATAACACTCTCTGTTGGATGCAACCCTTAGACATTGCCAAACATGGGGTGCCCTTCCCAAATAATGAGGGAGACATTATGACTTTCTAATACAAAAGAGGATTAGTCATTTGCAAGAGCAGGAGGCAAAAACCAACCTTTCACATTCCACAATGTAGGTGTTTGAATGATTTCAAAGATGATTGTGCGTTTGAGACAGAGACCAGTGCTTCGCACAAGCAGGTTTCTTACTCCATTGCCTCATATAAAGATGCTGTTTTAAACAACAACCAGGAAGGTCACTGAGACTTGCCTGCCAGCCATATGTTAAGTGGGGGCAAACCATTTAAATGCATTATCTACCTTCTCCTTTGAAGAGAGAATGCTTTGTTGATTTTGAACTCGTAACAGGAATATTCCCTTTTAACATTTTAAAATAATGAATCTTCATTGTTTTCCTTAATATTTAAACACTATGAATAATTAAAGGGAATATTTCTCTGATTTTGTTTTATTGAGGGTTACATACAGTCAAAGCCTGCAGAGGTTTGGGAATTGTAGCAGGAAAACAAGGCCCAGCAGTGAAATATTCAAGGCTATGTGAGGAAGTTATGCTGTAGCTAAAACAAATGTTTTGATACGGTTGACTCAGCTGAAGGCAGCCTAAGATTGATAGGGTGGTGACTCCCTTTTTGCTCTAATGGCATACCCTGCAAGTGTCCCAGAAAAACATTTCCCGTGAGAACACAGTGGTACCTCCCAGTCAGCAATATGACCCACCTGCCAGGAACCTAGCATAGTGGCTCCATGCAGTGATCTGCTTCTTCCTTCTGTGTATTCAGTTTTCCCTGACTGCAGTCATCTACACTGGTCTATGGTCATCCATGGATGACCTAAGCTAGAAAAGTTGTCTTTTTTCTTCTTCCTCTTTGAGTTTTGGTTGTAATTTTGTCTCCACTGACATTAAGGAGATGGGGGTGCCTTGACAGCTTATTAGGCTACATGAGGAAGTAAAAAAAAAAAAAAAGTTCCCCCTTTTTTTAAAAAAAGTACAATCAATGAGCTTAATTCTAACTTTAGCTAGCTTGTGGAACAGCCTGAGAAATCAAGTACAACAGCAGGCATTCCAGCATAGTTCTACAAATCTATTATGTAAATCTCTCTGCCTTAGAACATCGCCTTTGGTTATAGCAGTGCTGAAACAATGTTCTCGTACCTTCCCTTCAGAGACCCACCTTGGCTTGTAAAAATAAATAGTTCTTCATTTTTTCATTTTTTCTGGAATGACTTTGTTGTGTGGTATGCTTTTCAATAACAAACCAAACAGGCAGCTTGTGTTTTGTGGTCCTTACATTTCAAGCACAATTTTAGTGTTTTTCTTCTTGAATGAAAACGTGTTCAGCTTTGTTATCACCCAGGGATGTAATTGCTCACATGTAAACCTATATGCATCTTCTTCATAATTGTACACATCTCTATTACATTTTATTTACTGGGTTATATAATGTCAGAATTTTATCTAAAGTTTTCTTCTTCTTTTTCTTCTCTTCAGCTATACCAGAAGCCATTTTCTCCTTAGCAGAAATTAGATTCCTTCTGGGGAAAAAAATATATCTTTCACATCTTTGGAATGAACATGTTTTTGAGAATTGGTACCCTGCAGGTAAGATTTAATTCACCCCTCCCTAACTTTTAATCTACTTTGCACTAAAGTCACAGAATGAAAATCATCTCTTCAGATTTAGCTAAGCACAATCCCACATGGAAAACTATAATAGAAAAATATTCTTTATATTTTCATGTGTGAAGAATACAAATTAAACTTTCCAGAACTGAAGTATGTGTTCTTTAAATACATGAGGTGCTTACACTTAATTGTATACTACTTAATTGTATTCTTTTGACCCCTGGCATCATAAATACACTCTATATTTCTGTGAGTGTGAACCAAGAATATTTACAATACAATGGGAAATCATTACAGTCTGAAGGTTTCAGAACGTAACTGGAGTCTGTCCCCAGGGATAGCTCTCCATAATTAGGCATGACATAGATAATCATGATTAATTATGTTTCTGGATAGTCATCAGCCTCTTATAAATTATTGTTGTTTGTGATAATACTAAGGAAAAGAAAGCAGGATGACTTTTAAAAGGCCATGAGGAATGGACAGAACAATCCTATGCTCAAATTTCATTCAGGGAGACGGAGAGGTGCTGCTGCTATGATGGTGGAACAGCATCCTTACTTGTGACTTTCAGGTTCCTCTTGAAGACATTCTTACGCAGACAGGCCTACGCAGTTGCTTAAAATTTTCTTGAGCAGCCAGTCATTTTAATTATCCTTCTGTGTTGCTTTTGAATGTCTTTTATGCTGCTGTACACTAGTGTTTTGCGAAAAAGTGGTCTATAAATACTTGTATAAATAAATAAAACAAACAAATTATGCCCCCATACATGGAGGCAACCAATGAATTAATTACGATAGGCGCATCATCCTAAAGCACACACACACACTGACATCAGACAAACACAAAACACACAGATGGTCCATCAGCCCCAGCAACACAGCCAGCAATGACTCCAGTATTGCTCATCCCAAGGTATCCCAAGATTTGAATCATCATATGTTCCACTCAAGAACTGCTTTAGAGCACAAAGTAAATGTGTAGGCCAGAGGCCTGCTGAAAGCATACAAAGTTCTTCCTGGAACAAGGATTCAAAACTCTCTCCTCAAGGGAAATATCCTCTTTTCCAAGCAGTGAAAGAGGTTAGGACAGACAATAGGGTCTATCCTATTGATAGGATATCACAACATCACAAAAGTTGCTGAGGGTTTTTTTTAAGAATACCCCCAAATTCTTGAGCTCCCCCCCCAAAAAAAAACCCAAAAAATTGCGATTTATTTTTATTGACTTGCCTAAGATCCAGGACAGAGCACCGCCTTTCGGAAACCCCCATCCCACTCTGGACATCAATCCCACCTTTGAAATCTCAGTACTGTCTGGGAAAATTCGGACATATGGCAGCCCTATAGATAAGAAAGGCAGCCACAGACATAAGCACTATAAAAGCAGCTAAGCACATGTGCTCTCAAGCATTGGACATTAGTGGAACCAAATTCAAATCTGAAATATGGATTTATTTAAAGAGCACTCTCAGAGTGGGTTACAGAATTCTGTAGTAGACTGATAGACATGGCACAGAAAGGGGGGGAAATGGGGAGGGAAGAGGAAGCAGCAAGATCAAGCCCATATTCTTAAAAGCGGCAATTCTTATAATAACCCATTGGGATGGAAACAGTTCAGGAAACCTGCTGAAATGGCTGCTGCTAGATGACCTCTCAACTCTCAAGACCAATGGCAGCTGGTCCCTCAATAATGCCAATTTATATCTGATATAAATTAAGGAGAAACCTCAATTTATGCAGTAGGACACAATCATGGAAATCTACCCGGGTTCAGATGAAACCTGCAGACTGTTCCAAGAATGGACATATATCATTTCTTTATCACAAGAATTTTCATGGGAAGTTTTTTCATACAATTAGTATTAGTTCACAACAGAAGAATAGTCCCAACAGCATTGATTATATTTCCTATTCTTTCCTCTCACTTCCCCATTTCAGAAACTAGGAAAAAAATAACTGAGGAGCAAAGTCAGAGCTGGAGCATTACCGGTTGGTTGCCAAAGCTTTTGGTATAGTTAATTTAGCATCCATATTTGCTATTGACATATAAATACTGTTTCTGTACACATTCAATATACGTAGTCCAATCTTCAAATCCCATAAGCTAGGCAGCAGCTGAACCATATCCGTGCACTCTCTGCCTGACAGAGAACGCTCCATTTTTAATAGGACTTCAAAAATTGAAATGACAGATGTGAATGAGCCATATTAAATTACCTGGCAAATGCAGCTACACCCATAAAAACATGGTGATCCAGGTGCTTCACTATTAACATCTTTCCAAACACTTCGGCTTTGATCCAGAAATATGAGCACTTGTGTATTTTTCTTTTTAATGGAGAGCCTCTAGGTCCTTTTAACCCCCTCATTGCTGTTCTCAAGGTGGAGTGCACCTTTTGAAACCCCTTTTGTATCATTCAGCTCGACCCTACACATGTTTATTTAGAGAAACAGACCCATGCGTGCCTAGTTCTAGAAATACTCTCAAGTAATTCCTCCCCCCCCCTTTATTTTATTTTTGCTTTATCCAATGTATAATATTAGTAAAGATTGTTGAGTGATATACCTGTGGGCAGGGCTTTTTTTCAGCACCTCTCAGGTAGGCACCATTGCCATTCTAAGAGAATGAAGGAAGGGTTCGTGGTGAGTTCTAGAAAAATAGCACTGCCTGTGGGCTAGCAGGTCTTTCTGTCTCACTAAGTGGATTTTTGTACCTATAAAAATGGCTTCAGTCATTTCCATCCCATTTTCCTAACTTTGTGTCTGATTACAAAAGGCTTTTAAAACCCTCACAAATTTAAGCAACACTTCTCTACAACCTTCAAAAATGAAAGGGTTTTGAGAATCGCTAAGCAAAACATCAAAGCAGTAGGAAACCTTTTGTGCATTAGCAATACTCAATCACAATCACAGACAATAGAGGTGCAGGATAAAATAAATACAATATTACAGCTACTAAATAATTGAAATACATTTGGCATATTAGATACACAACAGCAATGTCTGAATGGAATGATTAATAAGAGTTAAGCTTCAGAGAGAGAGAGAGAAGTGATTTCTTACATTTTCTGAAAGCATTTTCCTATGAGAATTGCAATTTTTATTACTTTCTGAACTGAGAGGATTGTGGGTGTTTTTAGTTCTGATTTTCTTAAGTTTTAAGATTCATCCAGAATGAGCATTGTCTCAGGTCTGAGCCACTTTAGTTATAACACACAAAGCAGGAGAAACAATAGGTGTTGGTGGGTTGTTGTTTTTCAAAGTTGAAGGAGGAATCAGTGTTTCTGATGTGTATTGTCATCCAACATTTGTCTTTGATAAAGGGGAAAAATCTATTTGACTCGGGGTAACAGTGGAACAAAAGTAATGTATCTACATCATGGGGCTATTGACTCTCTGATATCACTTTTAGTTCTCTTAAAATTAATACATTTTCCCACTCTTAATTTTGTGCTGCAGGCCTCACTTGAAAATAGTCCTTTAGAATGTGCAAACATCTCACAATAACGTCAATTTTATACAGTGGTACCTCCGGTTACATACGCTTCAGGTTACATACGCTTCAGGTTACACACTCCGCTAACCTAGAAATAGTGCTTCAGGTTAAGAACTTTGCTTCAGGATAAGAACAGAAATCAGGCTCCGGTGGTGCGGCGGCAGCAGGAGGCCCCATTAGCTAAAGTGGTGCTTCAGGTTAAGAACAGTTTCAGGTTAAGTACGGACCTCTGGAACGAATTAAGTACTTAACCCGGGGTACCACTGTACTGTATCTTACTCCTAGACCAGGAACTCAAAGGGGGTTGCAGCACTGACAGGGAATCCAAACTACAGGAAACCAGCATAATTTACAGCAAGGTACTGTATTTTTCACCCTATAGGACACACTTTTTCCCCTCCAAAAATGAAGGGGAAATGTGTGTGCGTCCTATGGGGCGAATGCAGGCTTTCACTGAAGCCTGGAGAGTGAGAGGGGTCAGTGCGCACCGACCCCTCTCGCTCTCCAGGCTTCAGGAAGCTCTGTGCAACCCTTGGGAGACCGGCGTGAAGCCGCACCGGGCTCCCAAGGGTTGTGCAGAGCTGCCTGTGCTCCCGGGCTTCGCACAGCTCTGCGCAACCCTAGGGAGCCCGGCGCAAAGCCACGCCAGGCTCCCAAAGGTTGTGCAGACCCGCCTGCATTCCAAAGCCTGGGGCGTGCTGAAGAGCGCGCCCGGGCTTCACGCAGCTCTCCGCAAGCCTGGGGAGACCGGCGCGGCTCCCTAGGCTTGCGGATAGCAGGCTGTTCTGTGGGCTGGGGTCGGGGGAAGCTCGGGCTTCCCCCGCACCAGCCCCGTGCCTGGGGGGGGATTTTTTTTTCTTTATTTCTCCCCCCCCAAAAAAAACCCTAGGTGCGTCCTATGGGGCGGTGCGCCCTATGGGGCAAAAAATACGGTAAATTATGTCACGGCAACTTACCCACTCCAAACTCCATTCAGGGGCAAGCTGAGCTGGTCCAAGCCCTGCAGAGGAAAAACAAGCTTTTATTTTAACTCAGTGCAACAGAACTTACACCGGCCCTTTGGGGGGTTTCATTGCTGTTGCGTTGCTGGGTCACATGGCTGAACTGAACCGAGTTTGGAATAAGGAAAAATCTTCCCCATGCCTTGTCCCATCCTGTTACACCCCCAGAAAGATCCTTTTAAAGGATTTATTCTGGCCTCATCTGAGCCCAGCTGAGCTGTGATTGGAGATTTACCTCAGTGTATCTCCACTGACTTCAGCTGGCATAGCTCTGATCCAGCCCAGGCTCAGTCAGAGATCTTCCTGCTCCAAACTCCACTTATCCCAGCTTGGATGTGAAGTGCTTCCTAAATTCCTTTCGTTATTTAGAAAGATTTATAGACTGCTCCTTTTTTTAAAAAAAAGGGCAGCTCACAAAACAGAATTAAAAAACAGCAACAAATAAAAACAACAGATAATGGAGCAATCCTTAACAGCTGCATCAAACATTACCCAGCAATAATAAAACAGCATCAGCAATTTAAATGCCCAGGAAAGCAAAAATATATTAACCTGGTGCCTAAAAGATAATAGCATAGGGGGCAGAGGAGTCTTTCTGAGGGGAGAATTCTACATGTGGGATGCCTCAGCTAAAAAGGCCCCCTCTCTGGTCATTACCTTGTCAGGGTTATCAGGGATTTTGGATGCAGATTGATGCAGTAGAAGAGGGCTTCCTAAGTACCTGAATCCTTGAGGAAGGTCTGTAGCTCAGCAGTAGAAATCATGCTTTGTGGACCCAAGGTCTGAGGTTCAATCCCTGCATATCCTGCCTGGAAAGACTCTCATCTAGAAACCTGTTAGTCAAGCATAGGCAATATTGAGATAGTTGGACCAATTGTCTTACTTGGTATAGGGCATTCCTGTATTCCTGTATCCCAAGTTGTGTGAGACTTTGAATTGTTCGTGTTAATGGGCCAGAATTCAACGGAGCTTTTTTTCATCCCATGCATGGAATTCATTAAATGTAACTATGTTGGCTACATGACTGATTTTAAGCAGCTATGAGCGCTGTTTTGTTTTTGTTTTTACAATCAAGTGGTGTATAAATTTTAGGAAATAACTATAACCTTTAATGATTTCTTCAGAAGTGCATTTTAATTGATTTTATCCATAGAAACAACAAATAACCTAATTTAAAACATAAATAAAATTCTGAACATAACTTAATGCATTAATAAAATGTAGTTTCTGAGACTAACAAGTACAGCAAAAATCACATGGGAATTAATCTCTACAAATTACAGTATAAAGATAACAAGCGTTGCTGCTATTCTTACTGATATTTACAGCATAACAAAATAATGACAAATTCTACAAGGTAGTGCCTTTTGTCCTAGAATTCATAAATAAACCATCCAGAATACATCTGATACGGTAGTAACAAATTGGCCAGAAAGAAAACCAAACATATGCTTCCCTATGTAGATAATTTGTTACTTATTCATATATTCAGTCAGTATTTAATTGCAGCAGTACATTTTGGCATGTAAGTCTTGTAAGTCTTGTGCCTGTTCTATGCAAATTCAATAAAAGATTTAATTAAACTTTCATAACAGTTAGATGTCCATGCAAAGAAAAAGTTTCTTCTTCCACACATTGTTGTAATTCAGCTTTATACAAACTAAGCCTTTTCAGCTCCCCAAAATACTTTCTTTTAATATAGTCTATGCAGAATCCAAAGTTATTTATTTTAAATGTCACCCTGTTTTGATTCCCGAAGCATTTTTCTTGGGTTGAAACAATACTGAACATGACAATGGCAGGCTTTTCCCTCAAGAATACTCTTCTTTTCATCCAGTACAAAGTTTAGATATGCTTGTGGTTGACTAAGAATCCTTGCTTTTAGAGCTTCTTCTTTTTGTTTGTTTTTTAAGTGCTTTATTTTTGTACATTAGTGCTTTCTCCTCCTCAAGTCTTACATTTGTGACCACTACTTGACTTCTTCCCACATCCCCTGCTTTTGTTGAATTTCCAGTTATTTATAACATTTCTACAAAGATCATCCTAGAGGAACCTTAAACATTCGTTTTCAGGGTAGGCAGTTCCTGCGTTTATTTATTTGTTGTCTAAGGCTGAGACCACAATTTCTTTTAATGGATCTGAGATGAAAAAGTTAAGAATACATTTTTTTAAAAGAATTCTGTGTGGGGTTTTTTTCAAATAAAGCATAATATTTCATTTGTGAAAAAATAGGTTCAACAGTGCAATCCTAAGCATATTTATGGAACTTTGGGGCATATTACCAATTAAGTGTCCTCTTTAGGCATTCACTGTAGAACATACAATGTGGCCTGCAGGAATGCATATGGCTAACACCCAAGGTAACATGCTCCTGAGCTGGTATGTGATCTGCTGAGTCTAAAAGAACCCAGTTCATAATAATGATAATAATAATAATAATAATAATAATAATAATAATAATAATAATAATAATTTATTATTTGTACCCCGCCCATCTGGCTGGGCTTCCCCAGCCACTCTGGGCAGCTTCCAAAAAAATATTAAAATCCTCTAATACATCAGACATTAAAAGCTTCCCTAAACAGGGCTGCCTTCAGATGTCTTCTAAAAGTCTGATAGTTGTTGTTCTCTTTGACATCTGGTGGGAGGGCGTTCCACAGGGAGGGTGCCACAACCAAGAAGGCCCTCTGCCTGGTTCCCTGTAACTTGGCTTCTCGCAGTGAGGGAACCGCCAGAAGGCCCTCGGCGCTGGATCTCAGTGTCCGGGCAGAACGATGGGGGTGGAGACGCTCCTTTAGGTATACTGGGCCGAGGCCATTTAGGGCTTTAAAGGTCAGCACCAACACTTTGAATTGTGCTCGGAAACATACTGGGAGCCAATGTAGGTCTTTTAAGACCGGTGTTATGTGGTCTCGGCGGCCGCTCCCAGTCACCAGTCTAGCTGCCGCGTTCTGGATTAGTTGTAGTTTCCGGGTCACCTTCAAAGGTAGCCCCACGTAGAGCGCATTGCAGTAGTCCAAGCGGGAGATAACCAGAGCATGCACCACTCTGGCAAGACAGTCCGCAGGCAGATAGGGTTTCCAAACAAAGGGTTTCCAAATCCAGATCTCAATCCTTGTGTTTGGAACCCTTTTCAGGATGAGCTGCCCCCCTTGAGACCCTGCCAGTTGCCTGTTGGTTTGTATATTAAGATTGTGGTTGCACCCCAAGGCCCCCAATCCCTTCCCCAAGTAAATAACTTTACACTGACAAATAATTTTGGTTTATGTTAATGGGCAAAATTTAGGCAACAACTTTATTGATTACAGCAAAGTGAGTGGTATTGGCTTAGGCATTGGCAACAGACTATAACTGACTCCTGCCCCTCTGGCTGGTAGTCTGAAAGGGTAAACACCAAACGAGGGAGCAACATCAATGAAGATCAACCGAAGCTCACCCCGGGGTTCCTGTGGTCCTGGCATGGCCTAGCCCCTCAAGCAGACTTCAGACGAGATCCAGGACCCCCAAATTCCTTTACTGGGATGCCCTTATTCATGGAGGGGCAGGTGATGGCCACACCTTCCCTCCCACACACTTCATTAAGCCAATGCCTAACCACCTAACCTTACAAAGTTGTGACAATTGCTAAGGGGGTAGGTGAAAACCAAGTGGCCACTGCCAATTTGCCAAATGGAAAAATTCCTACCCGGCCTCTGTTCCAAAACAGGCAACCAACCAATATCTGAAGCAAGGCCAAAGCAGCAACATCTACAGATAGGGAGGGGAGGGTGGGTGCTCAGCAGCACAAAGCAAGTGCCTCAGCAACGTCGCACTGCCGATTTTATAGGCCCCCACCAATCACGCCACCTGCACTGATTGGCTCAAATGGCCTGGTGTGATTGTGGGACCATACAGACAAGGTCTGGGTCATGCCCAGCACCTTTGACCTGGCAGGGGTTGTCTCAGGGGCCCATGCGCAACCAGGATTTGACCTGGCGGGGGTTGTCTCAGGGGCCCATGCGCAACCAGGATCCTCGTTAAAGACAATCCCATTTGTAGCTTCTATAAAACAATGCAATTGTCTTAGCTAGTAAATAGATAAACGAGGGCACGCAACGAATGCACTGTACAGAACACCCAATATAGTTACGATGAGGAAGGAAACAAGAGCCACAAACTGCAAAGAAAATTAAAATTGCTGGCTGACTCACCTCCCATGGTTATAGCATAAAGCATTCAACAAGGAAGCTCAAGGTGTGCAAACTTATACATGACAACAGCAGGAATATCTGAACAAGCACCTTTTTCTCAGTTGGAACAAACTTCTGTAGCAACAAGAGCTGAAACAAAGTGAGAGAAATGCACACAAATATTCTTAGTGATTTACTGAGCGTATTATATTTTTTTTCTAGAAATGGTTAAGAAGCAGACTTTATGTCCTGAATCAAGAAAAAAGAGCAGGTTTTTAAAAATGTCCCAGAAAGTTAACATTTCATGGAGCCATTAAAGTTCCATTATAGCAACTTGACAAGTAATTTCAAAATGGCTGCTTTATATATTCCAACTGTCCTAATTTATAAGGGCAGGCTCTGTCTTCTGGTACTTATGTCTTATAAAATGGACTTTAGTCCATGATAACTTAGTAAATGCGTTCATTTTTAAGGCACACCAAAATTATTTGTTGTTTTTGCAGAAGCAGACTAAAATGACTACCTCTTCTGAAAGTTGTATCCCTGATAAATCAGCTTTATTTCTCTTTTTACTTTTCAGAGAGAGTTTGGGGTGCTTTACAAAAGAAAAGAAAAGAAAATTGAGTGTGAACATAGCACCAGCTCTCATTTCCTTACACTAAGAATGGCAGACAAATTCCACTTTGTTTGCATTTTAATTAGAACCTACCTAATGCATACTTCTCAAACCAATACATGACTAGACACAGCTGTCCTCCATAATCTGCACTTCTCTGAATTGTGGTAATGCACCACAAATACACCAAACAATGTATACAAAAATGCATTATTTTAGGGGAAAGTGTTTCAAATGCATATATTAGTGAACATTGAAAATGCATTATATTTAGGAAAGTTGCTTGTAAATACATATACCGTATTTTTTGCTCTATAAGACTCACTTTTTCCCTCCTAAAAAGTAAGGGGAAATGTGTGTGCATCTTATGGAGCGAAGGTGTGTGCATCTTATGGAGGCTGCGCAGCTATCCCAGAAGCCAGAACAGCGAGAGGGATTGCTGCTTTCACTGCGCAGCGATCCCTCTTGCTGTTCTGGCTTCTGAGATTCAGAATATTTTTTTCCCCTTGTTTTCCTCCTCCAAAAACTAGGTGCGTCTTGTGGTCTGGTGCGTCTTATAGAGCAAAAAATACGGTATATTAGAAATTTTCACAAAATGCTGCTGAATTTTCATTGATTTTTTTGGGGGGGTGGGGAATGCAAATTGTTGCAGAAGTCAAGGAAAGTCCAGCAGAAATGAGTTGTTGGAATGCAGTTATCAGCTGGGTTTATTTCTCTGTGTGTGTACATGAACATAAGTAGGGATAGGGAAGAAATTTGTTTTAGTTCACTTTTTAATGCAAACCTACCTAATTCACACTTCTTGAAACAGTGTGATGGGGAATCTGTGGTCCTCCAAATGTTGGACTCCAACATGTATCATATGTAGTGGACATGTAGAAAGATCAGAGAATGTTGGTGTCTTGTTGATGATGAGCTGGAAAAAAAATTTGGGCTAACCTTTCTAAAAAAAAGCCTGGATCTTTTCTGCTAAGCATTCTTGGCAATGATATTATGAAAAATCTGAAAGAATTTTTCCTACATGCCACGGCTGCAGCTCAAACATTGATAGCAATGAACTGGAAAGGGGGAAATGTTCCTACCATATTGGACTGGCAAAATAAATTACAGGATTATATAGAAATGGTGCAACTGACAAATAGCTTGAGAGGCAACACAAGACAAATATTCATACAAAAATGGGATAAGTATAAGAAATATTTATGAAATTATAACAGTGGTATAACGTATATGGCAGCATTTAATTGACCCTTATATAATGAAACATATGAGAAATAAGTCAAAAGGTACTAACTGTTGTAAGAATGTATTAGAAGGAATATAAAGAATAACCCAATAATGATAGGTACATTCAACATCTGGATGCTACAGGTTCCCCATCCCTCCTTCTTTAAGTTGACCTTCTCTGGAAGTTATTTGCTTTCATTTCAGCAACCACCCTTATTTTGAAAACTGTCCCAAAAAGAACTCTTCCAACCACATCATAACTGATTTGTATTCTCTTCTAGAAATGAAATTTCCATAAAGCCCAGTTTCCAAGTAGCAGGGGAAACACAGCTCACATGTACTCATGACCACAACCAAATTCAAACATGTTTCTGTTGTCAAAGAGGCAGAAACAACTTGCTGCAAACTATATCTATTCAGCCTACATTGTGACCTGTCAGAGCTGAACAAGAGATATTTGTTGCGTCCTTGCTTTTTACTGGATTTTGTAAGTCACAAATGAGGGCAATTCCCCACCCCCACCCCGAATTCAGCTACATAGTTTTCCCAACAAAAGTTCAAATTTCATTAATGTAACATAACTTCCTGCTGTTGAAACAGCATCTCCTGCATATATTTCTTTATTGTTCCTTTATCAGAATAATGATGTGGGGGGGATGCAAAGTGGAATTATTGTAGCAAAGGTGCAAATTCTACCCATAAATGAAAAAGGAGGCATCCATTTCAGAGCTTGCCAGTAGGCATGTTTTAATATCAAATACACTGCATGAGGCCAAGTACTTTCAACATTTATTCAGTATATTATACTTTCTCATTGTATTAAAAAACAGAGCCATACTACACTTACAAACATCTTGTTTTCATGAAAGACATCAGTCAAAATGTTACATTAACATTCAGTTTGGCTTTGATTGCCAAAATGAATTTATTAATTCTTGAACCTTGAGGTCAAAAGGACTCCAAGAAAATACTCAAAGGCACACTTTGCATGTAGTGAGAGTATCCAAAATACATGTGGAAAGTACATACTTTAAAATAGATAAATTGCAAAATAAATGTTCTCGGATGATCCGCCAACCTCTGCTGATTGGGGCAATTACCCTTTGCACAGGCAATTAAAATAATTTGCAACAAGGGGAAAAGAATATCATATCCATCTCCACTACGTGGTCAGGGCTTGTTAAGTATAAACAGACATTAGGAGGATATTCTGAATATAGGAGGAAATGCTATAAAGGATAGATTCTCTGCATCAGTTTACCCTTTACTCTGCATAAAGTTGCACTTTGCCCTTATTGAGGGAATTCATTGAGGATCGGACACACTAATGACATTCTGGCATTATTTGCTTTCCTGTCATCCTCCTCTTAAAAGAAAGTATCACATTATTTATTTTTTATAAAGAAAAGAAAATTGCATTGTTTCAGGTTAAAGTCAAATGATATTATTGATTTTCTTCATCATTTTTAGTGCAGAAATGGTGAATGTTTATCTCATAAGTTATTTATATTATATATTCTGAGTCCAATGACAGATTGTCATGGTGCCTTTTCCATCAGAAACCAAAAAGACTCCAGAAATGCAATCCTATAGTTGAGATAGCCTGGCTGAAGAGGCTTTAGAACCTGGCAGAGTTCTACACTTGTATTATTATTATTATTATTATTATTATTATTATTATTATTATTATTATTATAGTTGTACTTCACCATTCTCCCTGACAGGACACGGGAGGCTTATAGATAAAAATAACGACCATTAAAAACACAGGATGATCAATTATAAAAATTAAACATTTATAGAATTAAAGCTATATACATATATGAAAACTGTGATATATTTCTCAGCCATGACAGATATGCTGGTAGAACCCCATATTTCCCAGCAGAATACTATACCAGCAGGGCTGTTCCATCAGCGAAGATATGTCAGCAGGGTGAGGAGCACACTAATGTCATATCCTCTTCCCCTTCTGTCCATGGTCACACACAATCAATGACAAAATTTCCTCCAGCCCTAAACATGTCATGGCCCTGTATTCTCAAATTCACAGTCCCTAAGCATCAGTAGCTCTGAAGAGGAAACAGACTCACTGCCCTGTCCAAAGTAAACCCACTAGCATCATATTCTGTACCTAGTCCCACAAACTATGAGGATGTAACTTTACATATGACTCTGAGGAATAGACTACTGACTCACCTGTGGATGAAAAAAAGTCCTACATAACTCCTGCAAACCTAGTTTCCACAGCCCAAAACCTGCTACCTAGAAGGAGTTGACAGCTGCACTAAAGGATAGTGCCCCCTTCTCTAAAAGAACTCAGCTCCCATTCTAGATCCTCCAGGCCAGGCTATAAACTGGGGTTTGCAACATGCCAGTACAGTACTGAAGTGACTTGTTCCTTCCTGATCACAGCTACAAGATTGTTGCCCATGGTCCTGAAATGCTTGCTCTTGAGCTCTAAACCTGCACCCTTGCTCTTGTCCAGGGTCCTGACCTCTCTCCAGCACAAAGTCAGCTTAGGAAATCCTGTGCATGTTTCCATCGCTTCATTTGGGCTGCCACCTAACTTCTGTTGGAGGGTTTTGTTTTGTTTTGTTTTGTTTTGTTTTGTTTTGTTTTGTTTTTTGTTTAAAAAGCTTCCCCTGTGTTGAATTACACCCTGTACTGAGGCCCACATCAGCACTATTGGAATTAGGATATGGTACAACTCAGCATACAATCACAGCATACTAACACCAGTATATAAATCACACACAAGGAAACCATAACTCTGATAAAGAACCATGGGTCATTGGAGCTACACACACACACACACACACACACACACACACACACCTTTAGTGGTGGGAATTAAGAGGGGAAAGCACTTTGCACCAACAGCTTAGCCTCCTAACATAGATAATCATTCTCAGAACTACAGACACAAAACACTCATCACAAACTCTAATCACTCCACTTCTATATCAGAGGCTGCCAAGACAAAGCACAGGTATGCAAGGTCGGGAAACCCATTTTGTATTGTGCAGCTGGCATGACTGTCCCCTATATCTCAGTCTCCTCCACACATTCTTTGTTCTGTGTCAATACAGTGTCTTGTGTGAGCTGTGTTTCATTCTACCCATCAACAGTGAAGTATCTCCGTATCTCCCACTCTCTGGTGAGGCACTTATCCCAGTTGCAGAAAAGCTCTGTGTTGGCAAAGGTCAGCCGTACGAGCCATTGCCACTGCTGAATAATAATAATAATAATAATAATAATAATAATAATAATAATAATAATTTATTTGTATCCTGCCCTCCCCGGCCGAGGCCGGGCTCAGAGCAACTAACATCATGAGCACCTTCGACTGTGTAAGGTAAAGCCCAAGTATTTGGAGGAAAACAAACAGCTACTCCACACAGTGCTCCACTGGACTCCCCCAAGTAAGAAGGGGGCATGTGCTCTGTGACATAAGACTTGAACACTGGCAACACGAAACACTCCCTCTTCCCTCTCACTTCCTCACAGACATGCAGCTTCAGGAATTATGCTCTCCAGCTGCTGACAATTGTTTGTTACTCTGTGTGCTGCCTTACTTCCTACAGGTCGCTCCACCACAGATATAGGAGCCATCATTGTAGTTCACAACATACGGAGGGGTCCACTTTTCAGGTGGGTGCCCACTCATTAAACGAACCCATTATGCATTGCTTCAAATGCATCTGAATGTCATTAGTAAAGATGCTTGTGCGTGCTGACGGGAAATGTATAGATTTCTGTCTGGTAAGGTTTCATATGTGAGACAGGGCTTGCTACCTCGGAGTGCATATCTCCCCCTCTTTATTTACTGCTCCTCTGTCAGCGGTGCCACTGCTGAGCAAATGCTCTTTGCTTATTTACAGCCCTTCCCCACCTCTCCTTATGCTGAACAGGACCTGCTTTGTGCCACCATTTGCCTTTCCCCCTGCTGAGTTCATTCACCCTTCCCAAGACTTATGCTTATGAAGAGGGTTAAGCTTATTTTGCTGTTGGATCATGAGGATTTGTCAAGGAAGAGATTCCCTGTGTGGCTCCTCGGTTGTAATTATTCAGTGCGGAGGAAATCTGTAAGAGTGCATTTCTCCATGAGATAAAACTTTTTTTAAAGGATTAGATCTGAGTGTTGAAGGCATGCACATAATTGATTGGAAGGCTAGTTAAAACTTTACTGACAATTTTTTAAAAAAAAATTTGTCATGGAATAATCCATTACCGCATAAGTACCTGGTTGATTCAGGGTCCTACTGAGACGTTTTGCTGCCTAAGATGCCCCACTCCACCCCCTGTCAAGGTGCAAATAATCCAAGGTTATTCTAGCGTCTGAGACATGAACTCCCACAAGCACGCCTCCCTAGTAATAAAAATACAGCAATAATAAATTGAACAACTAACCATTCACCATCTTTTCATAACACCTAGGAGCTGATGCCTGAGGCGGCTGCCTCACTGTGCCTAATGATAGGACCGCCCACAGAGTAGTTTATAACATGCCCACAGATGAAAGGCTTAATAGTGAAATAAAAAGGTTGATACTGCTAAACTGCAGTAGTAGAGAAGCCTTATGCATTTTCGGGACCAAAACTGAGACGAAAGTGATTTCACCCAAATTTAGGGGATTATAACTCAGAGATTTCTGACTATTAGTGTCAGGCTTAGTTAAATAAACCTCATTGCCTCCTAAGAACTGCCAACTTTCCAAAGTGTTAACAGCAGTTCCATGGAAATGAATACTTTTCTATATATAGTTTTTAACTCCATCAACTCATGATCCAAATACTTGAACACTTCTCAGGCTGAAGGAGAGTCATGGCAGGTGAAAAGTAAAGTCAAAAGGAATTTAATAATCTTCTTGTTTACAGTAGTAACATACTCGTCCAAAATTCCTTTTATGTATCTTTGAGGAAGTATTTTACTTTCTCTACTTTCAGATTAGCTACAGGATGCCAGAAAACTTGTTCTCAAAGCACAGGTATTGCACTGATAACAGCAGTAATCCACGGTGATTTACCAGACATTTTAGGTCATGAGGAATGGGCTGCCAATAAGAGGTTCAAAAGAAGTTTGTGGTTTATTGTAATGCAGTAGGCTAAGTCAACAATGTGCTGGTTTTTAAAGAACAGTTAGGAGCGGGTTGAATAGGTCATGAAGTCCTTTCTTTATGCAAAGGGCTCACGATTAAGCCTGGCATGGTGCTTGATGCCTGGTGGATTCTCATTTCAAGTTGCTTCACAGAATATTGTTACACCTGCGAGATGTTGATTTGGGACCAATAAAGCCTGCATATTTGGTCATGTTCCATCTCCTCTAGCTGTACACTTGTGAATGAAACAGCTGAGATTTAAAATGCACTGTAAGGATGTTTCTACATTAGCAATCACACCACTGGATTTTAGAAATAAAGTTCCATGTGCAGTGTGTGTTTGTGCAGTATGTATTGGAAAGGGTAAGCCAAGGTTAATTCTCCCTGGTATGGCAATTAGCTTGGGGTGGGGTTGTCCCTGATGCTAAATGCCGCACAGAGGGTGGCTTGTACTATGATTTGGGCTGGAGATGGAGACAAGGTTTAGTTTTTAGGCTTAATTTAGTATTTAGCCCTAGCCTTCAAAGTTATAGGGCTCCTCCCACCCCTGCCATTGCCTACGCTGTGTTGGACATAATTTATGAAGATAGCTCTATACATGGAGTCCCCATGTACAATATAGAAACTTGGGTAAATACAGTTCTCAAACAATATTCAGTGAACCTCCATATGTACAACATTCTCCCTGTTTCAGAAGTTATGCCCAATACTGTGGCAATAAGGGTATGTGGAACCATGCAGCTTAGGGCTGGAGTTAACTGCATGGTCTCACAACCTTTTTCATTATGCTTGATCTCACCACACAAGGAATGCTTGAAGAGTGCCAACACTTTAACCAAAACTTGTCAAGAGGCACAAATTGCTGACATTTTAGGTTTTGGTTCATGAGTGGCCCTGGATCAGCCCTAATAATCCTATTAGGGGTTGTTGTTTTTACAGAGCTGAACCTTTATTAAGTTACTGTAGCACCTGAGAGGCCAGCACATATTTCAACTCAGCTCAGCAGTGTAAACATTCAGCTCTATTACAAAAAAAGTAAGTTTAAAAGTTTGGCAGTATATTTTACATTACTGTGCTTATCTAAATATTTTTTTGCTATTCTCTAATGTCTAGACTGCATCTTGGCAGAGAGACAGGTCACCAAAAGCCAACAATTTACACTTCGTCCTGCTCCATATAAAATGCTTCATTTTTCTCTTCTTCACATGTCTAATGAATTTCTGTGTTTCTATAAATGTGAAACTAATATATACATTATGACACTTCTGGGGTAAACTACAAGTACAAATTCATTATTCAAGGCTCTTTTAAAAACAACAAACAAATGCATTGTAGAAATATTATCTTTATGTGCTAGGGTGTCTAGAATAGTGCTGCCTGTTCTATGCCCATGTAAAGAGCATTTGAAGACTTCACTGCCTGTTAATAGCTGAGGTCAATCAAGGATTTCAGTGCAACAATGAATTTACAGCTCCAAGTCAAGAACTCACCAGACACTAGAATCCAAGGCCACCCTATGTTGCTGAATGTTGAAAGATTCAGAGATAGACAAAAGCAAGTGTTTCTTATTGAATTTGCTTCCACGATATGTAGTAATGACTATGCCTTTGCATAGACACCACCACCGCCCTCAATCTGATTCTGCTGTGTTTGATGTTCTCAAGGCTATGCCAAGAATAAAGCAATTCAGTAAAACTTGTATTGATTGATGGAACAAACTAAACTGTTCCATCTATGTGATTTCGAGGCAAAGAGAATAGAGAACATCCATGATTTTGCTGTAGATGCATGCTTCTAAACACTTAATAAAAATACAGGTCAAAGCAAGGAGGGCACTAATCACATTGATTATCACAATTGCTTTAATCAGGAGGCTGGCTGTGCATGCATTTCCTTTATTTCTCAACAGCGAGGGAGTGGGTTTGAAGTTCAGTGAAAGAAACTGAGTGTCCATTTAGGCTGGACCAAATCACTGATATGCACTTTGCAGAATAGAACACATTTTTTTTTTCCCAGTAGCCCCCAAGTTTTGATCAAAACCAGATTTAGAGTGTGAACTTCAAAAAGAATTTCCTGGAATGCTCGCTAATATGATTGCTTGCTAGTACATGAGAGAAATAGACAAATGCTGTGTTAAAACTGAACACAGCACAGCAGATAAATGTATACCAATTCACTTATCCGGATGACCTGAGCGGCATAGAAAATAATGAAAAGGAAATAATATGTGAACTGCAGCGGGGTGTTGCAGGCACAGATTGGCCTCACTCACACTGCCATATGTATGAAGAAGTCCTCTGTATGTACTGATTGGGCCAGGTTACCCCCTCAGATAGATGAGCTCTTACCAATGTGTGTGGGTGTCACCTGATCTTCATCTTATACCTTTCACTTATATCATGGACCTGACACTTCTTGTCGTATGTGGGTTTGGTACAAAAATCTGATGAACAGTTGAAAATTGGGGACACTTTTACAAGTATGATTCTGACCTCACTCCATGAGTTCATCCTGTGTACCGTGTCATCAGTACAAATGGTTACTGTTACACAAATAGGTTGACCAAACTATTAAGATGTTCTCTTCCTACAATCTCACGAAATAGTCACCTCTTTCCATATGAACCTACCCAGACCCTGAGATCATCTTCTGAGGCCCTCCTTTGTGTGCCTCCACCATGAAAGGTCTGGAGGCTGGCAACACAAGAACAGGCCTTTTCTGCAGTGGCTCCCCATCTGGGGAATTCTCTCCCCAGGGAAGTTTGCCTGGTGCCTTCATTATGCATCTTTAGGCGTCAGGCAAAAACATTCCTCTTTAACCAGGCCTTTAGTTGATTTGATTGACATCCTATGCCCTTTTAAAATGTGGGGGGGAGGGGGTTATTGGTTGTTGTTTTATTTTGATTATGTACTTTGTGGTTTTATAGTGGTTAAGAGCAGTGGACTCGTAATCTGGTGAACCGGGTTCGCGTCTCCGCTCCTCCACATGCAGCTGCTGGGTGACCTTGGGCCAGTCACACTTCTCTGAAGTCTCTCAGCCCCACTCACCTCACAGAGTGTTTGTTGTGGGGAAGGAAGGGAAAGGAGAATGTTAGCCGCTTTGAGACTCCTTCGGGTAGTGATAAAGCGGGATATCAAATCCAAACTCTTCTTCTATGTTCTGATTTTATCCTGTGAACTGCTCTGAGACCTGCAGGTATAGAGCAGTATAAATAATCATCATCATCATCATCATCATCATCATCATAGGATTGTAGAAAGATCTGGGGGAAATCTAACAACTGCTTTGTGGATAGCAAAGCTCAACTAGAAGATACCAGGCCAACTTCAAAACTGAGACTGTTTCCAAACATCCTTCTCTGTCACTTGATTGGTACGAGTTCCCCTTTATTTACAGAGAACTTGAGGCTGGAAAGGGCAGAGTAGATTACTAGAGTATAGCCAGTGTTCAATTGATCAAAACTGACCAACTGAAGCAAAGAACCTTTTAATCAAGCTACGTCAGGGTAGCAATGGAGGAAACCTTCTCAGCTGCAGCTCCTTTCCTACACAGTGCCAGTGATAGGTTGTTCCAGTTGGTAAATCCAGGATGCAACATTTTACCACCATATATAAAAGATAGGCATCCAAGAACAGCAATACAACTTTTCTATACATAGCAGGTGGGAATGTCTCTGTCCTACTTCCCCTTAAACACTATAGCTAAGTGTTTGCTCTGTGCCTGCTAAGAGTGTCCATAGGATTGGATGGTCTATAGCCCTCTTCAGACATTCCCTCCCAAATGCAATGCAATTTGAGAAGAGTGGGTTGTGCTTCTTCACCCCACCTCTTCTGACTCTCCCCTGCCACTGACCAGGTCAAGCTCACCACATGTTAGGAGGGTCACACCTGCAAGTGAGAATCCTTCTTTACTCATCACCGAGTTTGGAACCCTGGAAGATGAGGTTCTAAATCACACAGGGAAATTACACAAGTGCAACAGATCCTGGCTGCAGACGTTTGTTTTCCAACTGGGGGAGGGCAGCAAAGAAAGTGACAGTAATACAACAGAGGGAGATTTCGCCACTCTCTCCGTCATCACAGGAGGGGTGTAACATCTGAAGAAGACATGTGCCTTCCTCAGTGCTGATTGAAAACCCAAGAGAGCATCCACAAATACTTGATTCAAGAAAACTGCTGACTCTTAGGAAGCCCACCTGGAGGTTTGACAATAAGACTTTGGTAGTGTCTTCGTGGGCATGCTGAAAGGCTGTTGCAACTAGGGCAAGATTATGGCAGCACAGATTTTGCCTAAACAGACAAGAGACACAAGCTGGTTTTGAATAGTGGGTAATCATATTATTTTCAAGTGGAATGATCCCAATTCAGCTTTGAAGTATCCCTGCTTACAAGAGCTGGAGAAACATGGGAACGAAACACTGTTGGTTAATTAAATCCAATGCTGCCAGTATTTATTTGGGCGATTTCCCCTGTCTTGTAATTTATGAATGGGTAGCTTAAAAACCACTTTCCAGAGTCATACATTTCTTGAATGGCTCCCTATTTATTGCAAATTGGTTGTGGCTGTACAGCTGTGGGTAAGCAATGAAGCACATGCTTAAGCAATAACAGAGCTGAAAAACCAACTCAAGTACAAGTGGTATAGCTTGTTTATGTGTATGTGAAAATATCCATTCTTTCTAAATTCTTACATTTCATTATGCTGTGTTGGGAATCATGGTGCAGATAAGAGCTAATTACATTTTATACTTCTTTTTTCAAGCCCACCAAATATTCAAGTGAATGGTGTGTCAATTATTTATCTGCACAAGGCAGAGTGAGAGTGTTTTTCAGTGCTACCGAAATCTTTCAATGTTGTTGAGATCACTAGAAGCAATATATTCTGTCTGCCACAATCAGTGGAACGAGTTAGCAGAACAGGCAGGTTTGGGGCTAGATGTTCAGCGCGTCATTTTTGCTCAGAGGCATAAGCAGTTTAATAACTTAATTTTTGTTCATGTTTTCTGTTTATCATGGGGGGGAGGGACATGCTGAGGTGAGATTAACTCTGTCATTGCTAGGTATTTTCAAAGCCACAAAAGAATGGTCTAATATTGGGTAGCTTTAGTCTTCTTAGTGTAATTTTCATCAGAACTGCGCATTACATTTTCTGGCCTCTCCTTTGATATAGGATAGATCTCATAATTTAAGCTCTGTTTTTCAGATAAACAGTAAAGCATGCAAATATTATGTGTCAGGAGAAGCTGACATCTAGCCTATGGGTGGGCAGAGCAATCAATTTCTAGTCTTTGTTAATTTATAAATCTTTTCCATCCGATTTTTGCATTAATTTGTGTGTGTTCATATTTAAATAAATACTTTATCTCAAAGTACAGATGTCCCAAAATACACATTTTATAGTTTGTTTTGAGCCAAGAAGTGTGTTGTGAAATTTGGAGAAGTGTAAAATCGAAAAACTTCCATTCCCATCAGCCCCAGCCACCAAAAACAATGGGCAGGGATGATGAGAATTGCAGCCTGAAACATCTGGAGGGCACCAGGTTGGGGAAGTTGATCTATGTTGTTAAATCCATGCAATATGGGAAAGTAAATTACTCTCTCGGTAAAGGACATTTCCTGCCTATCCGCCCACATCCAAATATTCAAGGGTTCAGTCAGTATGTACTAATTGTAGAAAAGCCTTCATTCAAAACTCATCCACCCATTTTACAGCTTTCCCACTTTTTCCTCATATATTTCCACATATCACAATGATTTTCCAAAATTCCCAAATATCCTCTGATCAGAAAGTCATTTCTAACTGCAGAGTGAAAAATGTTTTGAAATTCCATAATTTCCATTAGCTTTTCATTGTATTACTGAATTAAAAGAAATTCAAACTAGTGCTTAAACTGAAGGGCCTATTAGACACCCACAGTTCACTAGAATGCATTCCACCATTTTCATCATACAAAAGCTGAAAATGCGCCGTTAACATATCTCCCCTGTGATAAATCATGTTCAGTTTTCTTTTCCCTCTAAAGAGTGGTGCATTTTAAAGTCACAATGGCTTGTTTAATTATTAATTTCTTTATAAAAGTCCCCAAAAGCTAAAGGTATAAAATTATTCAGTATGTTCCATAAATACTGCTGTCATTGCTTTGAAACTTTAGATCATTTGCTCTCCAGGGCCACTTGCTTGTCTTGCAGAAATCTTGGCAACTCCATGCAGATCTATGATGCTAAAAATAAAAGCCATAATGTTGGTATGTATAGCTGGCTTTTAACAGCACAGAATAAAGAAAGACGTATGTGTAAGTGCATACAGAGGCAATATGTAGGATGTAGGCTGATTCTAGGCAATGCCAGCCCTTTCCCATGAAGGGAACTGTTGCAGGGCACAATCCGCCAAGTAGTTCCCCTGCACAAGTCAAGCTGACATGAAGGGGGGAAATGTAAAAGCAAATTCTGCTTGTTCTGTTCCCATTCATCTCTTGGGCCTTTACAGGAAAGCTTTATAGCGGACTTAGTATATACAAATATTATTAGCTTTAATAAGAACATTGAAAGAGCCTTCTGAACCAAATCAGCATCCTGTTCCCCACAGAGACCAGTCAGAGATACTTCCACCAAACTACAAAAAGCTGGGTTGGGGGACCTGTGGCCCCTCCAGATGCTGTTGGACTATACCTCCTATCATCTCTGATCCTTGGCCAGGCTGGCTGGGACAATGGGAATTGCAGCACAACAATATATGGAGGGTCACAGATTCCCCCTTCCATGCACAAAGGCAATGGCTCTCCCACACTGTTAGCCCTCTGGGAACTCGCATTTAGAAGTATTATTAACTTCAGGTTCCACTTCAGTTACTATGGCTAATGGCCCTTAGTAGACATATCCTTCCTGAATTTATTTACACACACCCCTTGTCAAGCTTTGACATAGACTGCAGCCAGTATCCAGTTGTGGCACAGATAGACCAGAGGAAGAAGTTGTGGTTGAAGATAGGCTGGGGATCAGACTCTGGTGAAGACAGTTGTGAAGCAACAGAGGTAAAACATGTGGTCAAGGATGGACTGACAGACATATTCCAGATTCAGCCAGCAAGTCTAAGACAATATCTACCCCATACATTTAAAGCACTATTATACTGTCCTGAGATCTTGTGATGAGGGGTGTCATATAAATCTAATAAATAATAATAATACTTTAACAGTCCCCAAAGAATTGTGGGAACTATGGTTTGTTAAGGGTGGTGAGACTTGCTAGTTCCTCTCACAGAGCTACAATTTACTGAGTGATCTAGCCATCAATCCCTCATCCTAGGGAACTCAATGAGACAATTTGCTACGACTGAGAAATCAGACCTGGAGCCAGACTTTGATGGTTCTTCAGATCTCCTGATCCAGCTGAATTGAAGAGCTGTAGTACCCTCTCTCACACTGTGATGAGCGATGATGTAGCACAGACTGGGCCAGTAACTCATTCAGCCTCTACAGTAAAACTCTTGGGTCCTGCTGTTTGAGCCCGTTAAAAGTCATCTAAGTCAAAGGCTATCACTACATCTTGAGGCAGTAAATTCCATAGATTAATTATATGCTGAGCCTGAATGAAGTAGTACTTTATTTTTTATCAGCCCTGGATCTATTTGAGAGATCGACTTAGACTAGATAGTCTGTTGACAATGACAGCAGCAACATGTTAGGGCCAAAATAGTGTAGCATCATTCTGTAGTATACAATAGCAGTGAGTCTGAATCATCAGACTTTATTTCTTTATTTCTTTATAATGTTTCTAAACAGCTTGATCAAAAAGCTCTCCAAGTGGTATACCAAAAAGGGGGGGGTCAGCTAAAACACAGTTAAAATCCACAAGCCAATTAAAAATCAAACATACATAAAACCATCAGTATTAAAGCAAAGATTAACTCAATCACACTTTTAGGACCAAATCTGGGTTCAAATAAGTTGTACTGAGGGTAAACCCATTAAAATGATTAAGTTAGATCCTAATATTTCAATGAGTCTACTCTGAGCAAAGCACAGTCAAATACCACCCTAAATTAGATATCTGGGTACGATTGCCAAGACAAAAAAGTTTTTAGCAAGCATCTAAAATATATGCAGCAAGTGTGCCTGTCTAATTGGAAAGGATAACGCTGATGATTTAGCAGTGTGTAAGTAGGTTTCAGTTCACTTGCTTTCCGGTCTTTCTGGCTGATTTACGACTAGACTATTCTGTTTGACCAAATCACAGGAAAATATAAAACCTCAGTTTTCCTTGCTCTTCTGAGCAATGCCATATTCGCGGAAAGTAACATAAGGCACGGCTTTGTCCGTGTCCTAATATTTGTACTGGCAATGAGATCAAATTCATTGCTTAATATCTTCAGGAGTCAAAACGTTTTATTTACTCAGACAATATATTTATGGCAACAAAATCAGATGGGATTGTAAGACTACATATTTCTGTAACAGTGCACTGGCTAAAAGCCTTCAGGTTTCTGGTAAGCATTAAAATAATGTTTTATCTTCTCCAAGTTTGGACTTTGGGGGATTCACTGTAGAATCTTGGCTCTTAATAAAATAGTAAAATGTAAACAAACACCATGGGGCCACTAAAGCTGCAAGCATTGTGTTTCACTGCTGTCATACTGTTTCTGCTGTCACATTCCATCCATCTTTCCTTCCCTGTACTTACTTGCATATTGCTTGTTTATGTCGTCCATTGAAATTGCAAACCCTTGTGCTACTGTTTCTCCCCAAAGCCCAGAGCGCACCTTCCACTGACTTCAAAAACCTATGAATTTGACCTTGAATGACTAGACACTGGAACCTACTCTCCCTTGCATAACAGCATGACATGATAAAAGGATGCATCTACTGTTGGCATAGAGGGACATGGGTGGCGCTGTGGATTAAACCACAAAGCCTAGGACTTGCCGATCAGAAGGTTAGCGGTTCGAATCCCCACGACGGGGTGAGCTCCCGTTGCTTGGTCCCTACTCCTGCCAACCTAGCAGTTCGAAAGCACATCAAAGTGCAAGTAGATAGATAGGTACCTCTCCGACGGGAAGGTAAACAGCATTTCCGTGTGCTGCTCTGGTTTGCCAGAAGTGGCTTAGTCATGCTGGCCACATGACCCGGAAGCTGTACGCCGGCTCCCACGGCCAATAAAGCGAGATGAGTGCCACAACCCCAGAGTCGGTCACGACTGGACCTAATGGTCAGGAGTCCTTTTACCTTTACCTTTACTGTTGGCATAGGGCAGGGATGGGGAGCCTCAGGCCCAGGAACCAAATGTGTTCCTTCAACCCTCTCTATCTGGCCCTCAGGATTCTCCCCAGATCACAGCCACACCCTTCTGCAGCCCTGCTTCACATGTGGCCCCAGGAAGATTATCTAGAAAGGAATGTGTCCCTGAGGCTGAAAGGGGTCCTTCAGTCCTGGCACAGAGGGACATTTTGCTACAGCTACAACTGTTGAACAAGGGGTGAGGTTTTGTTTAGTTTTTGTTTTTAAAGATCAACATTAAAACAGGAACAAATACAACAGTTCTTAAAACAACAATCAGGACACCATTCTTATACAGACCATAATTTTAAAAAATGCTTTAGCTTCCCCTAGAAGGACAACAGAGAGGAACCCATCTTAATTTCCCTGTGGAGGGCATTCCAGAGTTCTGTAGTTACAACAGAGAAGGTGTGTCCCTAATGTTCACCAACCTAATTGCTCTTACCAGTGGGCCAGAGAGCACCTGTGAGCAGTTCTAGACTTCACCGCACAATATGGGTTGGGGACAATGGACAAATGTCAGGAGGATTGATCAATCAAAGCCTTTGAGCTATGATGACTACCTTCATGACATCAGATGCCAGACACAAACATCATGAAGTAGCTGTGAGCTTCATGCCTTGCTTCAGCACTGGCTTTAGTGTGGTGCAGGTGGTTCCAAGCAGAGAGGGTACAAAACTGAGAGGATCCATAATTGAGAAGATCCATTAGGGAGTGCCAAATTTTGGGCTCACACAGGGTGCCATATTACAAAAGATTACCAAAATCTGCCCTGGCTTCCTTGAGAACTCTATCAGGGCAGGCTACTGACAGAGACAGAATGCTACACTAGACAGACTTAGCAGCTCAAATCAGGTACAAATCAGCTAAGAACTAAAATGAAATAAGACTCTATGAGAAAATGAGAAATAATAATATACGCAGACCTATCTAGCCAGTTTGATTGGGCTGGTTCATGTCCCACCCAGGAATTTATCCAGCCTGGGAATTTGAATGACTCTTATCATCAAAATTCAAGGTTAAACTGAAGCATGTTTGGCAGGTGGAGTCTCATGTGCTTTCTCTAACACAGTGGATCTAAATAGTTTTGACAAAGCCAAATCAAAGCAATGCTGATTCCTGCAGCAGCTCGAAGTCACATTTCGAAAAGAACCATTACCTATGGAAATCAATGCGGTACTGCAGCACTCTTTCTCTTATGCACTTTGATTAAATTGAATTGTAGTCTCAAAATGTTGTTGCTTTTTTTTTTAATTCAGCGGATGCCATCTGCTTGTTTCCAATCGTTGCAGTGCATTTTGTACAGACTCTGCATACTGCATAGCAAAAACTGCTCGATGAGGCAATTTAAACAGGTGGAACTCTTGCAATACATTGAAAGACTGATAGCATGCTGCTGGGGCATTGGGTGCCCAGATTTGGTGATAAGTCTTCCTATCTCTTGTAGGCTGGTAACTTAATTTACTTGAGGTGATTTACAGTTCTAATCTGAAAACACTGCATTTAAGTATATTAACCTTTTCACAGTAACTGGCTCCAAGTCCTCCTACAATGATAACTGAGGAAGTGTATTGTCTAAGAGTGCCAAACTTTTTGAACCTGTATGTGTCCATTTCAAATCTTGCCTCAGTCCTATTAAGCAAGATCTTCTTTGGAGATCACTCGTAGCCGAGTAAGATTGTCTTCCATAAACACGGTTTTAAGAATGAGTCCATAAGTGACTATGGAGGCCAATTCTGGATCCACACATCCTTCCACAGTGGGGACGTTGGTTTCCAGGCAGGAGCTGATTACGGTGTGGATTTGCCAAGCGTGCCTTCCTCTTAGCACGTTTCTCCCTTGCATCCTGAGTTCGAATGTCTTCAAAGCCCATGACATTTTGGTAAAGGCTGTTCTTCAGTTGGAGTGCTCGCAGGCTAGTGTTTCCCAATTGTTGGTGTTTATGCTACATTTTTTTTAGATTTGCCTTGAGACAGTCTTTAAGCCTCTTTTGTTGACCACCAGAATTATGCTTTCCATTTTTAAGTTCGGAATAGGCTTCAGCTCCACATCTGCATTATGGGAATAAATGGCTGCCTTAACTTACAAGATTGTTACACAGATGACTCAGATGACATACAGGAAAAGATTTCTCCCATTAAGCTGCTATAGGAATTCTCACTTTTGCGCCTGTTAAAATGAAACAATATTAATTAGCAATTGTAAGATATACAGTAAAGGGCCCCTTTAGCGCCATAGCTGCTGTTTGTTCTTATGGGGGGTTTTTTGAGTGAAAATGTGGTAGACCATCCACATCACTAGATACATGCCATTGTTCTGTTTTGGGGTTTTTTTCAGGGTGATTGCGCTTTTTCCAATCCACACCAGCAATGGATGCATTCAGATTGAGATTAATTAAGTGGCTGCAGTCACACCACTTTGTTCTCTTATTCCACCAACCAGTAAATGTTTAGTTGTGAGCGTGTACACATGTTACCGATAGCCCTTTCTGGGTATAGGGGTTGGGGTGTGTATGATACCTGTTATTCCAGAATTCTGACCACGGGGGAGATTAAGAGAATAAGCAGCTATGACTCTTGTGTCCACTCTACCAGTCTGCGCTATCCAGCATTTCAGAGACTGCAGTGACTGTAGTAAAAAAAACAGCAACAGGGGAAAGGAATGTAATGACATGTTTCAAGAAGAAATACACATTTAAGAGTTTGAGATAATAATAACTCTTTGCCTGAAAGGATGACAATAATGACACCGGGTGAACCTCTAGGGAGGCATTTCCACAATCAGGGAGCCACCACTGAGAAGACCCTTTTTTGTCGTCGTCATCATTTGCCGTTACCACAGATGGTGGGAGCACCTCTCTACTTGTGAGATGTGTTCCCACTGATCACTCTCACTCAATAGGCCTGTGACTACATTTTGAACTATCTGAAGTGTCTGAACAGTTTTCAAAGGCAGCCTCACATACAACACATTCGAGTAGTCACTCCTAGATCATAACAGTGCATGGAAAACTGTGAGTGGGCTACCTCTGTCCTGCTAAGATATAGCATCTGGTACACTACACCATACAAATGAAATGTTATCAAAGACACTCTTTGTTTACGAGTGGAGAAGCAAGTGGTAGATTTGGCTCAAGGGTTTTATTTGGCCCTCAAACTTTTTACTGCTTTTCCATAAATAATTATTTTAACTTCCAGCTGATCACAAATACTTGGTAACTTTTTTAAAAAATGAACTACAGTAGGTTTTATTTCATAAGATTTCACTGCAGCTTTCAATTGCACTTTGCATTTAACAATGCTGCAGAATTTGTAGTCACCTAAAGATTTTGTTCTTCATTATATACCTCTTTTTATTAGATTATTAATTAATGCTAATTTTCTACTCTGGGCATTCTACCTAAAAGAACACATTATATGCCATATCTCCTTACTTAAATTTCATTTCTCTCTGAATTATCTTGAAACACAATAGTATACTTTTTTTATCTGTTTATTTTTGCATCATTAAAGACATGAATATTGATCTGTTTGGAGCACAGCACATTGCTTTGGTTTTAAAAATAAGGTCATTAGAGTCATTAAGTTCTAATGTTAAGCAGATCGGTTCCAGACTTTTTGCTACAGGAAATCACGCTGTTATCTCTGGGGATGGTGTAGCTCAGTGTAACAATGTTGGCTGGTGCCCTAAAGAAAGTTAATAAGTTATGTGTTAAAAGCTTTGTGGAGAACTGAAATGAAAAGTAACCAGTCAGCTGTATGATGTGCTGATGAAAGAATCAGTCAGATACTAGGGATATATTGATTGTGGGCTCAGTATATATTAAAAATACATAGTTCGGAATGGGTGGGCATGAAGAGACATTCCCACATATTAAATTCCAGGGTCCTAGAATCCTCCAACCTTTCTTTCCAAGCTGGGAAAGTGCTAACAAGGCTTTGGGAAGGAGAGTGGAGGACTCTAGAACCCTGTTAGAGCAACCACGCCTTCTTTCTAAAGTCCAGCACCTTACTTCCCCAGCTTTGGGAAGGCAGCACAAAGCCTGCAGGGGAGAACATCAAATGTTGCCGAGGGCCACAAAAAAGGTCTTGAGGGCCGCATCCTTGGGCCACAAGTTGGACCACCCTCTTCTAGAACATCAATAACTAGTGCTGCCAAAAACTTAGCCAGGAAATCAAACCAACTGTCCAGAGACCTTGAGCATTCAACAGAAATTTACATTTCTCCCCTGTTTGCTCTTCTTTGCTGCTCTCTTGTAAGCAAGTAGAATTTAAATCAATAACATGCATTCACAGGTAAAATTGGTTTTAAATTTATTGCATAATATGGCTCAAATGTGACAAGGCAGAACACATCATAAATTTAAAAATCAGAACAAATTTGGGTGAGCATGCGCTTGGCCAGAAGGTGATTTAGAGTTCCCCCCCTCATTTGGGAAGAATTTCTATGGCAGCCAAATGCATCTACTGGGTATAATGCTGATGCAATGCAAAGCAGAAAGCTTTTGACAGATTGGTGTATGTCCCCCACCCTTCCCCATTGCATACTGATATCTGCTGCAATTTACCACCTGTGCAACCAACATTTTACGAGTGTCTTGTGCACACCTTACCAGAATGAACTGACATCACACTGTTCTTAGAGGGGTGGTCCTTTATGCCCCAGTTTGTAGTGAATTCAAATGTTTTATGGAACATATTTTACAGCCTTTGAATATATGAATGGAATGCCCAAAATGGCGCTGGAACACCCAAGTGACTGCAAAGGAAATAAGGAAGTAAGGCAGCTTGTACATGCTCAAAGACACTCTTCTTTATTGTAACTTCAGACGTTGTGAAATGCACTGAAAGAAGGAAGGTTCAAAAGCTGAGCCTCAGTGAGTCAAGGCTCAAACTTGTTCTTGAAGTCAGGCCACACATTTGTGTAAAAATATTTGTGGGTGTTTTCTAATGGCTGCAGTATGCAAAGCACCCAGAAAACACAGTGCTAAGGAGATTGTTCCGTCAGTGAAAGCAGTTCTATTTACCTAATGGAATGATCTCCCCGCTTCCCCCCAACACCCACACACACCCACATGTTGTTTTGGGGAGGAGAGCGGGGGTAAGTCCCACTGCACTACTAAGAATCATTGCACTGGCTTCTGCTAGCACAATGACTTAGCTAATATGTCTTTTATGAGTCACACCTCTTATTTTCTTAAATTTGCAACTTAGTATGTCATATTTTAAGGGACACAGGTGGCGCTGTGGGTTAAACCACAGAGCCTAGGACTTGCTGATCAGAAGGTCAGCAGTTCGAATCCCCGAAACAAGCTGAGCTCCCATTGCTCGGTCCCTGCTCTTGCCAACCTAGCAGTTCGAAAGCACGTCAAAGTGCAAGTAGATGAATAGATACCACTCCGGCGGGAAGGTAAACGGCGTCTCCGTGCACTGCTCTGGTTTGCCAGAAACGGCTTAGTCATGCTGGCCACATGTCCCGGAAGCTGTACGCCGGCTCCCGCGGCCAATAAAGCGGGATGAGCGCCGCAACCCCAGAGTCGGTCACGACTGGACCTAATGGTCAGGGGTGCCTTTACCTTTACCTTTATGTCATATTTTGGTCCAATGTGAATAAAGTCAAGCTGTGAAATTTGTCAAATGCTTAAAATAAGTGTCTATATATTTGACCCATTTTGCACTTGGGACCCAGGCAAAATGGCTCCCCAGTCCATCCCCTGGGCATATCTTTGCATGCAGAATGACCCAGGTTCAGTTACTGGGATCCATAGATGGGTTAAGTAAGACTCCCATCTGAAACCCTGCGGAGCCAGTGTTGCAGTCAGTGTAGACCAGGGGTAGCAAACCTTTTGTCCCTCCAGATCTTGCTGTCTCTAATTTTCAGCAGCCCCTGCCAAATGACCAGTGGTCATGGATGATCTTGAAGGCCACATGGGTGGATAATACTGAGATGGGCAAATGTTCAGATTCACTATAAATGAAGCTCTCTACAGTCCATCAACCATGGTGGAATCTACACACATATTGAAAAAAATATGAAAATACTTTTTTTAAAAAAATGTTTTGAAAAATAAATTGGATTTGCCAAACCTTCACCATCTAGTGCCACATTTGTATACTGCACTTTACAACACACTTAAAACATTTTATTTGCAGCAGTATAGCTGAGTCTCTTGATAGTGGTCCCTGAAAGGGCTTTGGGCCATGGCAGGTGCCCAAGTGTGCCAAAATCAGACGCCAGCCATGGCAATAAAGAACCAGATCCATATGAATATAAGAAGATCCCTGCTAAATCATACTAAAGGTTTATTTAGTCTAGCATCCCAAGCAGCCAAGTGCTTCTCGGGGTCCACTAAAATGATGACAACTAGAAAGAGAAGTCTGGAAGTGGGCAAAAGATAATAGACCTTTTTGGTGATGGCTGTCCATTTGTAGAATGTTCTCCCCAAGGAGGTCCACTTGCCACCAACACTGGCATCTTTAGAACATCAGGAACATACTTTTTATTCCTCCCTCCCACCCCTGCCTGGCATTTAGGCAAAAGTTTAGCTCTTGTTTTAGTGGCTTTGAATTTTATCTACATGCTTGTCTTGTTAGGTGGGAAACAACATTCTATGATTTTGTAACTCATTAGTTGTGGGTGAACACCTTAGTGCTAATATGTTGCATTAATTTACATGGTATATTTGATATGTGTTGTGTTTTTTAAATATTTTTCTGTTTGCAAATCCCTTTGAGATACCTTCAAAACAACAACAACAACAAACACGATAAAAGATCAAACATTAAAAACTTCCCTCAATAGGGCTGCTTTCAGATGTCTTCTAAAAGTCAGCTAGTTGTTTATCTCCTCAACATCTGATGGGAGGGCGGGCACCACTACCGAGAAGGCCCTCTGCCTGGCTCCTTGTAACCTCACTTCTCATGATGAGGGAACTGCCAGAAGGCCTTCGGAACTGGATCTCGGTGTCCAGGCTGAACTATGGGGGTGGAGGTGCTCTTTCAGGTATACTGGTAATGTACAAACTAGTTCATAAATTAAATTAAATCAACTACAGTGCCCACAGCTCTCCTTGCTCATGGCGCCTCTGTGGCCGTGCTACTAGACATAAAGAGGAGGGTAATATTACAGCTTGATAAGTGAAAACAGCAAATGCAAGGCAGTGCAAGCAAGCGTAGTGCAGACAGCCTTTCCTAGTAGAGGAGTTGGCTTGGCACTTACTCTGGATTTAATACCACTTCAGCTGTAGAGGAGCAGGTGTAGCTAATGAAGGCCCACAGCTTTGGACTTTTAGGATGTGGTCTAAACAGATTAACTGGGGCGGGGAGAGGGGGTTCCATTCCCAAATTCCACTGACATCAACAGTACTTGCTTCCAAGTAAATGTATTTTAGATCAGAGTGTAAAGCCAATCTAAATCCAGCTAATACATTTTGTGGATCGGAATGCCTGAAGGGCAAAGTCGTTAGAACTAGAAAAACTTTGCACCTTGCCGGCATACTAAAATGCGTAACAAGAACCACGGTGGAATTGTTGTGAGCTACAGTGACTCTCTGATCAGTGCATCAGTCCTGGTTTAATGTTCAGATCACTGGGAGTAGAAAGTGTGCTTGTTTCTGCACCTTAAGCAGGAAAATGGAAAATGTTTTATAGGCTTTCATTGTATATTTGAAGATTATCATAAAATGGGAATTTTCCCCATTGTAAATGCTCTGAAGAGTAAACCTTTAAGACTACTTGACATTCATTGCAATTTTTTCAGCGAATAATCCACAATCTACTTGCCACTGAGCGCCGTGCCTCAGAATCCAAGCATAAAGTCCACCTTTTAAGTTAATTGATATGCTTTAATAAACAAGCCTTTGTTGTATAGAATGTATTTACCATGATCCCATTGACACACTTCCTTTAGCTTTTCAGAAAATATTGATTTTAATAACTACCATGTTGCCAGCAGCAAACTTTGAACAAATGTGACAGACAGCTACTTGAGGGAGATATAGGCTGTGAGTATTTTGCCTGTGGTACATATCTTCTGTATAAAACATTTCCTTGGTCTATATGAATGCAACAAAGGAAATTCTGTGGCAATACAGCAGCTACTCCAGAACCATTTTAGGACATTTAAGAAACATTAAAAACACCCACAATTGTAATTTACCAGCTGCCATCATGTTAGTACTGATCTACCACCAGCTGTATATCCAATCCCCATTGAAAGGAATGTCGAAAATCATTGTGCAAAGGGGGATATTTTTACTGCAGCAAAGTTCATAGAATATCTTTTGCTTTTGTTTGTGCAAACCAGAGGTTTAACTTGGGGTTCATATCTTCATCTCTTATATCTTATTTGCCTGTCAATTCTTTTTCAGAATTTTTCGGGCTGTTGTTAATATTAACAATATTTACAGGCCACTGTATAACAAGATTCTCAGGACATCTTGCAAAAAGAATAAAACAATTCAAAATGAAAAAGAAATGAAAAGGAAAATTTAAAAACCCTGGCCTGGCCAGACCTTAAATATTCTTTTCTTTCAACCTGCAGACTGAAAAAACCTCTCTGATTGACGTCTGACCCCTTTGTCCAACTACCATCACCTCTACTAGAGCTCATACTCACATAATCTGAGAAGGGATTTTCTGTCCCTGTCCCTCTTTGCCTTCAACTGAAGTTCCCAATACTCTCCCTCATCAATGGAGGCTATAAATCTGTTTCAACCAAGTTAGGATTGTGATAGTGTTAACCTTAGAAAAATCTTGAATTTATTTTCTTTTGTGTAACTGCATTTTCTCTCTCTCCTTACTTAAAGTGCCTCAACAGAAACCTGGTGCTGGCTGACTTGGTGCACAGGGAATCTTGTCTTACTCATGTGTCAAGCCAGCTTAGGTCTATGTTATATATTGGCAGGGAATCTGAGAATCATGGGGTTAAGTCCAGTTAATGGTGACTAGTACGTTGAGGCAGGGCCAGTCAAATAAACTTTGCTGCCTGAGGTTGTACCCCCTGTCCCCAAGTCTATGTAAGTAACACCCAAGGCTGGCCAAGTTGTACTGTTAGGTAAAGGTAAAGGGACCCCTGACCATTAGGTCCAGTCGTGGCCGACTCTGGGGTTGCAGCGCTCATCTCACTTTATTGGCCGAGGGAGCTGGCGTACAGCTTCCGGGTCATGTGGCCAGCATGACTAAGCCGCTTCTGGCGAATCAGAGGAGCGCACGGAAACACTATTTACCTTCCTGCCGAAGCGGTACCTATTTATCTACTTGCACTTTGACATGTTTTGAACTGCTAGGTTGGCAGGAGCAGGGACTAAGCAACGGGAGCTCACCCTGTCACGGGGATTTGAACCGCTGACCTTCTGATTAGCAAGTCCTAGGCTCTGTGGTTTAACCCAAAATGCCCAAACCAATTTTTCATAGGGAGTGAAAAATATATAATAAAGCATTAAATAACTAACTACAGTACTTGTTAGAAATGTGCAACCACTCTGTGCTGGGATTGAATAATGAGGTGATTTTTACCCTCCTTCTAGTTGAACTGAGATGTCAGAGCCCCGAATTGGATTAGGCTAGTAACTTAATTTGCTGGAGGTGATTTACAGTTCACAAAGCCTCATGTAGCTCTGTTACCATGTTTTTCCATAGTCTCTACTTTTCAGATTACCATAGTTATATGTTTTTCAAGGTCTCTGTGTTTCCCTACTCTAGATCTAGGCTTTCAATAAGACGCCCCCCCCCCCAAATGCTGTCTCCAGAATCCCAGAAAGCTCAGAATGATTTGTGTGTTAAATCAGAACAGAGAAGTTTTTGTTAAAAAAAGATAAAAGCTTCATTTAACTTAAAAAAATCCATCTACTGCTGCTCTTCTTGGAGGGAAACATCACTTGGAGTTCTTCAGCACTCCACAAACAGAATTAACAGCTTCATCTTTAAATGCCTATTGGAGGATTTGGCCTTCCAAAACAGGTAAGTACACTAAGCTAGCCAACGTGAAGCTGTAAATAATAAAAAGTAGAAGCAAGACCACACAACACTCAACCTCCTCTTAATTGTTTTAGAGTAAGAAAGAGCAAGAGATAAACCTCCACTGCTCCCCACCCACCCCCAAAATGTGAAATGAATATGGATTTTGGATATTTTTTCCACAAATATGGGTGAGGGAGGAAACTGTTTTCCTTTTACTAACCCCACAAAAGCCCCTGGAGATGCAATCTGGCAGACTTAATCTGCTCTGGAATGGCTCCTGTGCAGGTCTGTCCTATCCATCAGGCAGACTGAGGTGACTGCCTTAGGCAGCAGAATCCAGGGGCGGAGGAAGGAGGGTGCAGTGGGTGCGGACCGCCCCGGGTGTCACCACTGAGGGGGGTGACAAAATTCCAGGTGGCACTCACCACGGGGCCTGCAGTGTGCCCAAGTCACACATCTCTCCTGGGAGAGACGCAGTGGCTTGGGCACGCACAGGCTCCACGTTGCCCAATAGGTCTGCCTGCTGCCTCCCCCCCCCCCAGCTGTAGGGTGGCTGAGTAGGAAGAGGCAGGCAGACTCCAGAGGCCCTGCACTGCGTCCCGCCCCTGTGGGCGCCTCACCCCACCCCGGGCATGCCGCCTCAGGCACCTGAGTGGCTTCAGCCACCCCTGGCAGAATCCAAGGGGTGTTTCTGTATGCATGCCGCACCCCCTGCCAAAGAAGTGAGGAAAAGTGATGCGACAATTTATAGGTTCCAGCGAGAACTTGTGAGAGCCTTGAAAGCTCTTGTGAGAGGCTCACAAAATCATGTAGAAGCCTTGCAAAATCTCAAAGGGCTCTAGTGAGAGCTCACTGGAACCTGGAAGCTGCAGCCACACAACCCTGGTAAGTGATGCTTCATCAGGGGCAGCAAGTGGGGGGGGGGCAATGGAGGGGTTGCACGTTCAGTGCAACAGCTTCCCATTTCTCCACAGGTGACAAAATGTGATGGGCTACCTCTGTCCTTGTGCCGGCATATTTCACCTGCTTCTGCCAAAAAGAGGTGTTTGAGGTCTTCTAGATTCCCCGTAACAGTAAATAGGGATGCAGAGCTTCACTTTAGACGAAGCAGTGCTGGCTCAGAACCTGAATCACAGATCAAAGTGAACAGAGCACAGAACAACTCAGAACCAGTTGAAAAACGTTTTTAAAGGACCATTAGAAGTAGACACAAGGGGCCTGTGTACAGTGCTACAATCTGGTCCCCATTCATGGCATCTCCAAAAGAGCTGCCTAAGTTAGTTTTCTCACTCTCCGTGTGTTAGAGATGGCCCTGGGCTGGGAATTGTTATTTCTGTACTTGTAAGAAATAGCATAACTTGAAGTGTCTCCAGCTCCAAGGATGGAAACTCGTATCACAGAGGCACGGCTTCCCAGTGTGTGACTATAGTTCATCAGAACAGACATGGGACTCATTTGGATCTTCATTGCCCTACAAATAAATTACATTTGGACATTTATTCGGTCACTAAAGCAGCCCTCAATGAAGCAGAGAAGCATCCAATTCTCATTTTCCTATTTATTCAGTGTGGTGTCATTTTTGAAAACCATGATATGCTTAATTGTTTTTCCCCGAAAGGAGAAATTCTTACCCATGATAATACAAGACACAAACTAATCTCCTCTTGATAGATGAACCATTTCTCTTAGCATTCACAAATAAGTCCAATAGATGCAGTTATTCTAACAAGGACTTTGTGTGTGTGATTGTAACTAGATGGTGGATAGAATAGGAGGAGACAGTTTGTACTTGTAGCAACTTAGATCCTATGAAACCATGTAATGGAATAAAAACCTTAACAAAGAATTAAAACAAAGATGGAGACTTTAATTGAAAACTTGATCAATTAGCAGAAAGGCCATAAGTAGGAGGCAGCAGAGCATGAAATTTGATTAAACCGAACCATACGTCTCACTTCATTTCCAGCGGTGTCGCAAAACTGATGACCTTGAAAAGGGAAGACGTTTTGGGAGTGCAAAATACTGGTTAACTCGATGCTGTTTAAAAGAGGAGACTGATAATAAACGTTGTACCTCGAGAAAGCCTTAAATTAAAAATCACATACATATTCAGACCTGAGAGGCGGGTAGCCAATAAATTTGGATAATTGACACGCAATCCAAATTTATTACAATGGGGAGAAGCAGAAGGAATGTGAAAAAGGCCCTCATTTAGCAAATTTGACAAACTGAGCTGATCATACAATAGCTTGCTGACTAGTCAAATTATTCACAGGTAGTTTGGCGTTGCTCTACACGCTCAGTAAGATTTCTCCAAATGGAGAAAACCAGACATATCCCTCTAGTGATTTGCATTTGGGGTAGGTAGAAAAAGAAACTTTTTTTTTTACTACTGTGGCAAAAGAATCCTAAGTGCTTTTGCATGGGCTGAGTACATGGACATTTGGTCATGGAGTTCCCGAACTGCCCTCCCCCCCACATTGTTTAGCATGGCCCTGACCTTCAAGAGGTGCTTTCTAGGCATGTGGGTGGCTGCTAAGGGAAAGAGGGAATGGGTCTTCACCCCACCTTCCATGAACTTTCTTAAGTCAACCAATTTTTAGACCCAAGCCAATGGGATTGCAAATGTATTTAGAATGAAGGTATCAAATGCTTAATTTTCCCTGGCTAACGAATTCATAGACTGAAATTAGCCTTACTTCCAATGATAAGGCCAATTTTGCACATTTGTTTTTGAGGTGGTGCAGTTTGCAGGCATTCCCCCCCCCCCCCAGCTTCTTAATGTTTCTTATGGGAGCTATTTCACACAAATGCTTCCCCGTGCGAAAATGAAGTGTCAATAGTGTTCCATAATTAGAGGGCCCCAGCATTTATACCTCCACAGATCAGTCTACTAAAAGTGCATTAAAATAACAGCCCAAGACGCCAAAAGCCTGCCAAAGCAAAAATTTCTTCAATAAACTTTGACCGCTATATGAGCTTTCCTCTCAATACAAATAGCAGCTTTAGGGGAATAATTACATCAAGACCACTGCAGAAAGTAGAGAGTTAAATTCCTCTCTGCTCATCATGACCCTGAACACTCTCTCTCTCTCTCTCTCTCTCTCTCTCTCTCACACACACACACACACACACACACACACACAATTTGCCTTTGAAAATTTGATCACATTGAATGTAATAGTGTATTTCTTCAACATGTGTAAAAGGTGGTTTGGTCCTAAGTGCATAGCTTACATGTCTGGCTTTCTGACAAGCTTTTCTGATTTGCAAGTGCACCCTTATGCCTTAAAGTAAGTTGTAACATGAATAAAGCACAAGGAATTAAAGAAGTGCTAAGGAATGGCTAGTAAAGTGAACATGGAATTAAGAGAACCCACTGAAGAGTGACAAAACAGCCATTTTGTTACTAGTAAAGAAATTTCAACTCACAGTACCATCTATTGTTTATTATGAAAGCTTGAAATATTCACAGCATTTTATGAAGTAGTGACAATACACAGTCAACACTTTGTGTTGCTGTTGATGCATGCAGTTGGTGTATTTAGCTCTTAACCCAAAATTGTTGGGTTAAGGATAGGGATAAAAGAGAAATTCAAATCAAATAGACCAGCAATATGCTGTCAGGCCTAAGCAGTTGTTTAACATTTTCAGGAGTAGCCAGTTACAATTAATCATTGTTCTGTATTTCTTTTAAAGGTTTTTTATGTTGCAATACACCACTCTGATGTGAAAGAGCAGTATATAAACACTTGTGTAAATAAAAACAAAAACAGAATCCTATAAATCCACTGTCAATTGCAGCTATACCCAGTGGCGTAGCGTGGGTTGTCAGCACCCGGGGCAAGGCAAGTAATTTGCGCCCCCTAACCCGTGGATTTGCCCTAACCCCCAGATGTTGCGCCCAGTGCGGCTGGCCCCCCCTGCACCCCCCACGCTACGCCACTGGCTATACCAGTGCAAATATTGGCTTTTGCCACCACAGCTGCAGAGATGTCCTGCATCTGTCAAGAGAGGCAGAGGCCTTCTCGCTGCCAAGCTAACCTGAACTCCTGAAATCTGACTCTTAAGTCTAGGGACATTTACTGTATAATCCCTCAGTTCATGGTGAGAGAGTTCCAAAGCTCAGGTTTCGCCCTCAGGGCTGACATTCCCTATCTCTGAACTCAAAGAAAGAAGGGAGGCCAGTTGACAAAAGAAAGCCCAGTAGGGCATTCACAGTCTAAGTAACAGGATAAAATCTTCAACAGCAGCTTCACATAAGAACTGGGTCCCTATAACATGATTCTCGGGAATGCCCATGAAGTTTATGGGATTACGCTATATACTGGGCATCTTTGCTAACTTTTTAATGCCACCCTTGTCTTTTACTATTAAAAGACCATCACATAGTCACCTCACATCCATCCATCCTCAGGAGGCTGTTAGGAGAGCTTATTAAAATTCATTATCAAAGTTCATGACTTACTCTATAACTTCACAACTCATTTTCTAAAACAATATGGTATTTTGATTTATGCGCTTGTGTTCCTTCTCTCTCATAAACATAGTTTGTCACAAATCATCATAGTGCCCCTTAAACAGACAGCGCTGGGACTTTGAGAGCAGATCTCCAATAAATTTTATTTACTTTTCCAATAAATTGGCCATATATTGACAAAGGCAGGAATGGCATGTTTTAACAGGTAACAAAACACGTGTGCGTATTGGATAGGTTTTGTTATTCTTCTTATAGACAATGCAATCAAGTGGGCAAATTCGACAATTTTTGTTTCTCTCAGTTCTTTCAACTGTAATTTCAATTATCCACATTCCCATCACTTTCAGCAATTTTTAAAAAATCCTCATTAAAATTCACCAGCCTTTTAAGTGTGAATTTATTCTAATATACACATTTTAATACACTTTGACTAATATTTTTTCAAAGCAGATCCCTATATTATGATGCATTTTGGTAAGTTGTTTTCACTTGTTTATGCACACTTTCCAATATATGAATTTTTGTATGCATTACTTGGCTGGAGAACTGCGTTGCAAAATTAGGAGACATGAATTTCAAAGGATGGCTGTGTTTTAGCTTGCACGTTGTTTCAGAAAGAGTGGCTTAGATAGGTTCACATTTAAATGCAAACTGAATCAAATTTCTCCCCTACCCCTGCTCCTCAGTAACTGTGTTAGGATTGCAGCTTAAGTGGCTTGTACTTAATTTTCAATCACATAAAGATTCTGGGATGTACCTACAGAGTATTCTTGGATATCTACTCTGAGCAAAGAAATAGGAATATTGACTGCATGGGCTCAGATGATGGTGGTGATGATTAATTACATTAGTATACCGCCCTATACCCTCAGGTCTCAGGGCAGTTCACAAGATAAAATCACAATATAAAAACAGAAAATACATAATCAAAATAAAAACAAGAACAACCCAATAACCCCAAACAGGATCAGGGTAAACGAAAGAGATGGCATCATTTGTGATCAGGCATTAGGATATAGCCTAAGAGCTTTCTAGATTCCTAGGAAAGGAGATATATTCTCCATATATATATATGAATATATATGAATGATCTCTTTTTTATTTTTTATAGGAACAAAGGGATATAGAAAGCTGCCTTGTACTGTGTCAGCTCAGTATTGGACCCTCCAGCTCAATATATTCTACATTGACTTGCGGTGGTTCTCCAGGATTTCACATCAGGGTACCTCCCAACTCTACCTGAGGATGCTGAGAACTGAACCTTTCACCTTTTGCATGCAAAGCAGATACTTTGCCACTGAGCTACAGCCCTTCTCGTTGAATCACTTCCTTCCAAGCCTGTTACTAGAGAAGAGTTGGCAAACAGAGTTCCATTCTATTCCAGCAGAATTTTGGAATACAATGTGGAAGTGGTGCTGGAGTCCACAATCTGCTCTAGGCATGCACAAAGAAGCGTAGCAGTTCAGAGCTCATGGTGCATGAGCCTAGAACAGCCTAGAACAGCCTAGGAGGCCACCTCACATGGCATGAACCACCCACTGTACTAGCACAAGTCTTGATATGTGCGGTGTAATCCCAAACTGGCATGGGCTAGGTCATCCCTGGACTAGTCTAGGAGGCCACTTTTTATGGTCCAAACCTCCAGAACTCCCAGACTCCATCAGCTGGCTGTGCCAGGCTTAATGAAGACATTTACAGGGAGCACCACCTTTCACAACTGTGTTGGGTTCTGATCCCACTCTGGACCAGGTTGCATTGCAAACTGGAACGAAACCATTTGAATGTGCCATTTTTATGTTGGACTGACTATGTTTGATAGAATCACTGTCAAACTTTTTTATTTTGACCTGTTGGATCTTGAAACTTCTTCAGTCTGATCGTGTTTTTGATCCTAACTACTGGAGACAGTGGCGGAGCCTCATGCTCCGGCACCAGGGGATGGAGAGCAGGTGGGGGTGGGGCTGGTGCGCGTCCTGGGGGCGTGGTGCACCGCCTGCGGGGGCAACCGCGATGGCACCTCACCAGGAACGGGCTGCCAGGGGCGGTGCGCTCCCCCCACACTCCTCTTCCTCCGAAAGTGACTGGAGACCTTAAACTTTTCAGGATCCTTAGTTAAGGACACATGTGTGTTGTGAGCATCAACTTCTTTGATCATCTGTTTCACTGCAAATGAGGCTCTGAAGTTGTTAACTTGCCTTGAGAAGCAGATGCACAAAGGGTTGATTGAGGACTACACAATCACTGTTCATTTTGAATGCTGTCCAAATACCCAGAGAAGCCTAGGTTGAGTGATTTATCTCCATGGATCCCTTCCTGTGTACTGACCTCCCTTTTCTTATGTCACTTGCCTCTGCTATTTCTATTTGTGCCTACTAGAGGCTTCTTTTGTCCCTGGTCTCTCAAGCATCTGGTGCCTCACCATATTTCCTGTGATGCATTATGCTGTTTGCTTTATTGGTACAGAGATAATGTTGCTTTAATACATTGCACTAAATGAAGTGTGTTTCTAAGTACCCACCTTCCTGACAGTCAAGTGGAATATGCCTGTGAAAATACATTAACAATACTCTTCCACATGGTGCAGTAGGTGTTGGTGCCATCAGTTAATGCAATTGCTTTTCAAAACAAGAGATTGGGGGCGGGGGGAACCCAACAAGGAGAAATAAGTAAGTGCTAATTCACATGGATCTTAAAACTAAATGGCTCCCAGTGGTAGAAAAACATGTTTCATCTGCACTTTACAGTATAAACTAAAGAGGTTGGAAAAACAAGTGACTTTGTCGAAGGTGTTGCACTAATTATGGTACCAGGGTAGAGAGATAAAAGATGTGTCATCCAACAGCAACATGGAAAAGCTTTGAATGGACTTCAAAAAGGGATGGGGCTGTGATATATAACAACCAGCCTCTGGTTTAATGTTATAAAAGAAAATGAAAGTACAGCCAGGCTTATTTACCTTTCTGTCGCTCTTTCCAGGCACAGGTTCGTGCTTAAAAGCTCCATGTTCAAGCGTTACAGAGGTTTTTTGCTCCAGAATTTTCTCTGCAAAAACCCACTCTTTAGCTCTCAACCGGAGCAAACATCAATTTGGGTTTTAAAAGGATTGCTATTTGTAGTGCTGTTTTTCTAGAAAAAGAGGTACCAGAACTCACTATGAACACCTCCCTTATTTTCTTATAATGGAAACTGAACCCACCAGAGAGTTGCCGGAACTGAGTTCCAGCGAGTTCCAGCTGAAAGAAAGTCCTAGCCATTTGCTCCGACTGAGCTTTAAAGAGTGGTTTTCGCAGGGAAAGCTCCGAAGCAAGAAAAAGGGAGCTCAGACACAGAGCTTTAAAGAGCAGATCATGCCTTAAAATGTGGATAAGCCCTCCATTTGGATGAATTAATCCTCACCTCTTTCTCCCATAAGATCCCACACTGGGGCAGCAGAGGGTGGTCTAATTGAAAATAATGTTCTAATCAAAACCATGACATTGGTGATCAGCTTGCTATTTTGGTGCAATGGCAGTGGCTTCATTTGTGCTTGCTGGAGCTAAATCCTGGCACCTGTCTTCAATGTCAGCGATCAACAAACCTGGAAAATATGGAGAACTGTATATCAGGGTTAAGAAACCTTTTTCAGCCAAGGGCCCCCATTTTCACCTGAGCAACATTTCCATGTCCTGTGCAGATCAATATGAACCTGTACTTTCATAATGGACAGCATTTGAGCACAATTAGTAAGGTTGTATAATCTTAATGGAAGCATCTGATAGCCATTTGGCTTTTGTAAATTACTTGTTCTCCACTAGTAGACAAGAGAAACATCATTTATATCTCAGCCTGAGCAGGTTATGCTCTTGCGCTTTTGGCTGTAAGTGAATCTCACCGCAAAGGCCAGGATCACAACTAATGCAAGTGTGGGAAGGAGGGGGAAGGTGCACACTAGCCAGATATGCTGAGAAAGTATGTCAGATATTTTACTGGACAATTATATGATTCCCTAACTTCAAGATCCCTGAGGGCCATGGCTCAATAGTGGAGCAAACTGTTTGCATGCAAAAGCTCACAGATTCGGTCCCCATCATCTGCACATAGGAATGGGAAAGACTCTTGCCCGAACAGTGGCGTAGCTAGCTGCTTGGGTGCCCGGGGCAGTGTGGGCACCACACACGGGAGGCGGGGAGAGGCAGGATGGGACAGGACGCGCCAGAATCTCAGTGCCTGAGCTCCATTCCTCCCTGGTGCCCCGCAGTGTCAAGGGCCAGCAGTCTGCTTCACCTGATGAGCAGCAGCCTGAAGGAGCAGAAAGCGAAGGGACTCCACCTGCTGCTCATCAGCCTTCTTGCTCCTGATGAGAACTAGCTGGCTCCAGCTTTCTTAAGCAGGGTTTCTGGCCTCAGTCAGTTGCTGGAAACAATATTTGTCGTTCCTGACCAGACCTTGCTGCTTCTTGCTTCTTGTGACCTTGGATCCTTGGCTTTCTTGACCCCCACCCCTATAGTCTGACTACATGAACTGAGATACTCCTGACATTAGAACTGGACTGCACCTTGTATATAGACTCTGCCTACAGGCAACTACCCCCCTGAGACTCTGCTGGTTGGCTGGCTTCTCCCTCCCCTGAGCTCTGCCATGGCTGGCAGCACAGGACTACGACACGCAGGCCTGTGTTGTTTTTTTGATCAGCGCAGAGCCTGCAGGTGCCTGAGCCACCACGGCAGCACTCCTCCTGGGTGTAGTTCATGAGGTAGAAACAGTAGTCATCATTAAATGTCTCCTGAAGACTTTATCTTTTTCTGTAGGCGTTTCCTGGCTCATAAGGGTTTATTGTACTGCTTGTTCTACTGCTGTTTCATTGATATATTTCTGTACATTTTTTGTGTCTTCCGTGAGATAGATAGATGATAGTTATATTGGTTTTAGTATCTTTTATGTACAAAAAAAAATCCCCATTGGAATTCTGCATATTAAACAGTATACATAATAAATAAGCAACCCCTTCTTCTCCCACATGCCATAATCCTGACAAAAATCTGCCACATTACAGCTATTGGCACTAAAAAAATAAAAAAAGCAAGAAAAGTAACATAACTTCAAGAGACTTTTTAAGCATCGCCTCTGAGAAGTCTAGTAATGGTTAAGAAAGTTGTGCACCAGTGGTGGTAAGGAACCTTTTTTCAGCCTGAGGGCTGCATTCTGTCATGGGTGCTGTTAAGTTATGGGTGAACATATCAGATGACACAGCGATTCTTCAAACAGCTCTTGTTTATTCAGAGGCCAGAACAGAACTGAACTGAAGGGTTCAGTCAGCCTGCTTATATAGAGCTCCATTACAACACAACAGTAACAATTTTCTAAAGCTATCCAATCACTGAACATCACTTTTGATCCCTTATATGCATAACTATCTACAGTATCCCCCTGCTGGCCCAGGATGAGAACTTCAGTACATAACAGGTGCAACTGTCTGGAGCCCGTATGCCAGTGGTGGCAGAAGTGGGCAGAGTAACCGGTGCTACTTTTAAATTGATATAGTGGGCTGCATTGCAGCCTGGCAAAAGAGGACCTTTCTACACATGGCGGTTGGTCTATATGCCCCCTGTGGTCCCTTCCAGCTCTCCAATTCTATGTTGCAGAGTGTCTCCCCCAACTGGCAATCCCACACAGCAATGGGGCATTGCACTGCCTTTGAGAAGATACACCAGAGCCCTGCCCCACTGTCAGGTGGGAGGAGGAGAGAGCTCCCCCTCCTGCCCGGCAGCAAAGCTAGATGGCAGAAAGCCTCCCCTCTCACTGGCCTGGCAAAGGGGAGGCGTTCCACAGACCTTTGCCACTGGTCCTCTCTGCCCCTAGAGGCCAAGGAGACCGGCAGCAAAGCTGGGTGGTGGAATGGGAGTGTTGTCCCTTGGGGGTGCTGCTTGAGACTATTGCCTCATCCCACCACATGGGTGGGCCAGCTCTGTCTATGAGCCATGCATTCAGTATTGTGAGCCTGTGGAACTCCCTTTCAGTTGAGGACAGGCAGGCCTCTTTATTGTTAGGCGTCCGGTGTTAGGTGCAAACTTTTACTATTATTACTTCAGCGGGCATTTTAAGTAAGCTTTTCTGATGAATTTGAACTGTTTTTTCCCCTTTGTATCTCTTTTGTAAACACATGCATAGTAGGTGTTGAAATAGATAAAAGCGAGCAAGTAATTTAAGGGCACATATTTAAAACAAGATTGAAATGGAAGCTCTCATCTTTTAAGTATGTCAGTGCTGCAGCAGGAGGCTCAGTTCACAGTGATGTGAAGTTGTCTAGGCTTTGTACAGTCACACTGAAAGGAATGAGGATTGGACAGACACAGTGTTTGCTGTGCTGTTGCCCTCAGTGTTCACATAAATACTTCCATTTAATGTATTCATAACTTTGTGAAGACCCTTAGGCTAAAGTTTTTAACTTTTTCTGTACATACTCATACTGTTGTGGCATTAGAAAAAAGAGAGAGGCAATCATGGCTCCCTTTTAAAAAGGAGGAAATAAGATTTGACAGGAGTGGGGGGGATCCTTATTGTTGTTAAAACATGCAACGTTTTCCAGTTTTCATTTTCCAACAGAAAAAGATCAAATTTTATTTCCCCCTCTATTTTTATCTTTTAAAAAAACAGCTTTTATGAAAAAACTGCTTTTCATATTTGGCAAAAACAGCATTCTAGAAATGGGCTGCTCTGCCCTTGTCATGCAGGTTATAATTTTCTGGCAAAATTCAAAAAATGACCTGCCAGGACTTCATTTTACACCACAAGCCAATCAATTCCTATGGTTTTCAAGAAAAGGTGTGCACAAAGGGCCTGTCCATCAAAACAGCCATCATGATTGGTTGTGACACTCCACAATCTTTGCCCCAAGCTGGGGAGTGGAGATTAATAACCCCCTTTGTATCCATTAGTCAATTATTCACCTTTGAAGAGTCACTCATAGGGTGTATTCAACTCCCCAAAGCGTTAATGGCTCATTGGAGGTGAATAATAATTCATTTTTGACCTCTAATTCTATCTTCCCTTCACAATATTAGTTTTTCCCCCAAAAAGAAAACTCTGTATGCATAGGCAAAACTGAACAAGGATAATATTGTTTTATGACAATAATTAGGGAGGGGGGAAGCAAGAAAAAAGTAGCTACTGACTGGAATCAAATTTACCTTACCTAGCAGGGGACAACTTTTACGAAGGATAGGAACAATGGGACAAAATAGATAAGGCACACAAGGGAGGGTTGGATTGAAGGGTTCAAAAAGATCACCAGTGATGACTGTGTGCTTTGTATTTTGCATATTGCCTGAAGTAATGTGGAGATGTTTCACTGCAGGTCTCTAGCTATATTTGCAATGATTGTGGTTGCACAAAATTTCTGAGTTGGATCAACCTGTTAAGAAGGCATCTCGGATCAGACCAGGTACTCACTGAGCTTCCAAGTCACTCTGTGGCCTTGTCTGTCCCCCTCACATAAAGTTTTATTTTTACTGGAAACTGCTTTGAGCTATACAGTGGGAAGCAGAGTATAAATTCATTAAATGATAAAAAAACTAAATAAAATAATGGTGAACAAACTTACTGGAATAAATTCAGCTGAAATTCCAATATCGCTGCTCAACTGTACTGAAAATCAGTTTAAGTGATCTGATCCGCTGAATGTTTCCTTGAGGCTGGAACTTGCAACTGTCGCTGTTTCACAGCTTACTTATTTTCTGTTCTATGTTTACTTATTTTCTGCACCGGCAAGTTTTGTACCTCAGGTTGTTCTTCACAAGGTGCTGATGGAAGCAAAGGAAAACATGGCTATGCTGTTGTTTAAAGGTTGTGAACACTAGAAAGCTTACATTTACAGTTCTGTGTGGATTTTGTTACTAAGAGTACAATCTACAGTACGCATAACTGTAGTCATTCTATATTGCATGCTTGACAAGATGGCACTCCAAACCCCATATTTTAAAATCAGTGGGAAGTGTGCTATTGATTCAACTCAGAACAAAGTTTGTATTTTATTTATTGGGTTTTATCGAGAATCATGAAAGTAGCATTTCATTTGTGCAATGATGTTTCCCCTTCCTCTCCTCCCTCCATACTCTACCAATCTTGGATGGCTTGTGAGGGGTTTGGATAAATTCATGAAGAATTAGGGTCTCAGTAGTTACTAAATGTGATGGCTGTGCATTAGCAAAAGCATTCCTCTGAACGTCAGCTTTGGGGGAATAGCACTCACATGTAGGTAGAGTGCTATTGTGCTCAAGTCATGTTTGCAGGTTTCCCAGAGGCAGCTGGTTGGCCACTGAGAGAACAAAGACGCTGCATTAGATGGACCTTTGGTCTGATCCAGCAAAGCTCTTTCTGATTAATCTGAAGCTTGGACGACTTTTGGATCATCTACAGGACTAGGATAATGCATGAGTCACTAATCCACATTATTTTAAGCAAAGTCAAATCATTAGATCAAGATCAACCTGGTAAAATGATCATAAAATTCCACCCACCTTTCCATATGCTCTTCCACTGGCCCAATGGTCTCATGGCTAGGAAGCTCTCCCTAGAATCTAATTTAAAATTCCACCTCCCTTCAGTAAATCAGTGCTATTGCTTATCATAGATGTTCATCAATTGATCCTGTAATAGCATTTTCCATTTTTGCAACAGCATCACATTATTGACTCATGTTAAACTCGCCATCCATTATAATTCTTCCATCCTTTCCTGCGGTACTATAGCCTAGCAGATTAATTATACTGAAAGTATTCTTTTCATGAACGCAATTTGCCTCACATTTCCAATTAACCTTAATGGAAGTTGCTTGCTTGATACAGAATATTAGCCTTTTAATATTTCTTGAGAGTGTCATTTTTGTCAATTTGGTATTTTCCCCCAATGCTTTTTAATGTTTACCACAGGGTATATTATTAATGTTGTGTTCTATTCTTCCAATAATATTTGCTCTGGGTCCTTTGTTGCAAGGCATTGTTTCAATGAGAAATGAGTATTAACACATGTTCACAGAATCACATGATCAAACATCTCATTTAATACATGTCATCTCTTTGAAGTTTGTACTCAACCACTGGGATCTAGATGCTTATTTTCCCCCAGAAATGATTGATTTGCTCTTGATGAAAGTTTATGAGAAATCCTGGAGACTCCAGGGGTTGTTCTGTTGACAGCTAATGTGGTTGTGGATGGATTAAAATAAAGTATCATTGTATTTCTTCCTGGAATCAGAGATCCTTTTCTCCGCAAAACTATATGATTGAAATGAGTTACCAAACTTAAAAGTGGATGCTTATTAGATGTAATTCCATGTGAGAATTAGCATATGATTGACATAGTCTATGGTTTGATAAGATTAAAAAAAATCTCCAGAGATAATTGCTCATAATGAATCATTTATTATGTATATCTCTTAATTCTAGCAGGGTTAAGGATGAGTGAGCGTGAAAGCCAGGGGCAGAGCTTGCAACATCCCATAAATGCTTCTTGCACATATTTATATGAGTCCCAATGAATTAGCACAAAGAAAAAATTAAAACAAATCAAGGGCATGCATGGCTCATACTTAAAGATTCACACAACAGAACTAATTTAGGTCATCTGCTGGTCACAGAACACTGATTCAGTAACTCCCTGAAAACACAGCACTAGAAGCAGGAAACAGTATTGGGAAACGATAAAAGGAGTATGGGTCTTACTCCCACATACATATGTATAACACTGCAGTGTTAAGGTCTTTTCACCCTTTAGGTTTCACGTACAGAAGCACTCAACAGAGAGAGGCAGTCATCACTCCCTGACAGCCTCTCCCTGGCCTCATTCTTCATCACCGTCCCATCGCAAGTCACCCACCCTCCACTCCCTTTTAGTTAGGGCTTAGGTCATTGGCCTTGCTATGGACCTTAGGTTGGTCGCCCTGGTTGCCCGGGGGGCCTGGTAGGAGTTTTTCCATTTGGCATTAGGCTTTTTGGTTTTTTCGCCTACCTCGTAGCAATCGTCACAACTTTTGTGGTATTGGTGGGTAGGTTAGGCATTGGAATAATGTGTTGTGTGTCGAAGTGCTAGGTGTGGCCATCGCCTATGCCTTCAATTTTTAGGGGTATTCCGTTAAAGGAATCTGGCGGTCGTGTATTCTGTCCGATGCCTGCTTGGCGGGAGGCCATGGCACGACCCTCGGTGACAGCAGGGGTGAGCCTATAGTTGGATTAGCATCAACAGGCTCCACCTACTGGTGAATAAACCCACTTGTTTCGATCCAATGCCTAAGCCAATACCTTTTCATTGCTGTAATCAATAAAGTTGTGGCCTTTTCTAGCCCATCAACCTTATATCACTTGTCCTTGTGTCTTCATTTCACTTCGCGGGGGTCGGGTCCTCGAACCACAATTGTATAATACACATTTTTGTCACATTCACAATTTACATTTGACATATGTATTTCTAAATATCTTAGTTGTTCATCTAAGAAAAATACAATGCAAATTGGTCTTTCCATGACCCTTCCTTCTGAACAAAGTAATGTGGAAGCTTGACAAAGCTAAAAATGTCCCTTTATGTGGAATTTAAAGTGCATGCAAAGACATTGCAAAAACACACAAAAAACAATTATGTTTTGTAGGGTTTTTTTATTCCATACTTTTGCATAAAATGGTTTTGTCCATTCCCCTTTCTTCGTCCAGTTAGAAAGTTTCAATGTGACACTAGAATCTTCTTATCTGTAAGTTTCTTTCAAAGTGTGAATTTTTTTTTACCTTGTAATATTGCCCAATTTATTTTGAGATGTTCTGACCTTAGTGAGTTTAACATCATAAAACTACAGACAGCATATATTTTTGATGAGCACAGGAAATCTCATAGCAGCATGCTAATGAAATTGCTTATTAGCCCTCTATTCTTGTTATAACCTTCCTTGTTGAACAGAACCCCTCAAACAAAACCATAAAAAGGCACTGGTGTAAAGAACATGTTTACTATGCACCAGTGAGAACCCCTTAGCATCATAGAACTGCTTTTGTGTTAAAATCAGGCTATAGCCATGTCATACATTTAAAGCACAATTACACTACTTTAACAGACATGGCTTACCCCCAAAAGTCCAGTTACAAAAGTGCTTAGGGTTGCTAGGAGACCCCTGTTCCTTTCACAGAGTTACAATTCCCAGAGATCCTGAGATGATATGTTGATTGTTAAACCACTCTGGAAACTGTAGCTCCACAAAGGGAATAGGTTTAACACCACCCTGCACCCTTAACAAACAACAACAATTTATTGATATGCCACCCACCTGATTGAGTTGCCCAGCCGCTCTGGGCAGCTTCCAACAAATTAAAATGCAGTAAGACACCAAACATTAAAAACTTCCTTCAGGGCTACCTTCAGATGTCATCTAAAAGTCAGATAGTTGTTTATTTCCTCAACATCTGATGGGAAGGCAACATTCTACAGGGCGGGCGCCACCACCGAGAAGACCCTCTGCCTGGTTCCCTGTAACCTCACTTTTTGCAGTGAGGGAACCGCCAGAAGGCCATCAGAGCTGGACCTCAGTGTCCGGGCAGAACAATGTGGGGGGATACGGTCGTTCAGGTATACAGGGACAAGGCTGTTTAGGGCTTTAAAGGTCAGCACAAACACTTTGAATTGTGCTCGGAAACATACTGGGAGCTAATGGACTGGTGTTATATGGTCCCGGTGGCTGCTCCCAGTCAACAGTCTGGCAGCCACATTGTGGATTAGTCGTAGTTTCTGAGTCACCTTCAAAGGTAGCGTTCACAGGATTCTGTATGGGAATCCATGACTGTTAGGGTGGTAGAATAGTGCTTTTCATGGACATGGCCACATGGTTTTCAAAGAACCACCAAAAGTTATTGTGGAGAAAAAGCTACAATTTTCACTCAGTGGTATTACACCTAAGTGTGATCTCAATTCGGGGAATCTGTACTTTACTTTTATTTATTACATGTTTGTCCAACTCATGCTCCAAAGAGTTCAAGGCAATGTGCCCAGTTGCCCCCAGCCATTTTATCATCAGAACCACCCTGAGAGGTAGTTAAGCCTGAGAGATATGACTGGGCCAAGGTCATCCCATGAACACCATGCTTGTGGAGATTTGAATATGAGTCTCCAAGCCTCAGTGGCTCTCTTTATGTATATGACTTTTCAAACACAATAGAACCTCTGGATCCAACAACCATCTCAAGTGTGTAATCTTTTAATTAATTGTGTTGCCTCAATCTTTTTTCTATTTTTTTTAAAGAAATGATATCTCTAAAGCTCTTGGCAGGTCACTTACTTTAAGCGTTATAATGCATCTGAGTTAAGCCTGTCCAAAGGCATATGTGTTAACAGCTAATAAGAAGCTATATGGTAATTACATTATTTTTTAATTTACAGCATGTAATTTGTTTACACTAATTTGACAAGGCACCTAGAGAGATAATTAAAATGGAAAGGCAGATAACAAAAGGAGTCAGAAAGTTCAATATAGGACACAAAAGGAAGTACATCCTATATTGTTGCGGTTGTGGCTGAATGGAATTGTAACAAACAGTCTTCAACCGGTTAGGATCAATTCAAGGCTGGAGGACCTGCAAAAGTAAAGCAACAAAGATGCAGCTAGATTTCCTTAAAGTAACTTTAGGTTTTCAATTTTTGAGTAATTATCTGGACACACTTCCAGAAAAGGTTGTGTTTTCAAAGGGTGAGATCAGCCCTTCTGGAAAATATTCAATTAAAAACTATTTTTAGTTTACTGTTTTAGATTGTTTATCAGAAGGTTGTGTTGGGTAATGAATGTTAACATTTTTGATATTTTGTGTGTGAGAGAGAGCGGGGGTGGGGGAGAGACTGTCTAGTGCTTTCGGTATTTTTAAAGCAAACAGCCAAAAAATAGGATAAATATATACCAGTAATAAACAAGTGCATAGAATCATAGCCTTAGAAGATACTTCAAAGGTCATGTAGTCTACCATGCTGCCAATCCAGTAAACTTCTACAGCATCCCTGATAAGGCTAATCCAGCCTCTGCTTTAAAGACTCAGACATTTCATAGTTCTTTCATTTAAAAACACGTAACGGTGACACAGACAATGTTCAGCACCTTACAACCCTTGTGCAGCTTCATTTTATGTGGCAATCACAATAACAGCAGATGCACTATCTGGAAGAAATGTCACATTTCCCCAAGCACAATTATGATGCTTCTAGTGCTTGGAGTACGGAACAGTCTTTAAGCCAGGCGTAGGGAACCTCAGGCTGTGAGGGGTCAATTGTGGTAAACCTGATTATCCTGAAAGAAAGTTCAGGAGCAGAAAGAGCCACTGAAGTACTGATATCAGTTGGCAATTTTGTTACTGCCGAGTTTGAGACTGGGAAATTCAAAAGAAAGTGCAATGGCCATATGATGCAATCAGATATCCATTATTATGAAATACACTTTTTTAAAAGGGAGGATTTCTGTGGCACTTGTCTTCTCTGCCAGTGATGATGGATATTTGGTTGAAAAGAAACAGATCATTAGGGTTTTGCCATAGCTAACTATAAGTTTGCATGGGCATTACAACTTCCCACAGGGACTTGCTTTAGAAACATTTATCAATGAACTTCCACATGTTACACTGACCATATTACGTTGCTTTCAGGTCATTTGACAGAAAGCCTTTTTTCCAAAGTTTCCAATACACAGTTTGACACAGACCCATGAAACATTAGCGCTATTGCCACAGATGGATTTATTGTTGCTGCTGTTGTTATTATTCATACTTCTAGACAAAACAATTTTCCAAGTTACAAATTGATTATTGAGAATGGAAAACTCAATAGTGTTAGATAGGTCACATCTTTTAGAACACAATAAAAAGAAAGCATTTAACAACCTGTGGCATACTTCATGGTTATTTTTGTAGGGAAGGTTAAGCCAGTTAATACACAAACAGTGGAGTGTTATTTGAAGATCACCATAGGCACCAGATGTAGGGGGCCCCAGGTGCCAGGCACCCACAACACGGGACTCCGACAAGACTTCTGGTTTCTACCAGAAGTCGCGTTGGAGCCCTGATGTGACCTCCGAGATGGTGTCCAAGGCCCTGCAAAGATTCAGAAGGCGACTTCCAGTAGAAGTCACATCAGAGGTCTTGCAATGCCTTGGACATGACCTCCAAGACCCTGTGAGGTCTCAGAAGCGACGTTGGAGGCCCTGCCAAGCCTCTGAATGAAACTTCCAGTAGAAACCAGAAGTCACATCAGAAGTCTCACAAGTTCTCAAATGTGACCTCCAGGACCCCACGAGGCCTCGGAAGCACCGCTGTGCCACCAACAAGATGTCACGACATCATGACATCATGTTACGTCACAGGTACCATTGAGCACCCATAACCTGAAGACTACATAATATTAGCTAAACCGCCAAAAAAAATTGTGTACAGAAGCTTAACATATGTTAAATTGGTCTCTACAGAATAACCCAGTATAAAAAGAGGAATGATGGTTTGGTTTAAGAATGTAAGGTACAACCAATCCCTCAATTGTCTCGCTTACAATTTCATTTCTCATAAGATGGAAGAAGCAACAATGGGATCACCTCTCCTGGACCTGGTCCTAACCAGCAGGGAGGAATTGATCAATGAAATGGAAGTATTGGGAAGCTTGAGAGGAAGTGGTCATGTTCTGAGGAAACATGGAGCTTTCTGAGGTAAGTTGCTAGCAGCTAATAGAGATTTTCCTGGCAGTATGACAAGCCCTGAACAATTTGGTATAAATTGCTGGCAAATTAATCCATAGTTTAAAGTAAAAGAGAGCCTATTGAAGTTTTTTTTTTGTCTTCTATGTGTCTGTGTGTATGCTATTGTTGCTTTCTGTCATCACTTCATTATCTATGATAGGATTTTCCTTCCTGGCATTCAAAAGGTATTCACAAGGTTGGACGTCTTCCCAGTACTGAAGGAATTTTTCACCATAAAGAAACTTTAAAAGAGATGATTGCCTCCAATACACCATGTATCTGCTTTGTGCTAAAGGCAGTGAAGCCTCTGACATGGATTGGCTGAGCAGCTGTCATGATATAGTATTATCAGTTGCTCAGTTTGGTTCAGAGAACCAAACATTTTTCAGTCTAGCTTTATAAGGGAAGAGATAATTCTTAATTTGGCTGGGATCAAGTCTCGTACAAGTGACTACTAGGAAGAAGTCCAAAGACCCTGGGATGTAAGAGTTTGGGAGCTCTGAGGCAAGAGTTAAATCAAGGGTGCAAAGTAAAGATGGGATGAGAATTTCAAGTAGGGTCACTCAACAATGTGAGCACCCTACTCAAGTTGTTGCAAGAAGTAAAACAGGCACGGCGCACTTTGTGGGGGCCAACCACCTTTTTAAAAATTTCGATTTATGTAATATATTTCTAGGCAGTCATTCTGGGCAATTCCTCTCAAAGACAGCTTTGAATAATAAATATTTTAAAATATCAACAATACAACAACCTAAGAGAACCGTAAGTAAAAGTATCATCCAGCCAATTAAAACACTTTCCACAGCAATAATGAACACCAGTCTTAGCCATAAAACACCAATAATGAATAAGTCAGAAGAAGTCTATCTTTAGGGTCTTTTGAAACAGTTGAAGCATGGGAAATCACTGCAAATCCACTGGCGGGGGGGGGGGGTATTGGAGCCAAAATGGAAAAGGCCTTCTCCCTTGCAGCTGCCAGCCTTAGTGACCTTGACAACAGACACATAAAGAGAATTTCATCTGTTGGTCTCAATATATGGACAGGCTGATGCTAGGTGCAAGTTGTCCTTCAAGTAGCTTGGGCCCAAAATATATTTAAGGATTTAAAGGGTAAAACAGTGCTTGCAAATGCACTGGCAAACAGTGCAGCTGGTTCCAACTGCCTCACCCACATCAGAACTCTGGTGGCCACATTCTGAACCAGCTGAAGAACCATCTTCAAAGGCAGCCCAATGAAGATTGTGTTGCAGTAGCCAAATCTCATCATGGCCAAAACATGGATCCCTATGTCTAGGCTCGTCAGAACCAAGCTCAACATAAAAGAATGGATGGATGAATTTATCTATTTTCACATGCCTCTCTCTCCATCATCTCTCCCCCCTCCCCCCACTGCTACAAGCTAGAAAGGGAATGAACTACACAGACTCACAGAAAGCAACCATTGAATGCATGGTTCCGTTGGGCTTAGGTTGGACAGGCAGAAGGGAAAGGACAATTGCCACTCCTGCCCTTTCTATGTGGGGTAGTTTGTGTGGGTTTTTTGTGTCTTCCCTCCCTGGAAATGCGTGGGATCTGCTGCTGGTGATTTTTATGATTGACAACGCCAGAGGTGGCCCAGCCCGTTTCACCCCCAGAGTTGAAATGGGAAGATGCTGCCCCCATTGCCCCCACCCTCTGTGCTGAAGCCTCGCTTACTGGGGTCATGTGGCAGTGGTTTCCAAGTCCCACAGTTGTGGTTTGGTGTGAGGCGACATGGCTTTGGGCAAACCACAAGGGCTAGATAGAGAGGCCTGGGGGAGAACATTTCTTCCCTGGGTCTGGGGTTGTCTATCCCTTGTGTCCAGGGCAGCTGTTTACCAGCTCCATCTGGTACACAGGCTGAGACCCTATCTGCCTGCGGACTGCCTCGCCAGAGTGGTGCATGCTCTGGTTATCTCTCGCTTGGACTACTGCCATGCTCTCTATGTGGGGCTACCTTTGAAAGTGACCCGGAAACTACAACTAATCCAGAATGCGGCAGCTAGACTGGTGACTGGGAGCAGCCGCCCAGACCACATAACATCAGTCTTGAAAGACCTACATTGGCTCCCAGTACATATCCGAGCACAACTCAAAGTGTTGCTGCTGACCTTTAAAGCCCTAAACTGCCTCGGTCCAGTATATCTGAAGGAGCGTCTCCACCCCTATAGTTCTACCCGGACACTGAGGTCCAGCGCCGAGGGCCTTCTGGTGGTTCCCTCACTGCGAGAAGCCAAGTTACAGGGAACCAGGCAGAGGGCCTTCTCGGTAGTGGCACCCGCCCTGTGGAACGCCCTCCCACCAAATGTAAAACAGAACAACTACTACCACACTTTTAGAAGACATTTGAAGGCAGCCCTGTTTAGAGAAGCTTTTAATGTTCAATGCATTACTGTATTATAATATTTTGTTGGAAGCCCAGCCAGATAATATTTTATATTATTTTTATTTATTTATTTATTTATTTATTTATTATTATTATTATTATTATTATTATTATTATTATTATTATTATTATCCCATCATAGGGGCCATTTTGAAGGACTTTTTGTAAGATAACTTCTGCTGCAGTCGAGCCTGTAGCCAAAGGAGTGCAGCTTTCACTTATGCATTTGAACGAATCAACCATTTCTTTGGCCTCAGGCTTCTGGCATGTATTAATATTTAATCCTTTTTATGACTTTCTGTTCAGATATATTTCCTTAACTGTCATTAAAAATAAATAGGTTGTTGCGCTTATTGCATAGGGGGTTGCCCCTCCATTTTGTCTCTGATGGGAGCCCTGTTGAGCTAATGCTGAGCAAGCACCATGTTGAGGTAGATCAGATATGCACTACAGAGGAGCAATGGCCACTCACAAGTGCAAACACACATACATGCATATGTATGTTCTTTGTGCTCTTTGATCGTTAGCTCTGAGGAACGGGGAATTGTTCCTCATTAGTATGACTTGGCACAAAGTAGAACCACGAGCAATGAGGACTGATAATTAGCATTCACTCATACCTTTGGGGACCTTGAATAAAACGGCAGACACCTTGAATTAGTCTTTCTTTTCTGTGGAGAGCCGGTGGGAGACAGAGCACCCGGCTGGGGTGTGCAAATGGCGCTGATGTTGCTAAGCAGGCCGCTTCTTTCTCTGTGACAGTTAGAGCATCTCTTGGGTACCGGGTTTAATTCTGAGGCATAACGACTCATAATACCCTCCCAATAGCTTCGTAGCCTGCTGTTTGTGATGAACAATTATAAATATTGGAAAGCTTTTCATTTCATTTTTTAATTGCTTTGCCAAGGTAAGGCAAAGAACAAGGGGGAAAAGTGGGGGGAGGAGACAGGGAATAATAGTCAGGAGCTGATTAAAAACAGGTCTACACAGAATTAAATAGAAGATTTTTTTTTAAAGACCCACCTCCTAAAACCCTAGCAAAAGCCAAAATATGCAGATTTTTGGCATTTATTCCTGTGCTTCCCCTTCATTAAAGAGCACTGTAGGAGAATTTAAACTTTAATGTGCTTGTGTGTTGCTCATGCTGAAAATTTGGGCCCATCGCTTCATTTAATTATTTATTTTGAAAACTAGATTATAAATGGTCATGGAGTCTATTTTATCTTCATCCCAGGTATGCAGCCCTCCATATCTGGATCACGTAGAGTATTATTAAATGTTCCCCTGGAAAAGCAATGCCCTAATTTCCCAGTCTTATATCTAATTTATAGGGATGTTCTTTAAACAAAAACTATTCCCTTCTTGTATTTTTAAAGAGCGATGAGCTGGTGGAATGTTCTTTAATGAAGAGAGTTCAGTTCCATACAGCTGCATAAATCATACATCCTGCATATACCCAGGATGTATAAACACAGTCAATGCATAAGCTCCCTTGATCTCCATGGGAATTACTATATGTGGAACTTTGCAGTTTGAATATCCCATTCCTGCAGCTTTGCAATATGTTTTTTTGGGGTGTGTGGCCCAACTACCTGTTCCATTTGCCACTGCATGTTCCTCTTGGTTCTTTCTCCATACATCACTCCCAAGATTTTGAAACACTGTAGGAGATGTGCAGGCTGGGGGACAATCAGTACAAGGCAGGTGGGTAAGGACAACAGCCCACAAAGTGGGATAGAGAGATAGAGAGAAGGAGGGATATATATGCTACAGCAAATGGAGTCTCAAAAGGAGCAAGGCAGAAAGTAAGGGGAAGCTGGAGGTACCAGCGCTGCTTCTTACCTGCTTGAGACTGTGCAGGGTAGTAGCAAGGTCAGGCACATCAGTAGAAGGGCTGGATTGGGTCCACTAGTGCACCCAAATAACTCACACCTCAACGCTGCCTTGACTTGTGCCATCCAGGTGAGCTGCATCATAGCTGGTGTTGGGAGTGCAGTTCTCCGCAGGAGGATGCTGAAAAAACTGCTAGTGAGACTAGAAAGAGGGGGCAAAGCAGTTTCCTGCCTTAAGCCATTCCTTGGTGTCTGGAAAGAAAAGGGCAAGCAGGCAGGGAACACTGAGCCTGTACTGCAGCTCAACCAGAGTTAGAAAGTGAAGTAACCAGGAATCTGTTGTTTTGGGTAACAGGGAAATAGGAAGGGTTCAAGCAGCTGCTTTTTAAAATCTGAAAACTAGACACATTATTATTGTCATATCCAATTTGGCCACAATTAGATATGTCCACATAGAAAAGTGTGTACAGTATTATACATGTATTTACTGGCAGAGTTGCTCCTATTACAATAAGAGAACAGAGACAGCCAACATGGTGCCATCCCAGTGTTGTGGTACAACATCATCCCATTGGCCTGCTTGCTGATAGAGGCTGATAGGAGCTGTTGCCCAGCAACACCTGTGCATCACTGTAGGGGCTACACTGCAGGACCTACCCCTGATCTAAAGCCTTCTACCTATATAGGATGCTGTTACATCATGATTATAGCAACCCATGTGTGGTCAGCTACAGTTGCAAATAAAAGTTTTAAGTGTGTTTTAAGTGCAATATACAATGTTACACTAGATGGCAATGGTGAGCCTTATAGAAAATTCAATGTAAACTTCAATGTTAAATAAAAGCATTTCCAGAACGTTCTTATTTGTGTGTAGATTTCACCTAAGTGTCTGTGATGGTAGCCCATGTGGGTGGAAGACTTGGGACATTCTATTACTAGCATGGGAATGATCACAATAGCAGTAGCAGCCCAGGCCAATAATTGCATTATTGCAATCGCTGGATGGAATAGATATAACATGATCATAGTATCATATAATTGTGGGGTTAGAAGGATCATCTAGTCCAACGCCCAGCAATGCAGGAATAACAGCTAAAGAAACCTTGACAGATGGCCATCTAACCTCTTCTTAAAAACCACCAAGGAAGGAGAGTCCACCAGCTTCCGAGGGAGACCATTTCACTGTCAAACAGCTCATACTGTCAGAAAGTTCTTCCTAATGTTAAGTCAAAATCTCCCTTCTTGTAATTTGAATCCATTGGTTCAGGTCCTACCCCCCAGAGCTAGAAAAAACAAGCCCTTTAGATATTTGACAGCCCTTTAGATATTTGAAGATGGCTATCATCTCACCTCTGTTTCCTCTTCTCCAAGTTAAACATACCCAACTCTGTTTTGGAGAAAGCACTTTGAATCCAAATCCAAACAGTTTTTAAACAAAGTATTCCCCCCCCCCCTCTGCAAGTGATGCCTCTAAAAAGCACTTTAAATTTAGATTATTTCCTCCAAAACAACTTAAACTTGTAACTACTGATTAGCACAAACACATGGAGAGGAACATGTTGTCACTGCAGTCCTCTCCAGGTTTTCCCACTTCTGCACTACCCAAGGCTAAGCTATGGTCTTGTTTACCATGTGACCCAAACCCGTATTCACTTTGTTTAAGTCCAAACAAAGTACAATCTGCAGCCAAGGTTTGTTCTTGTGGTTTGTCTAAAGAAAACAAACCATGAGCCCTGGGAAGGAAAACATACTAAGCCAAACCAAGGCTAAGGCCCAGGTATGTGGCAGCAGAAGAATCAATGAAGGGATACAATGGTTGCAGTTCTCTTCTCCAGGAACTCCCACATGTGGATTGAGTAACAATAGATAAAAACTGCCTGATATCAGGTAAAAGACTATTTTGTCCATCAAGCCCAGTATTCCCCTTCATGGATCATTGCCGTGCTGTGGCAAATAGAAGGGGAAGAAATGGAGGCAGTGAGAGATTTTACTTTCTTGGTCTCCATGATGACTGCAGATGGTGACAGCAGTCACGAAATTAAAATATGCCTGCTTCTTGGGAGAAAAACAATGACAAACCTAGACAGCATCTTAAAAAGCAGAGACATTACCTTGCCAACAAAGGTCCGTATAGTTAAAGCCATGGTTTTCCCAGTAGTGATGTATGGAAGTGAGAGCTGGACCATAAAGAAGGCTGATTGCCGAAAAATTGATGCTTTTGAATTATGGTGTTGGAGGAGACTCTTGAGAGTCCCATGGACTGCAAAGAAGATCAAACCTCTCCATTCTTAAGGAAATCAGCCCTGAGTGCTCACTGGAAGGACAGATCCTGAAGCTGAGGCTCCAATACTTTGGCCACCTCATGACAAGAGAAGACTCCCTTGAAAAGACCCTAATGTTGGGAAAGATGGAGGGCACAAGGAGAAGGGGACGACAGAGGACGAGATGGTTGGACAGTGTTCTTGAAGCTACCAGCGTGAGTTTGACCAAACTGCGGGAGGCAGTGGAAGACAGGAGCACCTCTGGCCCATGGGGTAACAAAAAGTCGGACACGACTAAACAACAACAGCCCAGTATTATCTTCTCTGACAGGCAGTCTCGGGAACAGAGAGTGCCTTCCCATTACCTGCTATTGTCATGGATGCTTTAGCTGAGATTCCTGCATTGCATATGATTCTATGATTCTATACTTAAGACTCTTTTAACCGGAGATGCGAGGGATTTGAAACTGAGCTCTTGGGCCTGCAATGCATTTGCTCTACCGCTGTGCTATGGTGCCTCCCCCATGATGATTTTGAATGCCAAAATATTTTTTCCATTGTTGGGGTAAAGGAATTGAAAGCAAAAGCAGACATTATGGCCCAGTTCCTGTGGTCATTTTAACTATCTAAAGAGGATTTTCTCTTATCAGTTTCACTTGGGGGAGTATTTCTTACAAGCACACCCCATGCAGTGACAGATCGTGTTTTCCATTTCAGAGAGACTGTTCGTCCTCAAGCTTTCACCTGACAGGCAAAATACCTCCTGTCACCACGTCAAAAGTGAATGTGGGACTGCCATACATAATGCAGCATGATTATCTCCTGATCAGGTATTCGACACCCACCTTCATTTTTTGTGGCATCTAATTGTGTGATCTGATGTGTAATTCATCCCAGTCCTAAATTCAAGTAGCTTTACTCCCTAGTGTACATTTTGAGAAACTTTTTAAAAAGAAAAGAAAACATTTGTTTGGAACCCTGGACCTGTGGTTTATGACCACAATCTACAGTATACCATCTATCTGCCATCTAGTCCTAAACTTGAGCTAGATCTGGACACATAAAAGAAGCATTTCAGTTAAATGCGCTGTAAATTTAAACAGGGAAATCCAGTAGGAAAAAATGGGACTCCACAGCGCCTTCTGGTGGCACATCATTATATTGCATACAACACATGTAAATCGCTTTTTCTTTACCAGTCTAGCTGAGTCCTTGATTAATCCTGCCCAACAATCAACCAGCAGGTGGGTTGGTTGATTCAGGGTACACAGCCAAAGCCTACGTCAAAACCTACTAACGTCTGTGATTCATAAGTTGTGACCTGTTTAAATCCCAGTTAGGTGTCTAGTGTTTATTGCAAGTATCATGCCTTGGATCCACTGCCCATGGTTCCACTGCTCCTCGGCCCGCAACAGCTTCTTATAATTTAATTGTACACTGCCATTCTATTGATTTTTTATATAAATTGGTAGTTTTAAATTATAAATTAATTAATTCACTTGGATATAGCAGTGTTCCTAATCACAAAGGCTCTTTCTCTCTCCACCATTGTCTCATTGCATGGTGGTGGCAGCTGAGCAATGGAGGTTCCACAGCAGGGATCATTTCTGATCTGGAATGCTGAGATTTCAAGAACTGAAGCAACCCACCCATTTCTGCAGTATCTGGGAAATGCACTGACTTGAAAGTGTTTTGTTGCAATGAATGGCCCTTTACTTCCGTCTTCCTCCTCCTCCTCCTCCTCCTCCTCCTCCTCCTCCTCCTCTTCTTCTTCTTCTTCCATTTCAGAACTTGAGGCCACCACAGCCATATACAAGATAAATGTAAACTGAAATACAGAATCTCAAAACAATTGCTTTCTTTCTTACTTACTTTCTTTCTTTCTTTCTTTCTTTCTTTCTTTCTTTCTTTCTTTCTTTCTTTCTTTAATATTTTGCCCTATCTCCCAGGGTGGCAAACAGCAAGTGATAAAACAAGGAAAACATATTAAAAACAATTTGAATACAGCCATTTGTACTGATGTAGAATCAATGTTCCATGAATGACTGGGTCGCACTTCATAGAAAGTCTCCTGAAACAAAAATGTCAACAGCTGCCACCTAAACATCAAGATGTCAGATGCCCGTCTAATTTTCGGCCGGTAATTGACTCCAGAGTGCTGGAGCCTCAACATTAAAAACCTGGTTTCTGGTACAAACCAAGAGGATCTCTGGGGCATGTGGGGCTCTCAGCAGTGCCCCATTCTGAGCAGGTCTACAGGGGGCAAAACTGGTTCTATTAGGCAACCTGATCCCAAGTTGTACATGATGTAGCATTGATCCGGGAATTATAATTACCCTCATAATTCTACCCTAAAAAAGGTAAAGGACCCCTGACAGTTAAGTCCAGTTGCGAACGACTCTGGGGTTGCAGCGCTCATCTCGCTTTACTGGCCGAAGGAGCTGGTGTTTGTCCACAGACAGTTTTTCCGGGTCATGTGGCCAGCATGACTAAGCCGCTGCTGGTGAAACTAGAGCACTGCACAGAAACACTGTATACCTTCCTGCCGGAGTGGTACCTATTTATCTAATTGTACTTTGATGTGCTTTTGAACTGCTAGGTTGGCAGGAGCTGGGACCAAGCAACGGGTGCTCACCCCGTCGTGGGGATTCGAACCGCTGACCTTCCGATTGGCAAGCCCTAGGCTCAGTGGTTTAGACCATAGCACCACCCACATCCCTAATTCTACCCTAACGTACAGCCTAATACAAAGATTTCAAGGAGGAGAGCTATTTAAAGTAGCATTCTTTTACATGGGTCAAAGTACAGGAAGAATTGTTATTAGCAGCTTGTACAGAAAACAAGTTGCATCATTACCATGAATATCTCCCTCCGGACTTCACAGCTTCTCAGTTCTGTGTTCAGTCCCGGAACCAAGAACTTTTCTGAGACTACAATCACATTTCCTAGTACTTCTTATAATACAATTTAAACCAGATACTGGGCTTTTTCAAAAAAAGAATTTAATTAATATTGCCTGCTGGCATGAAAGGTACTGAAGAGCTAAGGATCTGAAAGGGTTTAATGTTCTTCTTAGCACTGCTGCTCTAATGATGTAATTGTAACTCTGCCAAACACAGCAGCATAGCATTAAAACAGCGCTTTGTCCAGTGAAAAGTGAATAAACAGATTAAGCTTTTTACAGTAAAAAGAGGGGCTCTTTTTTTAGAAAAAAGAAAGAAAAAAGGGGGGGGACGCAAATAAGAAAATAACTGTGTGCAACTTTAAATAGTAACCTGTTGTTTTGAATGATTCATTTGCTGAGCCTAGGTCCACCCAATAACATTTACTGAATTATTCCAGCTTCTTAATGTGTGCAAATTTGTTTTTAATAGCTTTCTGCTGGTAGGTTAGAGGCATTGTATAAACCGGATGTGTAGCCAGCAATGGTAATATTTTTAGGCTTGATATTTGGAATAATACTATGAACTACAAGGTACTGCTATTGTCTTGACCTTTAACCCCTACCTGCCCTTATCTGTCCCCCCTCCCCACCTTTCCCTCTTACATGTTTTATTGGTAACATGCTTTGGAATACTCTGACTTTTAGGCATCTGTTGAATACCTTTTGATTAGCCATTCATTTGATTTGTACTGTTTTCAGTGGTGATTTCTGTTTCATTGCACACGTGTATTGCTATACACTGCCTTGATATGTTATAAGATGGGAGTATATAAATATTTTTATAAAAATGCATAAAATCAACATGCCTTGCCTTAATAGTACACGCCACTTGTAAGACTAAAGTAATAATTTAGGGACCATGATTGCATTCACTGCTACTAACTCCCTGAAATTTCTGTCTTACAATTTTCAACAGTAGTAACAGTGTTTACTTTATTCCTCTGAAAGTCTATAGAAGAATTGTAGAATTGTGGACTGTGGCAATTAGCTCTTTCATGCCAGATTCTAAACCAGATTTTATTTAATATGTTTTATTAATTCAAATATATGCTCCCTTTTCTCTTGTTAAGGCTGGTTTATATCATTTCCTTAAGTGTTGTGTATTAAAAAATGGAAGCAAACATAGCACTCAGAAAAAAGCCTGTCACTAGATTTCAGTGCAAATAAGATCCTCTCAGACAGTAGCCAAAATCTAGAGGCCAGTTCACGTGGGCCTTATTCTGTTTCTTGGTTGTTGTTGTTGTTGCTGCTGCTGCTGCTGTTATTTTACATCCAGTCTTTCCTGGGTTCATTTATGCACCTGATCACATGCAGAAAAGCACTGTGTGAACTGGAGCCATGATGATACACTTACCAAGTGATTTTCGTAATAAAAAGTAATTCTCATGCACATACCAACTCCACAAAAGTTCTACTGTGCTCATGAAAATAACTGTTGAAGATCTCTGTGGGCACCACTGGTTGCACAAGATAGAAAACCCAGGAACTGAGACAAATAGAAATGTAAGGAGAAAAGCCACTAGGAAATGCATGATTGAAGAAGGCCCCCATGCCACTGTCTTCATGCCTCTCCATTTGCAATACGAATAGAAGCACCACTTGGTGAGGACTTGGGACAAAGTTTATCACTTATCTTTATATGAGCCTGCCAATGATCTTCTTGAGACCCTTCGAAGGCTCAGCACCCCAGCACATCACATGCTGACACTTCACTTTCTCCCACTGGGGTCTAATGAGCCAGACCCAGACCCACCCACCTGTTGCCAGGTAATCCTGCCAGGGAAGTCCACTGACATAGGAGGCCTACCAACAGGCATTTTACCAAGGAGCCCTCTCAAAGTCCATGCTGTTTCTTCTGCTTGGCAGTGGGCAAGGTGATGGGGGTGGCAAAAAACTTCCTGTGTACCTGGCTAACAGCATCATCAACCTCAAGAGGCAGTGGCAGGACTCTCCTACTTTGGAATTTGGAATTGGCCAATCTGGGCCAGACTACGGGGCAGGACTTTGAGAACAGACCTGAGTCAAGCCTGTTTCAACTCCTGAGCATAAAAACTGGCTGCACCATCTTCAAGCAGCACAGTCAGTTTTGGACATTCCACCCACCCAACTGGTATAAATTTCACCCCACCTGAAGTTAAGCAGGTGCTGCATGTATATGGCCTTGCTGTGGAGTGACTCAGTTTCCGTTTTCGGTGCCAGGGAGGAATTTGCCTTCAAACTAATTGGGCTAGTTTTGGGGGCTTTACCTACCTCACAGGAATTGTCACAACTTGTTGGCGGGAAAAGGCATTGGGTTGGATCCTTAGTCTAATTGGAGGGAGTGACTCCACCCTCCTCTGGATCATAGTATCGGAGTCACTGGTAAAGGGGTCCGTGTGCCCAGACAGGGGCCAATGGCTATAGAACTCTCCAAACAGTGTCCTGGAAGAGTCACCCATATTTGTTGTGCACCATTTGGAGATCCTGATGAAGTGATGAAGTGATGAATCAGCAATCAGGTTGGTTGATTCAGGATACATGCCCAATGACAAAGGTTGCCATGTTATTTCTTGCTTCCTATGCCCCTACCATGGCGACCCCATGCCTACTGTGGCTGCCTAAGGATGAAGCATGCTGGCCCAACCCATGCTGGCTATAAAAAAATATAGATCAGCCTGCAGGAAGTTGCAGTTGCTCAAAGATATACATGGGTAGGAAGCATCCTTGGATACATCTAGGCAAATCCACTTATTGTTGTTAGTCATTACCCACAACACATTTCTTCATTCAACACTTCATCTCATCTATTGCTCATCTCAAGTAAGAACCCCCGGCTCCTGTCTTACCATTTATATTCTTCCACCCATGCACACTTTTAATTGGTTTCTAACATTGCCTGAGACAATATTTCAGAACCCTCAATTTCAGCCAGCTGCGGAAGCGGCTTGGTACTTTTATTCTAGACTAATAAATTGTTAATACTTCTTTAATAATGAAATAATGCCGTGCCATGCAATCTTCAATAATCATTACAAAATATGCTTTTTCCACCCCTCCAGAGTAATTTACACACACCATTAAAATTATTCTCACCTCTACTTGGGTGAATTTAATAGCTTTAAACATAACTATGTCTGATAATAGTTTTCTTAAAGGGGAACTGTCATTAGTTTCCTACAATATGCATGATACTGTTCACTTGATTAAGCCATTTGCCAATAAAACTTAATAACATTTTCAAAATCTATGCCTTCTAGCTGGAAATTTAGCACTGAACGAAGTTTAGCTCTTATTGTCTACTCACCCATTTGTGGTCTCCTGTCTGCAACCCCATGGGTGAGACATTTCAGCTGACAATTCTCTTTCTCCTCTGCCACAGCCCATAGACTTCGGCTGCCTGCAGTGCTTCCTCGCCACATGCTGGACACACACCCTTCTCTGTATGCTCACAGGAGCAGCAACGACAGTGAGAAGCAATGCTGCGTTAGAATGCAGGTGTGCATTTCTGTGAGCCATAGCAAGGTGTCATTCTCTGCCAACTATTCCACACACACACATATTAATGAAATTTTAAATATCACCATGCAGTGGTGTGCATATACTGACTGCAAGAAATGATAATAGCAAAAGAGCTTCTCTTGAGCACTTTCATCATGTAGAAGAGTCAGCCTTAGGCTATAGGCAACTGAAGACAGGTGTTGTTGTTGTTGTTTTTATTTTTAAAAAGTCTGTTATCAAAATGTAAGGCCAGATACACATACACACTAATCTGAGGATTTCACAATAGGGAAGGGGTGTGTGTGTGAGAGAGAGAGGGGGGGGAGAGATTAGGGGCTATTGCCCCTGCTCACTTTGCTTGCCAAACCTGCCTACCCCTTTGCCTTTTCCACACACTTAGCCAACTCCCCTCCCTGTACACCCATACTGCAGAAGGTGTGGCCTCTCACCAGAGTTCACTCAAACTACATAGCATGATGAATGACACCTTGCTTTTATATACATAGGAAAATATATATCTCTAGATAGTGTGTGTGTGTGTGAGAGAGAGAGAGAGAGAGAGAGAGAGAGAGAGATACTTTGGCATCTGAAAGGGTCGCAAAGACTTCTGGAAGTTTGCCAAAGGTCATCAAGTACAGATATGAATACAACCATCTTTCTTTCAGGCTAACATGCGCAGCAGCATCAATTGAGCATGTGCTTCTGCAATGGATATGAAGAGAATCAGCCAAGTCCCTGGCTGCAGTGGGCATGGCAGTAGACTAAGCAAGATCCAGGCCAAACTATAGACTCTACAACTTAAGAGTCTGAAAATGCATTGAGCCCGCTACATATACCCTGCTACAAGTACAACTTCACTAAGTCATTGGCACCCCGCATCTGGGAATTTAGTTGTACTGACTGACATGAGGTCATCATGCTTCAGTCTAATTCAGTATGTTTACAGGAAAAATAAAGCATAAATGGGGGAGATCAGTCACTATCTCTCCATGTAACTACCCTACAATGTTGTGAGAATCACGTACACCCAGCTGAGCAACCCGGAGGAAGGGTTGGATAAAAAATATACAGTTTTTAAAACAATATTCATTGTCCTTATCAACAGTATCAGCTCTCAAGCTTTCAGAAGTTCTGCAAAGTAGAAAAAGGATTTGACAAAGTTATATAACTTGATGCAGAACTCGCATGAAAAAACATATTTTCCTCCAGTTTATTTTTCTAACTTGAATAGAATATGAACTCTCCAGGAAAGTGTGACTGCAAAGCTTTGAAGTACAGAGAAAGAAACTAGGTTGTGGAGGGGGGCAGTATTGAACCGCTTGAAGTGACAGAATAGTGTTGATGGTGTTGATCCATGACACAATGTCTGGCCACTTTGCAAGATCAGCAGCTCATAGAAACCTATTCTTAAAGCCACAAAGAGATTTGGAAGTCAGGGAAGAAGAAGAAATTGAGTCTGAAACACAGCCATGTGACTGGAGAGAGTAATAACCACTGATAGCCCGTAAACTATTGCTATTTCACATTTCAAAATCTAACTGACTGAAGAGATTGTGTAGGACATTTAGCTGCCATACTACCTTTAAAATGACTACATAAATTTCAACTATGCAAAGCCAGACTTTGTCACCTGAAGAGACGTCAACAATCCTTCAAAATTCACGCCTATCTGAATTTTGTGATGCAATGTGAAGCAGTCTAACAAAACTGCACATATTAAAGGGAAGTGTGCATAAAAATGAAGATATTAGTGAAAATAACATATAAAAGGTGCATTGTACGTATTAGCAAAAATTGCTTGCAAAAATATGCACATTGTCAAAATCGCATACACAGAAGTTTTTGTTAGGAGAAATTTGTCCTAAAATGCTGATGAATTTTCATGAGCATTTTTTAACAGATAGATAAATAACATGGCAAACTGCTGTACAATGTAGAGAACTGAATTTAAAACTGGGCAAATCAGAAACCGAATAATAAAAATTGTCTGATCCTCCTAGACCTACCTGCATGTTTAAAGATTTGGAGAAATGTATTATTCCTGTCCTTCTGAACAGAAAGAAGCAATGCTGAAAGTACAATTTCTGTCCCCTTTCACCAGCCACTAGCTTGTTCCAGGCAGCCCTCTCATAAATGGGTTTAAAGAAAGCTAACTTTCTATTGTCCATCAACCAGTAAAGGCCCATTTTGCACACCCCAACTAATACTCTGCAAGGACAGAGAGAAATAATTCCATTTTATTCTCCAGATGGGTGGGGTATAAACTGTTGTTGTTGTTGTTGTTGTTTTACTACTCCATTCATTAGGAGCAACCAGCCAGTGTTTTGAAGTGAAGTCAGCACTTTTTCCTGCCATTAGCTAGGAGATAGGGCACTGGAAAGGCAGGCTATTATCATGCTAGCATTGATGTGAGGATTAATGCCCTCTGTTTGCATCCCATCGTTGTCATCCAATTAATCAAACATATTGAAAACAGTTGCACAGCCCATTCAGTAGCTGCAGGAAAAAGAAAACCAAGAGACCTTGTGATGTGAGTAAAACAAATGGAAGGTTGCATATATATTTTTCTGTACAAACTCTATTCTCTTATGTCACTAAAATCTTGGGAACAGAGTTTAGGCTTACAGATTCAGAAATGATTAACTAATCAACAACTGGTATTTTTTTAAAGGTAGAAAACCTACATTTTGGGTTGATGAGTGCTTTTGAAGCTCTGTAACAAAACAAAAGGAGGGAAAAATTGCCTAGGATGTTTCACTAGATTGACCTCATGCAGAATGCAAGTGGCCCAGTGCCTTATTACTCCTTTGAATGCATCCTCAGTGCTGGTCAGTCACTCTGAATTTCTCAGTTTCCAATTCTGGAGCATGTTCCCTGTGCGCTGTCAAGACTCTTCACATTTTGAGGCAGAATATTATGTCCACATTAGAAGCTGCTGCTGGTGGGAGATTCTGACAGAGATCTATGGCCCCAGTAGTTATTTTCTTTGTATAGTACATTTATTTCTCTTACGGAGAAGCACTCAGAATTCTCATATGTCTTGCCAGCACAGCCAAGGAGGGAGTTTTGGTTATCCTCCAAGAGGCAGTGTAACTATTCCATAATATACGCTGTTCAAGCATTAGGAGACCTTCCAGCCAAATGCAGACTGTGTTGATGAAAAGGTCAGAACATAGCAGGAAAAAAATCCTGCCTAGTGTCATGATTTTTGTTCTATTTTACGAAATCCCAGGGTGTGATGTCTTTAGATGGAATGCAGTCCTGGTGCCCTATACCATTACCCAAATTGGGAGGGCAATTTCTGAATTCTCTCCTTCCTTTTATGAAAGTGCTTTCCTGGGTGGCACAGGGCCAGCTCTACCATTAGGCAAAGTGAGGAGACCACCTCTGGCAGCATATGATGGGAAGGAGCAATGGCAATCTCACCATCACCATCACTATCACTATCACCACCATCACCTCCTCCCAGGCCTTCCATCTAGAGACTTCTTTTGGTGAATAGAAATATATGTGCTACACACACTGTCTTGGCCTCCCTAAACTAACCTACTGTCTCAGGTACTCTAGCCTATTACCAGTGTTGAGGTCAGATTCTCCCATCAGACTGGCTGGCTTCTATACATGGGATCTCAAGGGCCACTGTCTTGTTTCTTCAATAGGCAACAAAGCACTTGGTGCTGACTGGACCTGGGCTGGCACATGCAGGGAGCTTGGATCTGGAAGGCACTGGTAGAAGGGATGGCTTGGGCCAGTGTAAGGAACTGGGGTGACAGAATATGGCAAAGATAGCTTAAAGAACTGCAGGCAATTGGGATGTTATTATCATATTCTCCTACCCGAGTCGCAGGTACACCAAAGAAAGAAGAATAGATGAGTTGAGTCAGAAAGCCTCAGGTTCAGTCTCTAGTATATCCAGTTAGAAGGCTCAGGTAGCAGCTCCAAGGCAGTTACTGCCAGTCAGAGTAGACAATTCTGGCTACCTGGGCAAGTTGTCTGTTCTGGAATAAGGCAGGTTCTCATGGATTATACCCAACTGAGTCCTAACCAGAGTAGACCCTTGATATTAATGTATTTAAGTTAGCAATGTTCATTAACTTTAATGTGTCTACACTGAGCACTAGATACAATCCTATGTTCCTAATCCTAGATGGCACAGTTCAGCTTTCTGTTTTAGATAATTTAGCCTATAATCCTGTTCTCATTTGCTGCAGAGTAAGATTACTCAATGGGGCTTATGTATGCCTAGTCACTTTTGGCTTCCGCTGTTAGGGTTTTAACTGTTTTCAAATATGTTTTAATGTTGTTTTTTAATGTTTGTCTTGGACGTCACTTCAAGGGCCAGATTTTTTGGACAGGAAGCAGAGTCTAAACTGAGTAAACAAATACAGTGGTATCTTGGTTCTTCAACTTAATCTGATCCGGGAGTCCGTTCGACTCCCAAAACCATTCAAAAACCAAGGTGCGGCTACCGATTGGCTACAGGAGCTTCCTGCACTCAAGCAGAAGCCGCATCAGATGTTTGGCTTCTGAAAAACGTTCGCAAACTAGAACACTCACTTCCGGGTTTGCGGCATTCAGGAGCTGATTTGTTTGGCAACTAAGCCGTTCGGGAACCAAGGTTCCATTGTACTTTAGAAAGAGAAAAAGGGAGAGATCCTGTAGCCCCTTACAACCCTGCTTCCCCCGCAGAAACATCAAGACTCATAACTCTTGTGTCATGCTGGACCCTTGAGCTTTAAGCAGATGCATTCTGGTCTGTAGTACTGTTTGTCTTAATTAAAAGGCATTACAACATATTCTTTCATTTCTGTCCCCCAGTATTTCAGCTGTAAAGTGGAATTTCCTCACTTGCCTCGCCACCTTCATCTCTCAAGAGTTTTGAAAATTAATTGAATGGTGTTTTTTTAAGTTCCTTGAATATGAAAAGCTGCAACATTAGGAAGATTGATATGCATGTCATGTAAGTAATGGAATCTGCACTGATATCTGGTAAAATGTGCCGCAAATTCCAATGCAATGAATATGTGGTTAATGAAACCTTTTATCTAAATCAATGTGTACAGTAAAGCTTGTCTAAATCAGCATTTTTCGGAAGTCTTTCAGCGGTGCATTATTACAAGGGGCTTCTTCATCATCCAGAGGAGGGATGCTCACATAGACAAGATGAAGCATTGCTGACCCCACCAACCTTAGCACGACCACCACATCAATCATCATGGAAGTTGCCCTGGTGCAGCTGTTTAAAGCAAGAGAACCCCCCCCCCCAATAAGCTTAATGCACTGAAGGCTTGAGAACACGTCATACCATGAGGTTATATAGGGTGCTCCTCTAGGACTGGATGAACTGTTGGCAGCACCCAACAATTGCGACATTTCAGGTGGTGTGGAGCTCTGGCGGGTGTGCCCACTTTTGTGGACCAGAATAGGAAATAGAGCATAGTAGGGCAGCAGCAAAAGAAGGGAAAGCATTGGGGTGACAGTAGGAATGGGCTGATCTGTCAGTTACAGTTTCTCTTGTTTCCAATCTTAAGTTCAGTTCTTCACAGTTTGCAAAAAAAGAATTAAAAAGTTCTCTCGGGAATCCATCAATATCATTTCACAAATTGTGAATTAGGTAGGCATTCCTTTAAGGGTAAACAGAAATGCATTTCTCTCCCATCCCTGATTGGCAGTCATGGCAGGCACGGGGATAGATGCGTTTGTGCCCTCCCCAACACCACCAAACCAGTGGTCCCCTACCCTTGCTGCCACTCTGCCTGCCCCCTACTGGTCCTGGTGAGCAGCAGCCTTGCTGCAGCAGAAGGGAAGCACAGCAGTAGCACCTCAGCTAATGTGCTGTGACTATTTCACTGCTGTCCTGCTGTAAGCCAGATGTGGAATAGCAACTCTGTTTCAGACTCCTAATACTCTTTAGCCAAGCAGGATAAACAATTCCAAATGTTGAGGAGGGGGTATTTTAATTATGTGTGTGGGAAAGGGGGTTAAATGCCTCCATGAAGCTATTGTCCCCAGTACCAAGTATCCAAGTATCCCCTGTTGTCTGTAATATTGTCTCCCTCCCTCTCAGATTTTCATTTAAAGCTCTCCTGATCAGGGTCACAAGACTCTTAGTAAACGCATCCTTGCCAACTGCTGTAAGGCACAACCCCTATCTTGCCAGAAGTCCTTCCTCAAGGTAGTGGAGACCATAGTCCAAGAAGCCAAACCTTTCCTGACAATGCCACCTGTGCAGCTCATGGTTTACTTCCAGTATTTCCCTCTTTTCCTGGGCTGCAACCTCCAGGAAAAGAGGCCCCAGGGATTCATTTCCAATCACTCCCTGGTTGCTGGATGAGATATCAGACTTTTGGACATCATCATCAGCTGCTGTTGTTTTTTCTTGAACAGGGGTTTGTCAGCTGTAGCTCAGATACAGAGGGATGGAGAATGAAGCAGCACTGGGAAGTGGAGAACTGATAGAAACCAAGGAGTTATTCCAGGGAGGGCGATAGGGAGCTGTTGTGCCCAGGCCAGATAATGGAGAAATTCTGGGTTGAGAATGGATTAGTTCCACCTGCCCCCACTCCACCACTTCAGTTTAGAGTGTGAGAAAAGATGCTATGTGGGAAAATAAAGGCAACGGATAGAGTGGATTCCCAGAGAGACAATCTTCTTCTTCTTTGGCGATTACTCGTAGCCAAATAAGATTGTCTTCCATGAACACGGTCTTAACAGTGGGTTCGTAAGTGACTGTGGAGGCCAATTCTGGATCCACACGTCCTTCCACAGTGGGGACATAGGTTTCTGGGCAGGAGTTGATCACGGTGAGCTTTCTTCTTAGCATATTTCTCCCTTTCTGCCTGACTTCAAGCATCTTCAAAGTCCATGACCCCTTTGGAGTGCTCACAGGCCAGTGTTTCCCAGTGGTTGGTGTTTATACTACATTTTTAAAGATTTGCCTTGAGAGAGTCTTTAAACCTCTTTTGTTGACCACCTGCATTAGGCTTTCCATTTTTAAGTTCAGAATAGAGTAGTTGCTTTGGAAGACGGTAATCAGGCATCCAAATAACATGATCAGTCCAACGAAGTTGATGTTGAATAATCATTGCTTCGACACTGGTGATCTTTGCTTCTTCCAGTACACTGGCATTTGTTTGCCTGTCTTCGCAAGTGATGGGAAGACTATACAGAAAGAAATTGTAAGATAAAACTTTGCAGGCTAGAATGAGTCAGAATATCAATGGTGTTGGCCATCTGCACTTAGCAAAATTGCACAGATATTGCTCTGAGTTTTTAAAGTTATTTTTTAAAAATAAATTTTCCTAATTCAAAAAAAGGAAGCTGAAGAAGAAGAAAAATGAAGAGTGGGTGTTTTGTTCACAATGTCATGATGAGTCCCATAAAAAGTAAGTGAACAAGGTAGGATTATTCTATAGGAAATACAAAGTGTGGAACCAGCCTTGGAGGCAAAACTTTGCTGCTGAAGAAGATATACTAAAGTGTCTGTTTCTTGAAAGCATCTAATATAATTATCTAGCTTGAAACAATTTGCCTTGCGGGGACTGAGAAGGTAAAGCGTTTCCCTGTGGCCTAATCCCAACTGATTTAACTTTCATCACAAGTTAAAAGTGCTTTATTCTGAAATGCAATGCATAGAATGGATAATGGTATTGTGCCGGTGAGGTTCTATTTGCATAGCAATCCTCTGAAATTGTGAAGGCTTTGTTCGGAAACATGCTGTTCACACCTGAAACTACACAGTTTTGCTCCTCAAATATAGCAAGCCAGTTGCTGAGCTTTCTGCCAAATCTAACATTCTTGCTTCGACTAGGGAAAGCTCTGGAGCTAAAAGAGGGCAGGCACTCACACATGGAGCTTTAAAGCAGGGACCATACCTGAAAAGAGCAGAGGAAAGGTAAGTGTGGATAACCCTTAACTAAGAATGAAATCAGTGGGCTTTAGGTAGTTCCGACTACCTTACATCCCATTGATTTCATAGGGGTCTATTCTAAATTTTACTAGATATGTATCTAACCCAGAAAGGAGAAGGTGTTTCACTGTTGTTGTTGTTGCTGCTGCTGCTGCTGCTGCTGCTGCTAGAGCATCTCAGATCCATCTTTGGATATGTGCCTCATCAAGTTCCCTCCAGGTTGATAACTTGATGCATCCACATGAGCCCTGCTGGGAGTTTTAGATAGCCCACCCATCACATAGGTGGTTGTCACCTTGGTCTTTTAAAATGAGAGGGTCTCCACACTAGCACTGCTTTATTCCACCAAACTGAGTTCTCTCTTGCCACATGATCTGCATATGTCCATTTTCACTTTGCTGTCTTTTCCACTACTTCCATAACTTTCCATCTTTGTTATATCCTGAAACTTATTAGCTAACTAAAGAGATACCACTGTTTTATATGCCAGTAAGGCAACATTGCGCCTCTTTGTTTTATATTCCAGTAAAATGAGATTTATAAGACAGGAGAGTAAGATTCTCACCACCCATTTATGACTGCTCTCGGGGGTATTTTAAACCTTCAGGACAGAATGGAGAGGCAAAACCGCTTCTTGTCCTTTTTTATTTTTCTTCATAACTCTGACAAGTTATATTTTTTATTTAAAAAAACAGAAAGGTTCCCCCTCCCCAGCACCCTCCAACCAGATTCCTCATTATATAAAAAAAAACCACTAGGGCCTCATTCATCATCATGTCAATTGTGAGTGTAACCAGGACTCATTGCACCTCCCATTTAGGCTCAAGCACCACCTCCTTAATGATTTTTGTGATATAATGCTGGGTGGGGTTCATGAATGGTGGTGCAATATTGCGACTGTACGTACTGGGCAGCTGTATGGCTGCCTTCCTAGAGTTGCTGTGATTTCAATGGGTAATTGGGTCTAGTAGCTAAAATGGTGTCCTGTTTGCAGCAGCTGGGTCAGAAGAGCTGGCTCTACCACCAGGCGGATTGAGACAGCTGCCTCAGGCAGTAGATAATGGGATACAGTGAGCAATGGAAAATGGAGATGTACTGGCTATGCATTCAGCTTTTAATTCCCTAGGCTAGACTGCCGCCCTCAGGTGTAGGGATATTGCGGAGCGGGGAGTGGGGTCCGGAGGGAGCACACGTCCCCACCAGCAGGCAGCCACAGTCTGCCTGCATGCGTGACCCTGGGGTGCAGGGCACAACCCCCCCTCAGACAAGCCACAAGCTGTCTAGAACATCGTCCCCTATGTCTGACCTTTTGCGGTCTCAGAGTCAGCAGTGTCCTGTCTGTAAGTTTTCCCCTGAGACCTTTTGTCTCATACGTCATACACTGTGCAAGGGGAAAATGACGCTGTGGAACAGGTGCCAAAATAACTTTGTACCACCCCACGATTTCGGGACGGAAGAAGTGTAAAGGTCACAGCCCAAAAATGTATTTGCCTAGCTTGCATGTTTGTCTCAATAAAAAGAGGCTCCACAGGAATGGTGGTAGCTCGCTCGCTCGCTCGCTTCAGACCGCCTGTGCGCAGCTCACATCATGATCAACACCTGTCTTGGGCCTTCACTTCACTCAGGTTTGCTGGAAGATGCTGAAATAAGATTCAACTGCTCATCCAGCTGACTTCTGTGCATGGAATGAGCGGGCACCATCTTGTCCTTCCAGTGGCGTAGCGTGGGTTGTCAGCACCCAGGGCAAGGCAAGTAATTTGCGCCCCCTAACGTGACCCGGAAGTGTCTGCGGACAGCGCTGGCTCCCGGCCTATAGAGTGAGATGAGCGCACAACCCTAGAGTCTGTCAAGACTGGCCCGTACGGGCAGGGGTACCTTTACCTTTTTTAACCCCTAACCTGCCGCCACTGCCAGCTTCTTCTTGCTGCTGCCTGGGCTGGTCTGATGTGGTTCTCTCCCACGCTCAGGGCTGCGGGCGGCCGCTGCACTGTCCCTCCCCCAGATAGTCCCTCACTCTCTCTCCGCACCGCACACCTGGCACCCACCCCCTCCACAGTGGGCGGCGATCCGGCGGCTTGGATCGGATTCGCACAGCCAGCACTGCAGTAAGAGAGAGTGAGTGAGCCAGGTAGGGGCAGAGAGCTGCGAGTGCGAGCGCGCCCCCCCCCAGATGTTGCGCCCGATGCGGCCGGCCCCCCCTGCACCCCCCACGCTACGCCACTGTGTTCTTCACCTCAGGTAGCATATTGTCTTGGGTCAGCCCTGCTAAAGACGGGTGCACTTTGTCCAAATTGCCATATATATCCCTCCCTTACTATAAGGGAATAGTGGTGCCTTGGTGTGCTACTGTTCCTAGGAGTAAGGATGATAAAATGCCTCCAGAATGCTGCATCACTCCTTATCATGTTCTTAGCCTGTCCTCCCAAAGCCCTTAATTCAGGTGTATTTATTTTATTTAGGTCAGTTATGCCCATAATTTTTGAGATAAATTCTTTAATGCCTAAAGTATTTGCTTCAAGAATTATGTATACAATCAACATAAACAGAACAAGTTTTTCAGGAGTACAATTATAAAAAAAAAACCTAGGGAGAGCATCAAAAAACACCCCAAAGATGACTAAGAAGACTGAGCTCAAGGAATGTTAAAAATAAAATAGGGTGGGGGTGGCAAACTAGGTTGCAGAGGGGATAGGTTATAATATTATGATGGTTGGCATGGTTGACTGACTGAAACAGTGAACAAACATACCCCACAAGTCATATTTCTTTATGTAAAAATGCATATCTTGAAGCCTCTGACAAGCGCCTGACAAAAAATTCTCAAGGCTTACATTCAGGCCAGGGGGTTTAGGTTCCTCTCTTCTCTTAAAGTTTCCAGCATGAGGCAGAAATGAGCTATGAGAACTATGCAGTGAAGAAGGAAATGTTTTTAAAATGTGCATTGACAGTCCCAATATGAATGCCATAAAGTTAAATTTTGAAGTGAACACCTTCCATTTTATAATGATGCACTTCACCCCAGGCTTCGATCATCCCAAGGAATTATAGCCTAGCTATTGCAATCTATGACTGCCTCAATATATAAGTAACACATTCATCATAGCATTCACAAAACTTTTGAATGCCCTGTGAAACAAAATGCGCTTTTAAAACCATTTGCTATTTGTGTGATGGCATATGTATTGCAAAATGAACTGCTAATAAACTTCAGTCAAGAAATTACAAAACCCTTTCATTTCTTACTATGTTATTTCCCTGCCTTGTAACACACACCTTGTACCTGTCAAGAGATGTTAATAATAAGACGTTAATATAGAAAGACTGTGAGATTTATTGTTAAGTTCTAAGAATTATTTCAAGGTGAAAAATAAAACATATATAAATACTACACACCCGCGCATGCATTAATCTCTTGATGTGGAAGAGCTTCAAAACAAAACAAATTGCCTGTTGGCATTTCCATTTACACAGAGTTTCAATAAATTGTTTTTGTTAAGAACATCGTTTCTCTCCCACTTAATCATTGTTTCTCTTAAACAATGTTTTCCTTCGCAAAATTCACTACTTTATTCCTCCAACTTTATGAATTTCACAGTCCCTGGGATTAAAGGGCTTTGTTGATTGCAGTGTTAAAACTCAGCTAAACTGATCACTATAAAAGAGGTCTAGAATGCAAGGCCATATTCTTCTGCCTACTGTATGCATAAAGCCAAGTATGTAATTAGCATACCAATTATTTCAAAGTAAACTCAAAGCAATCCTATTCACCTGAAAACAAATTAGTAGGGGGGAAATGTGTTTATATTTTCAGACTGTCTGAAAATCACGTCACTCATGTTAAAATGCAAATGAATGCACAACTATGTTACATAAATCAAAGAGGAGCTTTCAGATTTGATTTGATTTTGTTCCTTAATCCTCTCCTGAAAAATCTTCTCCCCTCTTTTCCTGGGAATAGTACCCAACATCCAAAAGGTATAAATCCACACACACAGCAAAACAATGGACTCTGCTGGTATTTCGTGAACTGAGCTACCAGGGCAAAACAGAGAACATAGTGCTTTTTTGTAACAAGGTTCCATATTTGCAGCATGCATGAGCATTCACAGAGAAAATACCACCTCCTAATGTTGTATGCTGTGGTTGCAAGAGCCATTAAGAGAACAAACCCCATTCAAAGCTCATGAACACATTTCCACATCCAGATGTTGTGGGCTAGCATCCCAAGGCACATGCCAGGGCCTAGGGGTTCTGAAGAGCCCAGGGCTGACCTGACCCTGCCAACCCAATGGCACCACCACCTGGTACTGGGTGACCCTGCCACCTTTACTGCCATCAGAAATTCAGCATGGCACTGTCGCTGCTTGCTGCTGCCATGGCCACTCACTCACCTCATCCTGGCCCCAGGCCATGCTTCCCTCAGTGAGCAGCAGCCGTGCTATGGAATGGGAGCCAATGTAGGGCGAGTCGTTGCACTTGGTATAACATTGCTTTGCTTCTTTTACAATAATTTCTGTCTGAGCGGTACACAGTTAAAACAAAGAGTAAAATATAACAATTGCCAATCAGACAGCAGCCAAAATATCTCAGAGGGCCCAAAAGCCTGGTTAAGATGAAAGGTTAAAAGTGCCCTACCAAATACCTTGGTTCTTGAACGCCTTGGTACTCAAACATTTTGGCTCCCAAACGCAAAAAACCCGGAAGTAAGTGTTCTGGTTTTTGAACGTTTCGGAACGTTTTTCGGAAGCCAAACATCTGATGCAGTTGTCGGCTATTGTTTCCGGGGCGCCTGCACCAATCAGAAGCTTGGAAGTCGAACAGACTTCTGGAATGGATTACATTTGAGAACCAAGGTACCACTGTATAAGGTGTGATGGAGACAGTGACGAAGCTGCATGCTCCTGCACCAGGAGTGGAGAGCAGGCAGGGGCGTGGCGAGCCACCCACGGGGGCATGGTGCACGTCCCGGGGGTACATGGTGCCCGGTGTGGTGGGAGGGTGTGCGGCACGTGTCTGGGGGGGGGAGCCATTGGAGTGGATGGAGACACTGAAAATTCCTAGGGGCGGGAAAAGTTCCAGAAGCAGAAGGCCGCCACAGAAAAGGCTCTCTCTTGCATTGTCGGTTTATGAATACCTGAAAAGACAATGAAAAGAGCCTCTCTGGAAGATCACAAATCTCTAACATGATAGCTTGCCATCATGGGAGGGTCAGGCTAAATATGGTTAAGACTGGACTGGCATTCTTTCTTGAGAGAATAAAGAACCCAAGCAGCATAATTTCTTTACTCGGACCAATGAAAGCTATCACTATGTTTGTGATTTATATTTTCAGTTTTGTGAGTTTAACTTTTTGTTTGTTGCTATGTTACTGTTGAATGGGCCCGTATTTCCTGAGAATAAAGTATTTTGAGATAAAAGCGTATCACATGTTGGCTTTCCGGCTGTTGTGCACCTTCATGTTCTCTTATGACAATGTTTCTCTGGTGTTTATCTTGCATCAGAACAGAAGGAACGGTGTGCCTTTCACCTCAATTACATGCATGCACCACACACTTCAAGCCTCTCTGACACTGTGTAAAGAACATTTTTGTTTTGTTGTTTTCTCTTCCTCTGGTAGATCAAATAATAGCCAGGTCCTCTCTTTTTCCCTTTTCCCTGTTCTTTTTTGGTCAGCCATATCTCTAATAGCTTCAAAAGTAGAATGCTGGGTTTATTTATTTTGAAAATGAAATCCATTTAGTTCACTTGAAGTTTGTTACCTTGCTGATAGTGCCACTGTTTATATAGCACACCCCTATGCATGACTACTCAGTTGTAAGTCCCATTGAGTTCAATGGATGCTACTCCAATGCCTCAACCTGTTTTACTGTGGCCATTAATTGATTTTAAGTAAATAATTCTGGCTTTGCACATGTATGCATTGTAGCTCCATGTATAGTGAGTATTCAGAGCAGCAGGCAATGGCCAGAAGTTGAGCATAAGCACAGTTTAAAATGCCTGCTATGCCACCAGGGCCAGCCTCTGTCCCCCTCTTGGGTGTGGACGTGTTTACAAGCAATAGTGATGATATGCATTACATTTACCCATTTCATTGATGTAACAACATAGAAATGTGTGTTACATGTTTGGGCTGACCCATAGCTTATAGTCTGACTAACTTGCTTGGGATGAGCACTTTGAATAGTTCAGTTCATATGATTATTGTTCTAGCCAAAGGTGATGATAAACTTGTATTAAGCAATAGTATTAATCAAATAATACAAAACATACATCCATAATACAGAAATCTGCAAAGACTTTGCCAAGTTCCTGAGCTTTAAAACATAGTTTCCGTTGTGCATCTCTGACAGCTCCAATTCTAATGTTATTCTGCCTTTTTAAAATCCAATTTGCCAACATCCATGATGTAAGAGAGAGAAGTTAACTGAGACACCAGCAAACTCAAATCCAGTTTGATCTCAGATTAAACCTCCGAACCTCTTCTCCAGGTGCTTTAGCAGTTTCAAGCAAGAAATAAGAGCCTTTACCTCATTACAGGAGCTGGTTGCTATTCATGCAGGTTTGTGAAATCCTTGTACACTGTTGGTATATGTGCTTGCTCAGATATTAGAGAAATAATTAACCCCATCAGAGGCAGCAATTGAAGCTGCATGTGATGATCTCATTTCATTTAAACTCCAGGACATGATTTACCAGAATTTGTCTTTTCTCTGTTCCACTACTGCTAGCCCCAATTTCTGGACATATTTCTTCCAATATCTGCATTTGGGCAAATATAATTAATCTTCCCTTCTTGTCTACTGGAGCATATTGGGATATTATTAGGACAGGTGTCAAAGGCAAGAGTCTTATGGCTTGGGAACTTCCTGCTTCTTCCTCTATAGTTGCCACTTTCAGACCAACTAGGTACTCATATTTTAAATAAACAAACAGTAAAACTGTGATATATTTATTTTTCAAATCCATAAGTCCAACAACATTTTTCATGAAAGCACAGTTAGAGTTATTTGAGGGTGGTTGTGTTTTTAAACCAATCAAGCAGTATACAAATTGTGTATTGTAAATCAATAAATAAAGGTTGCCAAACAATTCCACCTCTGGAAAAATCTAAGTCACCATCTGTTTTGCTTAGCATAGCCACAAATTTAAACCCAACGTTTCCATGTGTGTCCAGATTGTGATTTGAGTATCACTGTGAATTCACTCTCCTTTTGCTGGCTCAACCTAAAAGTCCATACTTGTCGTAATGTCTCCCCCAGCATTTTCAAAGTTATAATTATAGCCATCTAGTATGCCTTTCAGAGTTTTCTCCACCATATGTTCCCACTTGCTCACTTTGTTCTACATCTGCTTATTTTATGCTGCATTATGTCTTCAGTATTACCTCCAAAAACAAATAGGTCTTGAGCCTTCAATAGTTATTTTCTGCAGCTGTGGAATTAGCTACTCAAAATTCAAACAACTGCAACTGTTCTTGTTTCTAATCTGGTTAAAAAAACAACACACCCCACCAAACCACATTTGTGATTGATGTGTGACTTTAATACATCTTGGTCTATATAGGGTACAATCTGGGTTCATTAACAAAAGTGAAAGGTTTTCAAGTGACATCAGTTGGATACTGATTGCACCCACCGACTACAATTATGAAAGGTTTTATATAAGCCTGTCTTAAACATAGTAGTAATAATGTAAGTGGTCTTTGTCAGAATGGAAAATAAAAGTGTACCTGCATTTTCAATGAATCCTAAAATAGTTATTTTCTGACATTTAGATTACTGAAATGCACTCTCCACAGGGCTGCCTTTGAAATCTGTCCAGAAACTTGTTTGTTCAGAATAAGGCTGCAAGATTGATCTGGTCCCATTCAACTATCGTGTTATGCTAGTGCTTCATCTACATTGGTTTCAAGTCCATTTTAAATGCTGGTTTTGATCTTTGAGGTTCTTATTGGTTTGGGCCCAGGCCAAAGGATCGTCTATCTGCCTGTACCTATCAAGACCCTGAGAGCAATTTTGGAGGCCGTTCTCTGCATGTCCCTTCCAATGTTGTTTGGTGGGCCTACTGGAGAAAAGTCCTTTTCAGTGGAATTGTCTCACCAGAACGTCTCACCTGAGACCTTCTTTGTAGTCTTTCTGGCAGCAGGGGGATAACTCTTTATTTCTTTTTTATTTCCCATTTAATCTCGTTCTCTACCCCCACCCCACCCTCTAATCTCAACATTCTTTTATGAAGCTTTCAATGTGCTAATTTTATACTCTGCTTCTGTGCTTTTTATGCTGCATAAATTTTATTGATTGGACTTGTACTTTATTGTTATTATTCAACTATGTCACATTCAGAGTAGATCCATTTATTTCAACAAGTTTACTCTTGAGGATGATCAATGCTGGATATAATCCAATGTAAACCACCAAAAGAGCATTGTTCTTAAGGAAATCAGCCCTGAGTGCTCACTGGAATCACAGATCCTGAAGCTGAGGCTCCAATACTTTGGCCACCTCATGAGAAGAGAAGACTCCCTGGAAAAGACCCTGATGTTGGGAAAGATTGAGGGCACAAGGAGAAGGGCACGATAGAGGACGAGATGGTTGGACAGTGTTCTCGGAGCTACCAACATGAGTTTGACCAAACTGCAGGAGGCAGTGGAAGACAGGAGTGCCTGGCATGCTCTAGTCCACGGGGTCACGAAGAGTCGGACACGACTAAACAACTAAACAACAACAATAAATATTAGGATGGATTCAGACTTTGGGATACTAGCTATAAGCTCTAAAAGGCTTTGGATCAATTTACTTCAAAGATCACCTCCATCAGTATCAACTAACTCAGGCCCTGATGGTAGTGCAGCCAATGGGTATGGTGGGGGTGGCCCACATAATGACACCCCACATAATGGGGATGGCTTTCTCTATAATGGCACTCAGATTATGGTCCTTCCTTCCTGACAAAGTGTGCTTAGACAGAATAATGAAATGTTTTAGTTCACCCAGCATTTGAACTGAGCTGAAGGGCTCAGTCAGCCTGCTTATATAGAGCTCCAGTACCTTGTTACTGTAACAACTTTCTAAAACTATCCAATCACTGAATGTCACTTTCTATCCTTCATTTGCATACAAACTATCCAATCACTGAACGTCACTTTCGATCCTTCATTTGCATAACTATCTACAGTATCCCCCTGCTGGCCCAGGGTGAGAACTTCAGTACATAACAGGAGCTGTTTTAAAATTTTGCAACATTTTAAACTCTGATGCCAGCCACCCTGGGCTCTTTAGGGAAGAAGGGTGTGATAAAAATCCAATACATTATAAGTAATAATAATACAGTGGTAACTCGGTTTAGGAACTTAATCCATTCCGGAAGTCCATTCTTAAATCAAAACAGCTCTTAAACCGAGGCGGCTTTCCGTAATGAGGCCTCCTGCCGCCGGTGCCCTTCTACTGTTCGGATTCCATTCTTAGACAGAGGTAAAGTTCTCAAGCCAAGACACTATTTCCGGTTTTGCAGAGGTTGTAAACCAAATCATTCTTAAACCGGACTGTTCTTCAACTGAGGTACCACTGAGGTAGTTCCACTGAAATCAACAGGACTTAAATTAGTCATGATTGATACCATCTCTTTGCTTTCTGTGGGCTTACTCTCAAGTACAACCAGATCCGGCTCAAACCTGCTTTTAATAAAGCAAATAATTAATAAAAAAGAAAAGTGCTGGAATATTTGAAGGCTAGCAATGTAAGCCATTGTCCCCTAAGTTCCACTGAGATGTCTTAAAGGCTAGTTTAAAAGTAATAATTCTCCGACTCAAGATATGCTATTTTTGTGTGTGTGTTTTTTGTTCTGCCACCAGAACAACCCTTTGCAGCCCTGGCCAGCCTTTCTGCCAGCTGGACAAAGTAACTGATTGTAGTCTGATTCATTGCAACTGGCAGTGATGTTTTCACAGAGATCATTATGTCTTCCTCAGCCCACCTTGTCTGCACAAGACATATTGTGGCACCTGAGAACTGTCAGATTGGGAGAACTACAAAAAGTTGTACATCGCAACGAAAGCTGCAGTCCTAGAAAGTGGTTCTGCAGGTGCTTTGGCTTGTGCCCTCAAACAATCTGCAACATTCTGAAGACATCAGGTTGTTGTTGTTATTTTAAAAAAGGATGATAAAAAATCTGTACTACTTCAGCGCAATCCTGTTTTATTTCCCGGCTTGGATTAGGAACAATTGACAGGGAAAATGTAAAGCAAGGCTGGAGTTAGGCTTGAAAAGAAAAACAAACCACATTTTCACATAAGCTCTGTGCTTCTTTATATTCTGGTTTCGGAGTTTCTTCCTTTGCTGTGCAGCAGAGATGCTTCCAAGCTTTTTATTCATCACAGTATTATCAGAGATCTATAGTGTTGCAGATAATCAGAACTGGAGTTGTGCTGGGTTCCACTGGCTGGAGAAAGCCATTGGCTGAATACCTCTTTGAGGACCACCTTTCTTTGAATGTACTTCTAACTCCCACAAGGCTTCAACATCAAACAGAAGGAAGCTTCAGATGTTCAAGGCAAGATGTATTGCATCCTAAGGGGCAATACCCGGCATTTAAAGTAGGAGGAACAAAAACACACATTTGGCTCATCCTGGTGCCAGTTGGTACTCAAGTTTGGATAAATATTATGATGTGCTGCCTTCAAAGACTGCAAATATTCAAAAAGTCATATCCTGGAAGGAAGCCTGATATTTGTCAAGATGGTACGTTTTATTGTATTTTTATTGTGACAGCCTGCAGCTGGAACAATTAATAATAATCTAATCAATTTTTACTTTTATTTTTGAAGTTAGCATGAATCATAGATGGGATTATTTCTAGATCTTGTTTTTTTAAAATAATGTCTACAGTGCTTTGTAAACAAGCATTTTGGTTTCCCTGCAAATGTCCCAGTCTGCACTTCAATCGGGAGAAAGCTGCACTCGCAGAGCTCAGGCGATGCTGGATTTCGGCATCAATGTTGGCCCTTGTGGAAACATAACTGCCTAGGTAGGAGAAGTGATTAACATTTTCCAATGTTACACCACTGGGTTGGATTTGTGGCACCGCAGAGGGGTTATTTTGTACTTGTTGGTGCAGCACTTTGGTTTTTTTGGATGTTGAGTGATAGGCCAAGCTTTTCGTAAGCTTCTGCAAAGATATTTAGGATGGTTTGGAGGTCATCCTCTGAGTGTGTGCACACTACGTTGTCATCAGCATACTGAAGCTCTATAACGGAAGTTACGGTAATCTTACTCTTTGCTTTCAGCCTGCTCAGATTGAAGAGCTTTCCATCTGTTCGATAAATGATTTCTACTCTGGTGGGGAGTTTCTCTTCGACAAAGTGTAGGATCATGGTAATGAAAATAATGAATAGAGTTGGGGCAATAACACAACCCTGTTTAACACCTGATCCCACTGTGAATTGTTTTTATATATGCTGGTAGCCACCCAGTAAGATGTGTGGGGTATAAATAGTAAAATTATCATTAGGGAATGGGACGTCCCTATTTTCATTGGAGAAATGTAGGGTATGTCACTAGTTTAATCCAGTTCCTCACCCCTGGCTTAATTGAAACAACAGAAGTAATATGTCCCATGTATATAATGCATACCCAAGGTGTTGCCTTCCATGTTAGCAAGATTAAATCATTGTACTACCACTTGATAAAAAAGTTGTAGCCTGCCTGGTGCTTGATAGTTCCATAGCCTTTGATGACACAAGCTAAGTTTATTGGATCTCTGGGATAAAGTGGCTGTTATAACATGGCAGTTGGGCTATGTTTAGCCAAATGGGTCACAGATTAAGACAATTCCTGGTTTAACAGCATCCTGTGCAAAGTGACTTTCTCCATGAATGAGTCCTAGTGGGCTTATTCTGCTGAGGTGGTAGCACTTCAAGCAGCAAGCAGCTGCAAATCCTATTAATGTTGTAACTAATGTCCTCATAGTATTTAAACAATAGTCTAAGAACATAGTTGCCCTGTTCCATCCAAAGTGATTAGTAATCATGGATTTGCAAAAACTTCAGTGGGCCTATAATTTTAATAGAAAGTGACAGGGTAGGTAATATCTAGTTCCAAAGACAAATTAATTGGAATATTTCAGCTCTTTTACCTCTTATAATTTTTGTCAGTTACACAATATTGTAATAAAAGTTGGGAAGAAGCCAGTAATATTATGAAAATGAATTTGGAACAAAGAATTGCCCCTTTTTTGTAATAGAGCCTTAAGAGCCTTAAGTCAGGAGGAAGACAGCATTTCATATGCCCCAATAACTAGAAGAGATTGTAGGATCTGTGTTTTCTCTCAGTATAGTCAGATTGGCCTTACACACTTTCTGGAATTCTTACATAGAAGTTTTCATAACCCATAAAGAAGTATTTTTTTACTAGAAATAATCTCACCCAATCCAACTTTTATTTTGATGTATGAAAGTTTCAACAGATTTGATCTCATTCTACCCACAGTATTTTATTTGCTTATTTGAAAGCTTGAGTCTTTATACCACTAAAGCCTCAACTGCTGAATTCTCAAATGCAACAGTTTGAACCAGGATTATAGTTTATTGGCTGCCTGTTGAGTGATGTTCAGATTTTTAAACAACATGTTAAAATATTGCTACCAGCAGAGTGACATACAATCAAATGAATCCTGCTTTCTTTCTTCTCATTTTAACTCATAGACATTTATCAAGTTCTAACATGAAATATGACAGTTAAAGCTTATTAGTATGTCTAAAATAGATTTTCCTGTTGACACAATCATTTCATTCCTCTTTCTCATAAACATATAATGCTAAACAATATCAAAATATTTTAAAAGTAAGATTATAGGGTGTATGTGGAACTCAGCCCCCTCCCCTGCAGCCCCCTGCACACATCAGAATCTGATCCAGAGGTCTGCAAGGGGCTGGAAGGAGCAAAGAGAAACTGCAAGTCCAGTTGAATGAGTGGCTGTTCATTGCACAAAGAAGAAGACAGCACTAAATGTCATCCATCAACACTGGAAATACAATTCAAACTCCAAGATTTGGGAGGAGGTGAGTATTAAAAGCAATCCTACATACCTGGGTGAATTTCCAGGAAAAGTACATTAATGATCATGTCTTTCATGATCATCTCATCTTGTTAATGAGCAGTTTCAGCTGTTGGCACATCCCAGCTGAACTCCCAATATGGTATGAAAATGCATCACAGTTCCAAGTAAGATTTTCTACTTTAAAAGTTAATGCCTTAGTCCAGCAAGCAAGCTTTGTTGCCAAACCGTTAACTACATGCATAGCTTGTACATGCAATAGTACCAATCAGGAGTTTATAAGAGGGTGGTCGCTGGCAGTCATTTCCTGTAAAAAAAAAAAGGTAAAGGACCTCTGACAGTTAAGTCCAGTCGCGAACGACTCTGAGGTTGCGGCGCTCATCTCACTATACTGGCTGAGGGAGCTGACGTTTGTCCTCAGACAGTTTTTCCGGATCATGTGGCCAGCATGACTAAGCCACTTCTGGTGAAATCAGAGCAGCCCACGGAAACACCTTTTACCTTTCTGGCAGAGCGGTTCCTATTTATCTATCTGCACTTTGACATGCTTTTGAACTGCTAGGTTGGCAGGAGCTGGGACTGAGCAATGGGAGCTCACCCCATAGTGGGGATTTGAACCGCGACCTTCCGATCGGCAAGCCCTAGGCTCAGTGGTTTAGACCACAGTGCCACCTGTGTCCCTTGTTATTTGCTGTAGGAAAGAAGAAGAAGAAGAGTTTGGATTTGATATCCCGCCTTTCACTCCCTTTAAGGAGTCTCAAAGCGGCTAACATTCTCCTTTCCCTTCCTCCCCCACAACAAACACTCTGTGAGGTGAGTGGGGCTGAGAGACTTCAGAGAAGTGTGACTAGCCCAAGGTCACCCAGCAGCTGCATATGGAGGAGTGGGGACGCGAACCCGGTAACCCCCAGATTACGAGACTACCGCTCTTAACCACTACACCACACTGGCTCTCAAGAACAATTGTGGATGATCTGACCAGGCTATGTTAATGAAGCCAAGGCTAATGCAGGATGGTTGGGAGATGGTTCCCTCAATCTTGCAAGGTGGGTGCTAGAAGTACAGCGGTACCTCGGGTTACATATGCTTCAGGTTACATACGCTTCAGGTTACAGACTCCGCTAACCCAGAAATAGTGCTTCAGGTTAAGAACTTTGCTTCAGGATGAGAACAGAAATCGTGCTCTGGCGGCACGGCAGCAGCAGCAGGAGGAGGCCCCATTAGCTAAAGTGGTGCTTCAGGTTAAGAACAGTTTCAGGTTAAGTACGGACCTCCGGAACGAATTAAGTACTTAACCCGAGGTACCACTGTATTTGCGACTGGAATTCAAAATACCACCAGCTTGTCCTGCCTGTATATTGTCAGACTTCAGAAGTTGAAGTTAACAACAAGATTCCGTTTTAGTGATTAACATTTCTGTGAATACTTTTTCTTCCTTGGTTTGTATTCAAATGTACTGAAACTCATCCCATGTTGTCCTATTTTCTATTCAGGTCCTGATTATGTCAACTCTCCACCCCTGCCAAGTTTCAGGAAAGACTTGGCTTGGTAAACAGTTTCCTGTTGAAGCCATCAGTTTCCTGTTGCCATCAGAATGACAATGTGGAAATTAGCGAGTGTGCCCTTTTGCAGGTAGATCTGCAGTTGTGTTCAGGATCCGACAATCTTTTAAACAGAATGTACAATCAAAGCAATGGGGTTATGAGCTATTTCAATTTTTAAAAAGGAAACATTAATAATGTCAGTTGCAAATTATGTGCTTACAACATGTGATGTTTACTTTTGGTATATGTTCACTCCCTCCAACATTTAGAACACCTCCAATCCAGCTCTATATGAGGTCAGGAATTCTCTCCGCTGTATCCATATTGTAATCAGCACCATATTCAATGCAAGTTAATTGCAAATGAGCTTGGTGGAGAAACACTTTGTAATTTTCTTTGGTGTGAATCACAGGTATTTGTCTGCATTTGCTCAGCATCACCAGCTTCTGACCTCCACAATTTGTAAGGAGATTTTTCCCTCCATGGGATGGAATATTTTAAAATGTTATCTAGAATAGGTCCCTACCATAAAGTGCTGGCTGGAAAAGAATGCAGGAAAGGGACCTAAATTTAAGGAGAAATATGAACAAATTCAACCACATGCTTGTACATCACAACTTATGCAACAGCAGGAAGATGTTGCACATAGTAAATAAATGGTGATGTACATAATAAACATCCACTAGCCTTTTCCACTTGTTAGCCCTATGCCGTGGCAGACCTTGAGGTCTCAAATTTTAGTGGCACCCTGTGTGGTACCAAAATTCAGCACCCCCACCTCTTGCCTTCCATTCTACGTCATTGTTGTGGTGCCCCTTGCCAGTCATACTCCCTTAAAGCCATCTCTGTCCTATGTATGGAGAGCTACTAACACATGGGAGAGGGCTGTGCTTTCTAGCTCCATCCCTAACACTGTGAGCCTGTCACTTCCATGTATTATGCAATGATCTAAAGTGGGAGTGGGTTGTACTTGCATAAACTTCTCCACACTATAGAGAACCCTGTGTGATGGGGGCTTTCAAGCACATAAAAGAGCCTATACATCTACAAGAACCTCCTTCTTCAACTCTTTGCTTAATGCAGAGAGCTCAGAGGGGCTAGACTGACAGACCCTCCAAGTGTCCCTATTTTCCAGGAACTTCCTTGATTTACAGAAGCCATCCTGGTTTCTGATTTGATCCCAGAATGTCCCACTTTTATTTCGGATGTCCCTATTTTCACTGGAGAAATGTTGAGGGGTATGGAGTTATCTGACTCGCAAGCTGTCTGAAGGCAATGCTGTACAGGGAAGTTTTTTTAATGTTTAATGTTTTATTATGTTTTTATATGTGGTGAAAGCTGCCCAGAGTGGCTGGGGCAACCCAGTGTGATGTATGGGGTTGTAAATAGTAAAATTATCCTTATGGAATGGGATGTCCCTATTTTCATCGGTGAAATGTTGGAGGGTATGGATTTATGTAGGTGTGTAGGCATAGCCAGAAGGCACACTGCTACTTCTTATGTTAACCCATATTGCAAAGGGGACTGTTGCCAGACAAATTGGTTATTACATCTTATAACTTCTGGAAATTGGAAAGAACATATTATCAATGAGGAGGGAACATGTTGTCATGATCCCTCAGACCCTAGGGCCTCACAGGATATGGAGGAAGACTCAGACGTGAAGGTGATTCAGGATTCAATCCCTGAGGGGACCTTAGTGCTCTTCCAGGCAAAACCTTCCCTTCAAACTCAGAGGATTAGCCCCCAGCTAAACAGCCTTTTCATCAGCTTTGCAGTTTAAAAATACAAAAGCTCCACAAAGTTGTCCCTTGTCCAATTTTGTAAATGTCATGTTAAGTAGGATCGCAGAAAGACAATATTGTTTCTAATTACAGTAATCAATGCTACTTCTTTGGGGGGGGCGTTATGCAGTTAGCTGGTAATTATGTGTTTTACCCTTTCACTCTTTTAATTTCTGGTTATTCTTTGTAAATTAATTTTGAAAGTAATAAAAAGAAGAAGAAAGAAAAGAAAACCAGGCAAGATTTCTATAAAGAGTATGACCAGCTTTTTTCAGAGGGCAGGGTCTACTACAGAATAGGCTTTGTTGGTTTTTATAAGGCCTCGGATGACCCCAACTGCTCGCTGTAATGACAACATTTCCCCATGCTGTGTCACAGGAAGCTCTCTGAATTGCTCATCTCGTTACCAGAACTTGTACACTCTGATTATACTTTATATGACTAAACCTATTGAGACTGCTACAGAGTTGAGCAAGTAACTATAGGGATTATACCTGAGGAGATGCTAGCTGCTAAGTTTCCCCTGAAGTAAGCATTGGACCCTTGCAAAACAGGATACCTGTACTGTCAAGACTTGGTGCTATGAGCAAACCAATACAAAACAAAGCCCCAGACAGGTTCAGTTTTATTATTAAATTTTAAATCCACACAGTAAGATATTCCAATGCACACACTGGGTTCCTGATTAAAGCATGACTCTTGGAATAAAGGTAAAGAATATGTTAATTTGTTTTAATATTAAAGTACATGTTTCCTGCATATTCAATTTCTTCCTCAGCAAAAGTCTGAAGACGGAGGGAAGAATATACTTCCTTTGATCTGTGATGTGTTGAAAATATTGCTGCTGTTTATGACATAATTTTGCACGTACTTGCAAGTATCATTCACTATGAAGAAGACCCCTGTTGGATTAGATGAAAAGCCTCCCCAGTCCAGTATTGTGTTTCCCACAATAGCCAGCTAGGTGTCTATGGAAGCCCACAAACAGGGCATGCGGGCAAAAATCCTCTTACACTGTTGTCCCCAAGTGACTGCTACTCAGAGAAATGGTGCTCTTGTTATACCAGATATAGTGCAGAAGCATCGTGACTAGATGATAGTCTTATCCTTCATGAATTTGTCTATAAAATAGATTCTAAAAGTGGAGCATTGGAGTGGAGCATGCTACTTCCCCAACAGAAGCATTACCAAAGCACATATTGCCGACTAGGACAATTCAGTCATAACAGCAGAATACAACCAACAGAGTCATCTGCAAACTAAGAGCATCCATGTCACATGGGTAGAACATTACTACTGAGGTTCAGCAGCCATGCATCCAGGAACCCTCCTCTTCATCCCAACACATCAAGTAGCAACTCTTTGTTTTAGCAGGGCCCATGTTGTAAGTTCTCCTAAGTGCTGTATTTATATTAGAAGCATGGGATATAAGTATTAGAGGATAGATGATAGATAGATAGATAGATAGATAGATAGATAGATAGATAGATGATAGATAGATAGATATAGATAGATAATAGATAGATATAGACCAGGCATGTCCAAAGTCCGTTTCAGGGGCCTAATTTGGCTCACCAAATTTAATCTGGCCCCCATGTACGTCCTTGGGTAAAATCCTTTAAAAAAAGCTCAGCAACTAAAAAAGCTCAACAACTTTGGGGGAAAATTGTAAAAAAGCTCAACAACTTCAGTTGGCCTTCACGCATGTTCACTTCATCAAATCTGGCCCTCTTTGCAAAAAGTTTGGGCACCCCTGATATAGACTATTGTGCTCAGATGCCCAGGACACTGAAAAACAATAATCTATATTCAGGCTTAAGCTTAATAGAGGACATTTTATAGTTCCTTCCCTGCAGAGATCCACAATCAGACTGTCTTCCTTCCTTCCAGAATCCCCCTTGCCCTGACAGTGACATATATGTCTTGGAGTAGACTAGTAGTACAGTGGTACCTCTGGTTAATAACTTTATTCGTTCTGGAGGTCCGTTCTTAACCTGAAGTTACCACTTTAGCTAATGGGGCCTCCTCCTGCCGCCGCACTGCCAACGCGTGATTTCTGTTCTCATTCTGAAGCAAAGTTCTTAACCCCAGGTACTATTTCTGGGTTAGCGGAGTCTGTAACCTGAAGCGTCTGTAACCCAAGGTACCACTGTAGAAGGCATTTCCAAAGCAGTAACCATGAAGGCATGTTGCAGCAATATCAACTAAATCAGCCCTAAGTTGCAGATATATCAGTAAAGGGTTGAGGAGAAAGGTGTAAGTGATGAGGTGAGAAGAAAATGAAATGCAAAAAGTATAGTGAGAAATCCAAGTGAGCTAGAATGTTTACAAGGTTAACATGGTAACCCTTTCTAAGAGCAACTGAGGGTTGTACTTCATGCATCTGATGAAGCGGACTCTTGTCACTAAAAACTTATACCACAACAAATGTGTTAGCCTTCAATGTGCCACCAGTCTGTCTGCCAATTTCCAGGGCATCCTGAAATTCTGGCCTGGATCAAAGAAAGGATCAGCTACAAACATTATATACACATATCATATGACCAGAGAAAACATGTTTTGTAACCGATGGGCTCCAAACACAATCAAATGCAAGGGTACCAACTGGTCTGTGACACTTCTATGCGAAGCTCAAATGTACAAGGTAAGAACAGGGTATATTTTTTACTTTCTAGCTACACTGTGTTAATTTAACACCTCTGGAAGATAGAAACCCAATTTAATGCGTAAGCTTTCCTTTGAAAACTTTATTGAATGGTGGTGACCTTCAGATCATCAGCAGGGTATCCCTGGGAGAGTGAAACAATCTCCCACTCATTTCTGAATGCTGACTTTTTAAGTGTCAGTTTTGTCCATTTAGTCCCTGTGTTTTTCCTGTGTGGGCAGCAGATGGTGGGCATTATTGGCAGGTGATGACATACACCGCACTAGAGGATGAACAGAGCCAAGCTTGAACATGATGGGGTGGGGGAACCATGTGTGTTTAATGTCACACAGATTTGTATATAAAGAGCGGCAGGATCCAACTTCTATACCAGGTACAAACAGCTGAAAGAAGCTGAACGCTCACATCTCCTCTACCTTACCTCCTGGTAGAGCATAATTGCAGGGAACATTCTCATTGCCAGGCTTACTTATACTATGAAGTATAAGGGGAAGGGAGATGGGCTAGGATAAAAGTGTCTGAAGTGATGGAGTACAGACAGACAAAGTGAAGAGGAAGGGAAAGTTAATCTTCCTTCTCTAATATGATCCCTTTGATGTAAAAAGTAGTCCTTAATTTTCTGTTTTATACATAAATGGACCAGGAAGCAAATATGGCCACCACCCTTGGTTCTGATGGCATAACTGATATTAGGTTCAGTGTTATGTGTTGCCTGCATAGACAAAAGGATGGAATTGACACCTTATAGTTTGTTACAGGGCTTAGTCCCGGGGCTTGTCTACCACTGCAGAGATCAGTGTTACTGAGTAGTGTCAGAGAATTCCAACCAAAACAGAAATGGGTGAAGAAATCGCCACTGTTTGTCTATTCACTTGTCTGGGCGAGATCAGCTTCATGCAAATGCAAGCAGCAACTGCTGACACTGAATTTCAAAGCAGTGAATATCTGTAACAATTTAATGCAGCATCCAACTTACATTTCTTAGATGCAAGTTCCAGTGAACCCTGTGAAACTCACTCCTGTGTAAACATGCATAGAGTTACTCTGCAAATCTCATACATAAGATAGGCTTTTGACTCTGTGTTTGCTTGAGGCAGTTTGTGTTTTGCTTTCTCCAGGGTTACCACTGTTTCTTACAGCAAAAGCTCCTTCCAGGGGCATGCAACACCATCTGGAAAAGTCTGTCTCCCCACCTCCTGAAACCGAGAACCTGGGTCATATTATACCTTTATCTTTTCAGGATTCAGCTTCAGTTTTTTGGCCCACATCTACTCTACCACTGCCTCCAGACACTGTTCTAACACTTTGACTGCCTCTCCTGATTCACATGAAACAGAGAGGCAGGGCTAGGTGCCTCACTCCAAATCTGTTGATGACAACTCCCAGTATCTTCATTGATTGTTAAATAGCACAGAGGACAAGATAAGGACAACTCCCACAACACCAATAAATAGATAGGAGCAGTATCTTATATTCCCACCTCCCTGAGTGGATCCAGGAGGAGACCATGGTTAACAATACCAAAAGCCTCCAAGAGATCAAGGAGGGTGAGCAGAGCCCACCCTGCCATCTCTTTTCTTCCAAGCCTGCTTGAAGCTGAACCGCCAACCACCCTGTCAGGAGTGTGTGCAGGAGCCAGGCCCTGTGACCAGTAGGGCTTTGCAGGACTGGGGCCTTCCTAAGTTTGTTCTGGAGAGGCAAGGCGCAGCCACACAAGTGAGGCTGCTTGGTAACTCACTGCACGTGGTGGCAAGAGCCAGGAAGGTATATAAGGTCAGCATTTCCCTTTGGCTCTTTGCCACAGCAACATGTTTGCTGCCTTGCTGCATTTGGCTTCTTGCTTCCTGATCCTCGGACCTTGGCTTCCTGACTCCCTGCTTCTCGACCCTCAAACCCTTGATTTCGTGACTCCTTGCTTCTCAACCCTCAGCTTTGTGACTCCTTGCTTCCTGACCCTCAGACCCCTGTCTTCTGGACTCTTGTTCCTGCTCCCACCTCGCCATCTTGCCCCCAGTCCCGACGTCCTCAGCCAGGACTTCGATCGCCCGTAGACCGGACCGTGACACACCCTTTCAAGCACCTAGTCCAAAAATGAGACATTAAATGCTGAGCAAGAGTTACTTCTGGGTACAATGAGGTCTTCTTAAGGAGAGGATACAGTCCAACAACACCTAGAAGGCACCACATTGGCAATTTCCAAGTATCATATGAATCTGCTCCTTTGCTCTGATAGCCTGGAATGGCAGTTTTAAAGAACAGCTAATATATATCCTTCATGTGCGACTGTTGATAAAAATGGAATAAATGCCAGTGTGTCAGCCTTGGTTATAAACAATGGGACATGCAACATGCTTTGGATAGAAACGAGAAGTGGGCTGGGGATGGGAATGAGGGGCTTTGGTATAAGATAGACATTACCATCCATCTTGCAGCTGTGCTGTGATGTCCAGAAAGTCAACCTGTCTAGATTCATACTCACAGGTAATGTGACAGGTATGCTTCCTGTATTCTGTGATTTTAGCGTCCCTGCATGCTACTGGGCCCTTAAAGCCGCCTTTCCTCCCCCCACCCCCACCCCGCTTGCTTTATATGCACTTGGCACATTTGCAAAAGAAATGTTTCCTATTGAGAACTGAGGTTTTCTCTCCCCCCCCACCCCAATCTGGAAATGCTGATGCAGCACAGTAAAGGACAGGCAACAGTAACAAAGGTGATAAAGTAGTTATTACTATGCTGAAACATAGTTGGTAGATTAATTTACATGGTCCTGCGCGTAGCCAGATAAAAAGGCCCCATTGATTTCCTGCTGACCCCCTTTCCCAAGTTAATGAATGAAATCTACTTGTGTCAGGAGGCAGGCCTATGCCCAAAAAAGATCTGTTATTTGCATCAGCATTCTGGGGAAGATGCCGATAAGCAAGACAAACACAAGGATTTTAGGGAAGTTCTGTCATAATTGCCCAGCATACCAATTTGGAGCACACACACACACTATTAAATCTCTGCTGCTAGCACTGCATGCTAATGGCTGGCTTGAGCAGTTATCCTTTCTTTGCATTACTTAGCCTGCCTGTTCCTACTCGACTGCATCAGAAGGATCTTCATTCTGTCGACTACTCCAAGGAACTGCTGTTCAAAAGTAGCTGAATCCCTTAGTGTGCCAAAGCCAAGACAACAGGGGCAGAAAACACTAAGGCTTTATCAACTTTTTGGTCAGATTCCAGCAGCTTCCTTGGAATGGGTGGCAAACTGCAAGATTCCCAAGGGAGTTAAATTTTCAAGGAAGCAATGCCAAAATTTGGCACATGCTGGATAGATTTGTTTTAGGGTAATTATAAGGTGAGTAAAATGCACTTCCTTCTCCCAGGTTGGTATGAACTTCAGGATTTGCTTTTAAGAGTTTTATTTCCCCATTTCATACTGCAGAGAAACAGCCCCCCCCCCCAATGTGGGAAACTGTCCTTGGTGTCCTAAACTGTTGAATGAAAATAACTCAGTAATGGAATTTGGTCTTTGTCAGTTACCCATTTATGTTCTCAGTAAACCCAAAATCACCAGTCCCAATAACCTGGCAATGGACTCAGCAGGTTGCTGTGACCAAATAAGTCATTGTGTTTTAAGTAGGTGAGGGGAAGGTGTAGCTTGTATTATGGCTTTATAAAGAGGACATTGTGGGCCAGTGCTTTTCCTAGCTATTTTGCTGCTGAGCTTTCTTCCCCTTCTATCTCGCTGTTTTCAATTCCCCTCACTCTGAAAGATAAAACCATTACCTGCATTAACTGCAAGTTACAACTTGATTTTCTGCTTTTCTCAGAAACAAGTCTTACTGAGTTCAGGAGGGCTTGCTGCTTAGTAAGGGTGCTTAGGATTGAAAGTGGTATCTCCAATAAGATAATTTTTAAGATTTCTTGTGAGCTAGAGTTATGCCCCACAAACAAAATCTATTGCTTTCCATATTTTAATAAACCCAATTTCTCTTTCATCCTGTTTTTAAAGTTATATACTTTTAATTTTGCATTTCTGATATGATCTTCCATTTCTATCTCATGCTTTCTATTATCTATCTTATGCATGACTCTCATTTCTTGTGTTCTTCCTCAAATAAATTCATTTATATGGAGTTGCTATTCACCAAAAGTATTCCTGTCAATAAACACTTCCTTGAGACTGTGCTCCCTTTTCTTCTTCTGATACAAGGATTATCTATACTCCAACCCTCAAGGGGGGGAGAGAAGGAAGCACCATTAATCTCATGTGATCTCCTGCTTAAATTATAACATTTTAAGCGCAGCAGCAGTGAAATGAGTTGCTACTTCAGATATCTTGTGAAAACATAATCTCAGCAATAATACTCCTTTTGGGGAAAGAGAGAGAGAGAGATTATTCAGAAATACTTGATGTGCTTGATTCTATTTGACTCTACCACAGATTGTACCAATATTTTTTTGTAAACTTGAATGAGGTAGTTTTCTCTGCATGCAAAACATTGCTAATGAACTTATTTATCTATAAGGTCCATACATCACATTTTCAAGTATCCAGCTCAAAAACGCCATGCAGGTTTGTTTTGTTTTAAGCCTCCAGGTTGGGCAGTATCCGTATACCGTTCAATTGCACCTCTTCAATGAACTGTAGTAGTGCTAGCCCAATTTCTTACATTGTCGTCCTTTTTGCTTAGTGCAAAGTTATTATTAAATAATTAGTACATTTATATTCCAACCTTCCTCCCAAAGGAGCCTACAGAGGTAAACAACAATGCAGAAAACAATACCATTGACAATAAGCAAACAAATACTTTATGAACGTCTAAACATGGGTAGGCAAACTAAGGCCTGGGGGCTGGATCTGGCCCAATCACCTTCTAAATCCGGCCCACAGACAATCAGTGTGTTTTTACATGAGTAGAATGTGTCCTTTTATTTAAAATGCATCTCTGGGTTATTTGTGGGGCCTGCCTGGTGTTTTTACATGAGTAGAATATGTGCTTTTATTTTAAAATGCATCTCTGGGGTATTTGTGGGACATAGGAATTCGTTCATTTATTTTTTTCAAAATATAGTCCGGCCCCCCACAAGGTCTGAGGGACAGTGGACTAGACCCCTACTGAAAAAGTTTGCTGACATTATGAACATCTAAAAACATATCCTCTCAGCTAAGAATTTCAAGGTTGCCAGGAACAGTGTATTTCTGGCTTCAAATGCTTGGCTAAACAGCAGAGGCATAGGAAAGGGGGGTGCGGGGGGTGCGGTCCATCCCAGGTGTCATGACTGAGGGGGTGACAAAATGGCAGGGGAGTGGGCGGCACACCTCGCACCTGGCGGCAGCAGCTCTTCTGCCCCAGTGGCAGAGAGCCGCCCCCCTCAGCCGTGGCGAGGCGCACCTGGCTACAGCAACTCCGTTGCTGGGTCATGTCTGACCCAGCTGTGGAGGACAGGAGAAGAGTGAGCAGCAGCTTCCCTGCCCCTCTCCTACCCTGAACTGTGGCACGTGGGAAGGCACGCCTCACGCCAGCACGCTCTGCCCCCCTCAGGAACATGTCCGCCCTGGGCAGTGCAGGCATATGCTGTGCCCCTGCTGAACTGCAATGCTTAAAATTCCTCCTCAGTGTTACTAATGAGGGAGACAGATGCACCTCACCAGGGAGGGCGTTCCACAAAGCGGGAACCATCACTGAGAAGGTCCTGCAGTGGTGAACACCAACAGGGCAGCACCCAGCACTGGGGGGCCCTGCCAATTGGAGGGCCCAAGATGGTTGATGCTGAGGGAAGCACTATTTTAGGTGCAAGTTGGGATAGCGCAGCAATTTTGGTGGGCACATGGAACAGGGGAAATGTTTTATTTCCTCACAATGCTACCAGCTATAAATAAAAATGTGGTATTAGACTTATGGCAAAACTCTGATATATAGTTTTTTAATAACTGTTTGGTATTAATTTTATTTGTTTATATTTGTCATGAGTCAACATTTTAGAAACAATTTTTTTTTAATGGGCAAACCAGTCTTCTCCCCACCTCCAAATCACTGGAGAGCTGTAGCAATTTAACAGGACTAAACACAACGTACATTCATTTCATTTGCTATGAATAATGTTTTGTCAATGAAACCAAATGTTAAACTGAGAAGAAATGCACCATATGGGTGCCAAAACTGCAGCAATTCGAGATCAATCAATATTATGCTGGGTAAAATGTTTTTTCAGCTATCTTTGATCTAAGAACAATATGTTGCTAGCTCTTCCTCTCATCTCTGCAGGATCTTTATACTCCTAGCTTTCTTATCATTGTGTTCTTGCTCTAAAAAAACAGAAAAAAGACATTCATAAAGAACACTAGTTACCATCCTGGTAAACTTTGCTTACTTTACTACTTTGCCATTAGGAAACTGCCCAAAATGAATTTAGGAAAATTCATTAGGAATTCATTCATTAGGAAAGTGAACAAAAGGGAGGAAGAAGAGAAGATGGAAGAACATTTGATAACAGAACTTTAGGAGTGGCTCCTATGTTTGATATTTTGCTTAGTAATTTATAAAGTCAGAAATATAACTTATTTATTTATTATTAGTACTTACAGCTCTCCCTTCACCAAATGTTCCCAGAGTGGGTTACAAAAATAGAATGATTAAAATAAGTAGAATGTGCAATTAAAATAATTGAAAATTAAAAAAATAAACAATATCCAGCATTAGAAGAATGAAACAGCAGCACAGACAACAGTTCACAGCAACAATGTAAGAGGAAAGATAAGCAGGTTCTTTTATAAATAAAAACTACACGTTACAGACTTTGCATGTCCATAAGTATAATTTGAAAAAAAATATTTGGGGGATTTGGCTAACACCCACATCATCTATCAACACTCATTGAGTGACCTTAAGGCTTTATTTTGTTGATGTGGGCATTAGCCCGTTTCATTTCAATGTTTCTGCATCTCCAAATCATACGATTTGAATTAGTTAATGAGAAAATAGCTGGATAGTGTTGTTGACTTTGAGTGTCATCCAACTTTAGTTTGATAATTTATAATTAATAGTTGCAGTATCCAACTTGTCTGGATTATTGTGCACAGTACACTGTGCAATTTCTACCAAGTCAAAGAAAATATCACCTAATAGAGACTGGATAATTGGTATAGTAGCTGAATAATGAATGCACAGTGGGTCAATCTCTGAGCTCTTGCGGTTCAGTGGACATAATCTTGGAAACTTGGTTTTACTCTGCGGCCTTGGGCAAGACACTTTCCTTTGGTTTTCTTAACTGTAAAACAGAAATAAAGCTCAGAAGGCTGTTAGGAGGTGATAAGAAAATGTGACTATCTGCCCGGAGCCTCAGGCTATGTACGAAAAATCTAGATAAATAATAATATAGTTGACTTCTGACATTATCCAAACCAACTTGGATAAGAAATTCAACTGAAATGTCATGTAAGCGGAGCTGGATAAATTGGAATATTTACTTGTCTCTGGATGTTAACTGAATTACCATGTTATGGTTTGGAAATATTCTTGAGTTGCCCATGAACGGAAGGGTTCTCTCTAGAACTATTTCACTAATTCCTCCTCTTCTGGAGGGCATAAAAACATCCTGGGCAGATTTTCTGGAGGAAGGCAGGGACAGCAAGGAGGTGGGAGACATTCACAAACGTCACTTTCCCCTGTTCTGCCAGTGGAAACATCCTCTGAGCCAAACTTTGCTTGGGAGACGCCTGTCAGGACAAAGTATGGATCCAAGCCAATGTTTATGGCATGTCTCTGTTGTGCAAGGTGCTACTAGAATTATTTTGGAGAACAGTAAAAAAAAGGTAGATGATGTGTATGCCATTCAGTCACTACCTACAATATAGGTAAAGGTAAAGGTACCCCTGACCGTTCGGTCCAGTCGCAGATGACTCTGGGGTTGCGCGCTCATCTCGTGCTATAGGCCGAGGAGCCGGCTTTTGTCCGCAGACAGCTTCTGGATCATGTGACCAGCATGACTAAGCCGCTTCTGGCGAACCAGAGCAGCACACAGAAACACCGTTTACCTTCCTGCCGGAGTGGTACCTATTTATCTACTTGCACTTTGGTGTGCTTTCAAACTGCTAGGTGGGCAGGAGCTGGGACCGATCAACGGGAGCTCACCCCATCGCAGGGATTTAAACTGCCGACCTTCTGATCGGCAAGCCCTAGGCTCTGTGGTTTAGACCACAGCACCACCTGCATCCCTACCTACAATACAGACATATAATATAGCCCAAACTACACATGCAATTTAATACTGCAAGATATAGTGCATTGCTTGATGAAGATGTCAACTCAGTATGCAGCTCACAATTCAGATTGTTGTAAAAGTTGTGCAGGTACCTTGCTAGTGAAACACACTGTGTACATAAACCAAATAATTACCTTCTTTGAAGTTTTGAGAAAGAGCAGGACAGTTGGCTTTGAATACTTTACCTTTTATGTTCAAATTCACTGAATCTATATTCCAATCCTCATTTCATTTCATCCTTGAATTTCTGGGATATAGGACTTGGCACAGAATTTAATAGACAAGACTGTAGTAGCGTTCTAAGGTGTTCTGCTCATCAATATTTCCCATTGCTCCTGGTAGATATTTGATTTTAAAATGTCAGCACAGCATTTCATTAATCAGCTATCAATTGAAAATTTTAGCCAACTTTTTTATTGATACATAATTCATCATTTATGGATTATTCAATTGTCTATTGTGTCAGATAACGGCAAACCCTGTAATCTGCTGGGATTAAACAACTATTGAACAACATTTTCTCATTATTAAACTGCTTTATATACTCTCATTTTTCAGGGGTTGAGGAGGAAATCCTGTTTTAGTTTAGACTGCCGTTCTATGTACAATGTAGGTGGGTATACAAGACTGCAGCTTTAGCTGCTGCTATGTAAATTTAATGAATTTTTGAAACACCATCTTCTTCATATTTTAACAGCTGAAGAAAGCAGCCATTGCACAAGGCACTTCAGCAGCAGTAGTCTCACACACAAGCTCATTTCTACATACTGCAAGTAATATGATATATCTGCATGAAGGCTAGGGCTATGTACACACTGTATCTTTAAAACATGCTGAAGCACCTTCTTTCCTTCAAAGAATTCTGGGTGCAGTGGTTTTCTAAAGGTTGCTGGGAATTTTAACTCTGTAAGGGATAAACTACAGTGCCCAGAAGTCTCTGAGCAAAAGGATGTGCTTTAAAGACATAAGGTGTACACAGTCTTCAACAGGAGAGAGCCAAGTTCAACTGCTTACTCAGCCAGAAAGCTCACTGGGTTGTGATCCTGGGCCAGTTATTTTCTCTCAAGTTTTGGATATAAAAGCATGTGTGCAGGGGAAGGACCACACGTGCTTTGTTGAGCTCCCTGGGAGAAAATGGGGGTAAAAATATAATAATCAATGTACCGATGTGACAAAAGGCCATTGCATGGTATGGAGAATCCAAGTGAACCTCCCATATCCACATTTCATCTTGTTTCCATGTGCCAAGCAAATTATTCATATACTGGAGCATGAAAAATTTGCATGGCACAGAAGCAGATGGCTGAATGGAGTTATGGGAAGCAAACACAGACCTTTCCCTCTTGCTGTCTGCAGGCATATGGCTGGAGAAGGGAATGGGGAAAACAAAGTCTCGGTTGTTCCTAGTGGAAATCTTCTCTGTGCCGGCACTGCACCTATGCTACTGGGCTTAGCTCCCCTGGGTATTATTATTATTATTATTAAGAAAGGCCATGGATTGTTTTCAGTGGTGCTACATATGGGTACTACTGACAAATATATGAGGGCCAGAGTCTAACATATACATTCACCACTACAAAAAAAAAAAAATCCAAATGTAAGGTTGGGGGTTATTTGTAAGAGCTGTGCATAGTAGTCCTTGTTTATATGCTGGTTAATCTTTGTGTTACTTCCATTGCTTTACTTCAAAAAAAATGGGGGGGGGGGTAATTGCTAGGCATTTGAAAGGTGCCACATCTAGTGATTTCCCCTCTTCTAATAAGAGGCATAGATTTCCATGCATGGATTGCACCATCTGCCCTAAAAAAGAGGCTGCTGCAGTCATTAACCTCACTTACAAGCACAGAACTGGCAGCAATCCAGAAACACAGCAGAGGTATCTATGTATGTGCGGGTGGGTGTGCATGGGTGGGTTTGGGGTGGTGGTGGTCTTATTCGCTCTCCTCATGTTACGAACACATTACAAAACACATGCATGATTTTCACTGGAGCTGTACAGCTTGGAAGTGAGATGTTTCAAATAAGTATCTGAAATAATTTTCACATCCCAACTCTGTAATCGCAGTAATGATTTGATATTTTAGGAAACAAAAGTCGATGTAATGTTCACGGTAGAAAAAGACACCTCAAAATTTCCTCTCTCCATTTGCACACCCTTGTCTCTTAGCAAAGACTGTGTGTTGCACCACCCGCTCTTCTGTTCACTGAAGGCTTCAGTCCGTACTTTCTTAATCCTTGATGAACCAGTGACATTCCTGCTTTGTGTACCTTTCATGATAATCACACATACAAACACAGGTTGTATTCAGTGCTGCCATTCCACTCACACAAGACTTCTGCTTGCAACAGAAGTTCCCCCTCTTCTCCACTGCCCCCCACCCTTTTGAGAGAATTTTCAGGAGCAGATTTTGGGGGCAGGTGGGCAGAGATGAGGAAGTTAAGTATAGGAGTATAGTCTTCCATTCTATCCACATCATACAGTAAATGAATATTCTAATACAGATACCCCAGTATCACTATTGCATTGCAACTATTTTACTTACCTTCATTGCTTTTTTTCTGGGGGGATGCAGGGAAAAGCATACCCTTAAACATTTTGTGAATCTAAGTTTGGCCTCATTGAGGGACAGTATTTCAATATGAGTAGGAAAATGAGAGTACCCCCTAAACATATTTTCCCCCCAGAAAAAAAGCACTGCTTACTTTCATATTATGTTGGCATAGTGAAATTATTATGAGTATACCAAAGCATGAGCTGTGTGACTCATTCTTGGTATAGAATGAACTTGGTGACTTGGGTTACCAAGCTGTCTACAATTGGGTTTTCACCCATTCCTCATTTTATATTTTCCATTTGAGAGTAAGATGTGATCACTTCTGGTAAAGCCCAACCACACTGAGCACATGAAAGATTATTCATAAGGGAAATGTGCTATGTCTTTTCAGACCATCTTTTCAAGTGGTGTCGGCTCATCGTATAACAAACAGTGCCAACTTAAGACCACCTATATCTCACCATAAAAACGATCATTTCCAACCTGCCTCAATAAGAAATTATGAAATCACTTCACTTGTGTTATAATTAATTTGCAAAGAAATATTTGCTGCCTTAGGTGCAAGGAAGCTTACTGGTTCATTAAATCTTGTTCTGCAATCATCCTTTCTAATGCTGAACTTGGTGGTCCCATTCCTAACTGCTGGGCAGTGAAACAGGGCCACCTACAGACAAAGGAGTAGTTTTCACATACTCAGGGGACACCCCAGCAATAACATTAAGAATTTCATCCCTCCAGGATGCTTACTATAAGCTGTTAGGAGCTTGTGCAGGCTGTTATGATTTTTCCTTCCTCCTCCCCCAAATACATTTCCCATGAACCCTGAACAGTGCTACTAAGCTCCTTAATAGAAGCACTCCCATTGTAGATCACTATTTGTCACTTTTCATACCATACCAGGTGGTGTCGTACTTATCAGCTCAACAGGGAAATGGGATGCCCTCCAGGAAAAAAAAAATGTTGTGGGGTGTTCAAGAGAACCTATAGGTGTGTTAAAAAATGAACATTTTAAATTTGTATTAGAAAAACTCAGCACACAGTGATGGCTGAACATAATTATTGCTCTCCAGGAGGCAGGTGCTGTTAAGGATATTGGCTGGGGGGAGTTGAGGAAAAGAGCTTGTTAGTGTTCATAACAGTTTATGGTATCTTGGAGGTGGGCATTACTGCCACCATTAATTATGCTATATGTTTTTAAGGGTTCTGATTGTTTGGAATGGAATGGAGTGAAGCATTTACAATGTTCCTAATTAATCACCCCTCAAATAAGTCTTTACATTGAGGGAACAGAGTCTAAAATATTGGAAGGAGGAATGCCATTAGGACCTGGAACTGTCACATATGCTATGTGGAAGCAGAGCAAATATACTCCCTTACCCCACATTAACCACTCAAGAGTTGGGGCTAAATGAGCAGCTTCCTGTTCAACCACTCGTAAAATTCAGGAATCAGCAGTATAAGGCAAGTGAACAATAGTGCAAAACCACTCTGGTTATGAAGCTACGCAGATAACCAAAGAGCCCAGCAGTTCCAGACTCCTGAGATATGGAAGGAGAAGTTTCCCAGTTGTTTATCCTCTTCATGTGTGTGTGATCCCTAGCGAGTCCCTAGCCTGTGTGCATTCAGCCTCCTCTTCTCTTTGTGCAAATTTCCCCATGGTATATTATATATACCTATGTGAATTGTCAATTTAAGCATTTTAAATTGATATTTTTAAGAGCTTTTGCCACAAGAAAGGCTTCATTCAGATAAAACAGAAATATTCTGTCTTAAATCGCTGTAGTCAAAGGCATTGCAGGGCAAAGTACATCTGTGCTACCGAGATACAAGGATGCTCTCTCTCCCCCCCCCCCCCCATCCGCTTGATTCTGCAAAGCATCCGGGACCACTTCACATGTTCTGCTTTTCTAACAAGCGAGGGGATATCACGTAGGAAAAATAAGCGTAGAGTCTGTTCATAGATCAGCGGTGCAACAATTGCACAGGTGTGTATTGGGCTGTGGGCAGATGTTTTACTAGGAAAACTGTGCCCCAATATAATATCAGCATTTCAGCAGTGTGTGTGTGTGTGTGTGTGTGTGTGACCTACTCCAAGCCATCAGAGACAGCAAAATAAAAAGGCTAAGAGGCACAATCCAGGAAAGCCGCAAAAGATGATGCACTTGCCCTGAAACCAGTTTCTGTTTAGTTCCTTTTAAAATCAATGAGATTATTCCAGGGAAGGATCAAGGGGCTGGCAGTGCAGAGTTGAGAATGTAAGAACAGTTTCCCTAACTAAACCAGACCCAACTCACCCTTTCCATCTATCTCATACCGATTGAGCTGTCAAGTCTTTGGTAAGATCTGGGATCACAGAGGCAGCAAAACTCCTGGGAAAAGATCAATTTAAGAATTGAAAGACTCTGTTCGCTGCAGAGTCAGGCTGCTGAAGCACTTTTGGTATGAAGCTCCTGAACAGAAACCGTGTTAAGTCTGCTGTAGCTAAAGCATCCAAAAGCTCTTTGGCCCTTTAGTGCCCTGCCCTTATGTATGGAGAGGAGTCCCACTGGATTCACTGGGATTTACCATCAAAAAAGCGTGAACAGGATTTCAGGTAGATGCGTCTAGGGTTTTTAATTCCTGGTGGCTCGAGTTTTCTGCTGGCTCCTACTTTTCCCGATGAACGTTGTACATACATCCTGCATCGCCCAGCTTCCTGCTTCCGACAAAGGACGGTCTAAGCCCAGGCCAGCTCAGACCACGGGGAGGACAATCTAGAGAAGCAATTCACGTGCCAGCCATTTCATCTTCGAAATGGTCAAGCTTCCTTCACCCACCGCGTCTCCATGCACTTCTCCGCTCGATCTGGGAGTTTTATAATGCTGCAATCCTACGCGCCCTTCCCTCGGAGCAAGCTCCGTTGAACACAGTGGGACTTGCTTCTCCGCAAACGCGCCTATGGGATCCCACACAGCACGTGAGGATCTCCAGCTCGGAATCCCAACCGCGCTGTTCCCTATCGATGCACTTCCAGCCTCCTGCAACCGGCTCGTCCCCTAAGTTGCCACGCCCCAGCCCTACCCCCGGGTCCCAAGCGGCGATTTAAAACTATGATGCACGAGGACGCCCCCCCCCAAACCCCACGGACGCTTCAGCAGCAACGTTTCCTTCCGCTCAGCAAGGGCTCTAAGCAGCCTCTCTCTGCCCCACACCCACCCACGCCTCGAGCGCGCCCTGCGGGGCGAATGGAAAAAGCTTCTCCCCCCGCCCTGCAGTCGCCGCGGCCTCTGGCTCCCTCCTCCCACAGCCGAGCACCTCGCACTCGGGAGAGCCGAGCGGACCCGAGGGCTCTCGGCAGACGGCGCGGGCGGGGCCGCGCGAGCGAGGGGAAGGGGCGTGCCTTCCCTGGGCTGGCCCCGCCTCCGCTCGCCGCTCTCGGTCCTGGAGCGCCGCTAGGCTGCCAGAGGGAAAGAGCCACCTGCTCGTGTGCAGTCGGGGCCGGCGAGCCGCTCGCTGCCTCTCGCTCTCTCCTCGTCGCTCGCAGGGACCGCCGGAGCTTGCCGCTCGCTCGCTCGCTCGCCCGCCGCGCCTCCAACTTCTGCCTAGAAAGTTCCCGGCGGGAGTTTCGCTTTGTAGGAGGACCGGGTGGAGGGGAGTAAAAAAAGCAAAAAGAGAGAAGTAGTCGTCGTGGTCCGTGCTGCCTGAGGGAAAGCGAAAGAGAGAGCGCGCGCGAGGAGGAGCCGCCGTCTGCGCGCCTTCGTCCCCTCGCCTGAGGAGTGGCAGCGCCCGAAGTCGCCGTTCGCCTGGCGCTTGGCGGGGAGGCGGGATGGAGACCCCCTCTGCCGCCGCCGCCTGCTGCTGCCCCCGACGCCCGCTGCAGCCGCCTTCGCGGCTTCTCCTGCTGCTCAGCCTGCTGCTCTCTGCCCTTTGCCTGCGGCCAGGTGAGTGCGGGGCTCCGGCGAGGCGCAGGTGGGGGGGCGCCCGATAGCCGCGCGCGGGGGAGCTGCTCCGGAACTTTCCGGTGGGGGCGGGCAGGGGCGAGCCCTGCGGAGGAGGCTGCAGGTGGTGGGTCTGCCTGGCACCGGGTCGCGCGCCCCGTCGGACTCGCCGCTTCCTCCTGCCGTCTGGGAGAGAGCGGCTCCTTACCTCGCGATCCCCTTTCTCGTGGCAGGCTCGCGCCTGGCGATGGAGATTTCCAGCGTTTGGTGGTGGCTGCGGCGGCAGTACGTAGTTGTGATTTGGAGAGGATCGATCGCATTGCCGATTAAACAGGCTTGTCCCCCAAACCCTCAGCTCTGTGCCTATTGAACTCTGTGGGACTTCGCCCCTTTACTCAGAAAGACTGGCTGCTGCGCAGACCCTTTGGATTGTACTGGTAGTGGGTGCTTTTTGAGGGATGCTTTAATTCTTCCATATAGTGCTCAGGTGTTTGTTTGTTTTTATGGTGTGTTCATTTCCCACCCACCTACCCACCCTCTAGCATTGCAAGGCTCCGATCCTGTTACATGTCTTGGAGGAGCCTCACTGAAAACGGGGGAGGGGTAATCTGGTTTAGGATCGGGCTACATGACACTTCCACTGCGATTTGTAGTCCTTTTGGAACGTACCCCATTTTCAGCTCAAATTAGTACGTAGAAACCAGTATTAAATATTTTCTCCCTGCATACTTTCTTTTCTTATTTCCCTCACCCTACCTCCGAATATATGCTGGTTAAGTTTTCAGCATTTTCTCCATTACAGTTTGTGGACTATCCCCCCCCCCCATTCCCCCCCCCGGCTGCTTTCGTTTTATTGTGAAAGCAAACAAAATCTGCTTTCTGTGGTTGCCAGCACCCGTTTAGCTCCCAGAGGAATCCTCCAAGATCTGTCGGAAACAGAAAAGCCTCTAGCTGGGTGGGTTTCACCCGTCTCCTTTTCAAAGTTGCCTTTCTGGCTCTGCTGCTGGAGAGGGAGCAGAAAGAGGTGACCTCACCTGCGTTTGTTAGGAAACCTATGACAAGCAGATCTCTGTGTGTGTTGATTTGCTGTGTGTGTGTGTGTGTGTGTGTGTGTGAGAGAGAGAGAGAGAGAGAGAGGAGACAGAGGAGACAGAGAGCGAGAAGGGGCTATGGGGAGGGAGGTAAGATTCTTAAATAGCAACCAAGATAATTCAAACCGACGCTAGTTGCCAGCTAAAGGCAGATCTGTGAGGCGTGTCACTTTGGATTGTGCATTTTCAATCACTAATACTTTAAGCATCAATATAATAAGCCCCTTAGAGAGACTTTCTATTGTATCTGTGTCTCCAAATGTGGATACATAGGAATAGCAGAAAGGCTTTCCAGCCTTTCTGGGAATAGTTCCACCTCACAGTTTGGGTTAGACTTCGTTCATATGTATGAATGAGTGAGAGAGAGATTTGTTCTAATTCTCATCCAGAGTCAGTCAGCTTGAGCATTGCATTGGTGGTAGGATAGACACCTCTGATTGAATTCGACTGATCACAACATGCTGAGCCAGAAAAGCTCCCTTGCAATACCTATGGCTGTTATTCAGGGCTGGCAATTTTGGAGCATGCAGCTCATTTGTTTGTTTTGCGAGTCTTTAAACTCCCACCCCCTGCAAAGGGTTGAAGCTCTCCTATGTCAAAGTCCTCCTGACAGTACCTCCTAGAGCTGTAATTTGCCCACTGAATTTTTGAAAACAACTCTATGAATATTAGTTCTTCTAACATTATGAGTAGTATTGCGTGCAAGTGAATGTGGATTCCCATCTACATTCCTTTTCTTCTGGAGCAGAATAGGTCAGTTGGAAATCTCTGGAGTAAGCGGGCTGTAAGTGAAAGTTGAGTTTTGCTCAAGCTTCTTGGGATTTCAGCAAACAGGAAAGTACTGAAGTGTCTTCAAAACAACCTGGGCAGTTCTGTTTCTGATTTTCTATCTGTCTCATTGTGCATGCACTGAAATCAAGGGAAGCAAACTGTGAACTGTGTTCTTCCTTCACTGTGGAGAATGTCTCATTATTCTTGTAGAAAGAGCGTCAGCCTGTGGTGACATTTTGTATTGCTCTAAGAGAGAGGCTTTGTGTGCCTGCCTTTAGAGTCAAGACAGAAGGGTTGCAGTGTTTTTCAGTCACCAGACTGTACATTTTGAGAACTCCCCTATTAACCATATAAAGGCCACTTTATAACTTGGGAAAGCAGAAATGAACTTTGCAGCAGGCACACATTTTTCAGGGCACGTATGCCTAGCAATACTCTGATTTGAATAAGTTCTAATTTCAATGAATGCCACTAAGTAGCCTGGTAACAACAACATTGCATTTTTTTCCTGTTACATTATGCCATTAACTGCAGTATTTTATTATCATGACTTTAAGTAGCAGTCCTATTGTATTTAGAAGGAAACTAATTACAGTGTGTCATGAAAGCATCTAGGTAAGCTCAAGAACAATGCATGGATCAAGGCTGCAATTTTATGTATGGTTACTTAGGAGTAAGCCCCATTGAAGATGGTAAGTTTTCTTTTCGGGAAATTATATACAGGATGCATAGTAAGTTTTGCGCTATAGAGCAGCAGAAGGTATTCCACTGTGAAATAATTCTTCTGATTTACAATGTTACTTAAATAAGTACACTGACTCTTTCAAAATTCTGCCACTGACCTGCAGCCCAGTCTTATGCATGTTTACTCAAAAGTAAATTCCTTTGAGTTTGGTGGCGTCTATTCCTAGGTAAGTGTGCATAGAATTGCAGCCTTTGGAATATACCTGCTCTTCTTGAGTAGTTCCATTGAAAACCATTCCCATTTAATAGCAAAGTGTTTCTATGGTAAGTCACTGAGACTGCAAGCCTAAACACCATTCTAGGGAGCCTCATTGAACCCGGTGGCTCACCTCTGAGTAGATAATGGGGTCTGCTGTGAGGATGCAATCTTGTGCATGCTTACTTGGAAGCAAGGCCTATTGAATCCACCCTGTTTCTTAGGCTGAGACATGTCACGTAGTAAGTATATAGGCAACAGAATATATAGTACAGTACTTCGTTGCATGGTGGAAGAGGGAGACCTTCTGCAAATATTAAGACATTTTCTGCTTATATTCAGATTTTCATGGAACATTGGGAGATAATACTACCACCACATGGTTATTTATTATTATTTATTTTATTAATTTATACCAGTTCTATTCTGCTTTGCAACAGAGATGTTCAAAGTGACTAACAGTGCAACAAGCAACATCACAGGTAAAAATAACAATAACCCTCATCAGTTAAAAGAGTCAAATGAATAAAACTAGCATAAAATAATAACTCAGTACTAATAACTCCTCCCCATATCTTCCCCAAATTTTGCTCCAGAGGGTTGTGGAAAGCCCCACAGCTGGGGTTGCTGGGGGGAAAAGCTGGGAGAGGACATTCCATTGTGCCACGATGTCCTTGCGCCAACTGGCACTACTTTGTTGGATACTGCAATTAGGTTGCAACCTTACTCTCACTTACCTGGGAGTACGCCCCATTGAATTCACTATGGCCTACTTCTACGTAGCAGAAACAGCAATAGAGTTACAGTGCATGCTAACAAAGCAAAGTCATCAAATTTCTCCAGGGCACAAGTAAAGAGGAAGATAATCTAAGCTTTGGGATCAAAAAGTTCCCCACATTTGGAGCACTGCCGCCAAAAGGGTTCTCGTGTATGTTGCTGCCAAATATACTCCAGTAGACTGTGGCATGCATATTAGCTATTCTTAGAGAATGTAAGCATTATATACATAGTATTAAATAAATAAATCTGTACTGCACCTATTACAAAGCAATGCATAAGTGTAAATGTGCATTTTAAAACAATTTAAATGATCACAAATATTGGGCAGAAGGGTGGTGGAAAGCCCAGGCAAACAGGTTTTTTTACTAAATGACTCGACAGCCCATGCCTTCCAAATAACAGGGAGAGAGAGTTTTCCAAAGGGTGAACGTCACCACGGTGGAAGTCAGCTTTTGAACTGCCACCAGATGACACATAGCAAGTTATGGTATTATCAGCAAGGTCTTCTCTGGTGATTTTAATGATCTCCTCAGCCTATATTGGGGGGAAATGCACCTTCAGGTAACCTGGTTCTGAGTTATTCCAGGCTTTAGATATTAATAACAAGACCCTGAATAGTTCAGTAGCTAATAATTTGGTCACTCAGTTATTCCAATCTTTAGTTCAGATGTAACAACAAGCTGAGGGTTGCGTTTTGCTTCTTCCCAGAATGAACACGGAGGAGAAAGTGGCCTCTATCACAGTGGTAAACTGTGGTGTGTGAACGATGTCAGTCTTACCTTTTCTTTGAAAACCAGTAAATTTAGGACTGGCTAGAGATGTTCAGTGTCTCAGATTTGAGGTGTGATGATAGAGAAAAATATTGTGTACAGAAGTATGGATACAGCCTGTGCAAAGTCTTGACTGCATCCATAATGTAACAAGACCCAACTGGAGGCCAAGGATACTGGTAAAGTGATTGTTCCATTTGAGGCATACTTAAAAACATTCTGGCATGAATCTTAAAATGACATCATGCATTTTTGGGGGGTGGGAGAATGGTAAGTGCATTTGTATTGGTGGCATATGAACCAGGAAAGATAACATAACATGTTCGTTTATTGAGCATGGTCTAATCTCCACTCGTCTGCATTCTGGTGGGTGTTAATCTGGTACTCTAAAGGATGGTTCTTTGGTGAATGTCTGCTTGGTTTGAGATTAAATGGATTTTCTTAGCACATGTATAAGTTTCCAGAACAGCAAGTCTATATATATCTGTTTGCTCAACCGCTATTTGCTTTGCAGATAAGAAATATGTCTTTCCTTTGCTTTATTTTTTTGAAAAGGTGATAGATAAGCTGTTGAAGAGAAAGTGAGTGTAAAGTTTTGGGCTGTGTTACAGAGGTTATCACATGTCTGGAATGGTTTTATAATGTTTGGTTAAAAGCATTTGAAGTTTTCTCAGTGGATTTGGTAAGGAAATATTAAGGTGCGCATGAGAAAGTGAACAAAGGGCATTTGTTTGTTTTATTCCCACTTTACAGATTAAATGAATAATGCAATTAAGATTAATCTTAATTGCAGCTAAACCGCAGCTCTATTACATTTTCTCATCCTGCTCTTATTTTAAACCACATTCAGTTGTGGTGTTCTCCTCCCACCCCCACCCCACCAGTTCTTAAGAAGGTATTTAAGTGAAGAGAGTGAGACTTCAGTGCCGAGCACTCTCCCATCTGTAGAAATCTGTAGAAATCCAGGAGACATCTAAAGATTTGCGCTACAATTTTCAATATAGATAGTAATGTCAGAAATTAAACGTAAAACCATACAGTTGTAATGGATGCTTGTGATAGGTTTTCAGACATTTTGAAGGAGACATTCATTTGGGCATAGAATATAATTTTACTAAGTATTTTCCTCAAGTACTAACATCCGTAAATTGTAGTGGATCACACTTCTGCATAGTGGTATGCGGTTAGAGACTTGATTTTGAATCATAGAATTGTCATCTGGTCCAACCTCCTGAAATGCAGGAATCTTTTTGCCCAATGTGGGGTTCAAACCCATGATCCTGGGATTAGGTTTGATCCCCACGTTGGGCAAAAAGATTCTTGCATTGCAGGGGATTGGATTAGATTTTAATTATTTTCCATGACATTTCAAAATATGTTCTGTTGTATATACATATACAACATAGCATAAATCACTGAAACAGATTTGGGCAAGAATTTTTGACATGCCCAGGAACCGTGTTTCTTGAAACACATGTTGCTTTCCAGCAATTGACATGATTCAAAATTCTGTAGGGTTCCTGTGCCTATATGGGTTTGGATGAAGACTTTGTTCCTCCTGGGAGATAACTTTTAGCAATTCCCACTCCCCTGTAGCTGCAGCGCCACCTTCTGTGTGTACCTAAAGGCTGAGGGATCCAGGAGTTGCAAGAGCAGGAGGATTTCGCAAAAGTTGCCTAGCCTCCCCCTCCCACCCCCACCTACATACCACCAGGATTACTCCACAGGTCAAAAACCTTTCTGTTTGTGGAAGTAGGTCTTTTTTCCACCCATGGAGTTTCACATGCTGCTTTCCATGTCAGGGAGTGTTCAATGTTCACATGCACAGTGGAGAATTCCCATGCTAATCTCATGAGCTTTTCTTCTCACATTAAAGAATGGGGAAGTAGTGTGTATTCTCGCCACAGACCCCTTATTCACACAGAATGTGCTGTGTCATGGTAGATGTGACTTGGGATTGAACTTCACATACTATTTAAATCACTGCGACTGGAAACTTGGTAATAAAGATTTTGTTGGGCAATGCTGCCATATTTCACCTACAACACTAGTGTAAAGGTAAAGGGACTCCTGACCATTAGGTCCAGTCGCAGACAACTCTGGGGTTGTGGCACTCATCTCGCTTTACTGGCCGAGGGAGCCGGTGTACAGCTTTCGGGTCATGTGGCCAGCATGACTAAGCCGCTTCTGGAGAACCAGAGCAGCACACGGAAACGCTGTTTACCTTCCTGCCAGAGCAGTACCTATTTACCTACTTGCATTTTTATGTGCTTTCAAACTGCTAGGTTGGCAGGAGCAGAGACCAAGCAATGGGAGCTCACCCCGTCGCAGGAATTCGAACTGCCGACCTTCTGATTGGCAAGCCCTAGACTCTGTGATTTAACCCACAGCGCCACCCGCATCCCAATAACACTAGTGTAACTGTGGTTTTTTGAGGTTAAACTTGTGTAGCTCTCAAAAATCCAGTCCTGATCGCAACTTTACTTGGGCATACATACACCATGTTCATGTGCTTAGGCTCAAAGTTGAAATGGATCCTAAACACAGTGCTGGAAACTAGTCTGATTGGCTTCACTGGAGCATGACTCCTTTTAACATGATCAGCATTACTATGTAAAATGTGCCACATAGTTTCAGATACTAACAATTGAGAAATGCCTCATGTCCCATTCTTTTTTTTCTCCCATACACGTACTGCTCTGCATATAGAATTCCCTTATCAATAATCATCTCTACCTCACATAACATCTTCCTTTGTGCCCAGAACTCTGTGGCCATTACTGATTGTGCAGGATAGACTTTGGTGTTTTGTAAAAAGGGCTAGGTACATATAAACAGAAACTTGGTACAGTATTGCGAAACATGATGTCAGACTGGCATATTGAATGTTTGCTTAGACGGATACCAGATAACATTTTGAAACATTGTGGTTTTTGTCAAAAACCTTTCTTGTATGCTTAATAAGAAAGGCCTTTTGAATCGGCCCACTTTCTAATTAAATTATGTAAGTAAATATTAAGGATCGTTTTGAATCTAAAATCTTGATATCCACAAAGTACAATATATGTAGATACTTATATTTTTTTAAGGAGTTGAGTCTTTGCACATAATCAGCACAAATGCATTATTTCATTAGCTTTTATTTCCTTGCCAGTTAACAAAAATGAATATTTCAGAAGTCTTATATTTTATGTTATTGATAGCCCACATGTAATAGAAGTGTAATCACACTAGTATTAATGATGAATTATGTATAATTGCATACACATTTATTAAATGCAGTAACCTGAAATGCTTCAATAGAAATTGCTGGATTTAATGTGCATAAACAGAAGTATGCTACTGTTATATTAGATATGTGAAGGCCCGGAGGCTCGAAATCTCATCTATGTTGCAGAAAGAGGTTTACTAATTATATTTCAGGAACCATGTGATGGGACTTGCCCTGTGGGAAATGAGGTATTTTTTAAGGAACGAAAGTTAAAATTCTAAGGCTATTATTTGCTGTCCATTACCTATGCATATATTAAATTTAAAGTCTGTGGGACTTACACAAGGTAACTAATGACAGAAGTGCCTCCTAAGGGTATTAAAAGTATGTCAACCTAGGAACATTTTTAAAAAAATATCTTTAGAAATGCAGGTTCTATGAAGAAAGATTTCAGACTGATACTTGAGTTTCATATTAACAATTGATAAGTACTATGGGAGTGTGTGCCTTTGTGCCCCTCCCTTTATAAAAAAATGCTTTTAAGACATATGGTCTCATTATTGCTAGGACAGTATAAAGTAATAGGTAGCAAACCAGTACCACCTGACAAACTAGACTACCTGTTTCTATTTCATCAAATGCAAGCTCTTAAACCACACCCTCAAGAGGAGCACTAATTCCAGAAACAGTAACAGAGTCTGAAATTGGTAATGACTGTCCAAGAAAGAGATATTGTGTTCTTGGTGGAAAACTTCACAAAAATGTCAACCTAGTATATACATCAGCTGTGAAAAAGGCAAACTGCACATTCGGGTTCATTAAGAAAGGTAATGAAAATAAAATTGCCAATATCACAATGCATTCATAGAAACCTATGGTGCAAACACTCTTGAAATATTGCAAATAGTTCTGCTTGGTGCACCTCAAAAAAGAATATTGTAGAGCTGGTAAAGGTGGAAAAGTGCAGCCAAAATGATCAAGGGGCTGGAGCAGCTCCCATATGAGAAAAGGTTCAATGTTTGGGTTTTTTTAATTGTTCGTTATAAAGAGGGCTTTATGCTACCTCCGGTATCAGAGACAGCGTGGGGTTTGGACTGTAGTGTCATCTATATGACACATAGCTTTGCCTCTGTTTCCAGCTGCTCATCTTAAAGATGCCAAAATCCTCTTGAGAAGATGTTTGGAGGAAGTTTTGGGATGGACGAGGACAAACAAGTTGAAACTTAATCCAGATGAGGCAGCGGTACAAGGAAATTGTCCTGTCTAGATGGAGTTGCCCTCCTCCTGAAACACCAAGTTCACAGCTTGGGCACTATGTAGAAGGGCAAGCGATGCTTTGGAGGCCTTGCTCATAGGCTCACTTGTCCATATGAGAGACAGACATTTTCAGCAGGGGTCCGACAGATATGAAATTCCCTTTGGAGTGATTTGACAGAGAAGACCTTTAAATGGGTTGTAGAAAAACATTTGTACTGGGTAGCTTTTATTGATGGCCTTCTGGTGCCGCTGCTCTGAAATTGTATTAAAGGTGTTTTTAGGTATATGCCTCGCCTTTGCTTTGTTTTTATGCTGCTGTTTTAAAATTGCTTTTGGGTTGCTTTTGATGATGATGTTTTATGATTCTTCAAGTGCTTTTCACTAGGGATGCATAAGCATCCCTGCATTTGCCCTAGAAGGGGCTCAATCTTTCTTGCAGGCTCATAAAGCATGTAGGCTCTCAAAGTGTCAGTGTTTGCATCAGTTTCCAGCAGGGCAAAGGCCTTCCAAAATTCAGAGAACCTTGTCCCTAGTAGAAATTAGCATGAATAGGGTAATTTTGACACTGAAGATTGTGAGTAATGCAGCCCCAGTTCCTTCCTCAGTAGCAGTTCTGCTCCATCACAGAGCTGGAACACCCATAAATGTTTCAGTGCCCCACTGATGTAATTTCTAGGCTCTGAGACAGGAGAGTCTCAGCACTGGGCCCTTTCTAACTTGTGCTTATTATGAAAAGCTAAGCACAAATACATACTTTTGGGGGCACCCCATTCACTTCCTCGCTAGCATCCCTTTTATTAGCTGAGCAGAAACTCTGTTGGCTCTGCTTTAGTGCTCTATCTTGGCATGATATAAGATCGGGAAGTCACATTAAAATGATTTGTTACAATGGGTATAATCCGGTGCATAATTTTGGATTCTTAAAGCTCATTGACATCAAGGTAGGTTAAGGCTGGTCATTTGGTGTTGGGAAATACTCGATCAGTTAACCAAATACTTCTCAAGTACATCAAGCACTGATATAATACATCTGCAATAGTGAAACATCTGCTAATTTTTTAAAAGTTAATTCTTGCTATGAATCATCTGTAGTGAATTATTATTGGTTGTTAACAGTGTTGAATACAGATGCATGTAAATGATAATCAAGAGACAGAACCTTTGTTTTTCCAGTTAATTGACTACAAAAGAATAAACTCTGTAACTGCGTGACAGAATGGCCACATAAATTTCTTAGCTTTTTATAATCAGGTGCTTAAAGTTTGAAGCATGTGCTGAGATATTTTTGTTTAACTTGCAAAGTTTTCAAGAAAAACTGCCAGACAAGATACTATTCATCATTCGGCTACAACCTCTCTCTTGTCCACGTAAGTGAGTAATCATCTGGTTTACATCTAGGATTTAATTTTCTTTTATAATTATGCACTGGAGGAAGTACTACTAGATATAATTGCTACAATCCTATTATTTGATATGTCACAGACCACAAATTAATTTTATCTTTAGTTGCCTATTCTTTTATTTTCCCTGATCAGCTACAAAACAGACAAGTGCTATGGTTTTAAGAAGATAAACCCATTTTTACACAGTAATAAAATTGCATAGGTATTTCTTTTCTAAAAATTAAAGAATATTGCTTGTGCACATACAAAGCTACAGTTTACTTTCCATATTTTCCTGTGTGATCCTTGATGTGAGACTAATTTTCCTTCAATAGATTTTATCTTCTAAATGCTACTTGAATGATATTTTTTAGCTGCCAGACTATATAAGGATAGTTTTTTTAAGGTCTCTAATACATTCCGATGCAATTTCATAACCTCATCACAAGTCTGAGTTTGAGAACTAGAACAATTATATATAGAGCGCGGTCCAGTCTACGTGGGCATAGCAGGTGCACTGCAGAATTCCCATGAACTCTGTAAGCCCCGTTTTCCATTCACTGCCAAGGTATGTGCAAGCAGATGGTTGAGGGGAATGAGATCTCTGCATGAACCTCCCATACCACTCTGAGCCCTCCATGTCCCCTCAGTAGATAATTGCTGTGCTGTGCAGCAATAGTAGCATGCACTAAGCAAAGGGAAATGTCTGGATGGCAGGTGTGCATAGATATTCCATTGGGCCACTGGCCCAAACATATATGCCCAGAAGCAGGCAATAGTGCCAGTGAAGGAAATGGACCTCTTATTAACGTGTGGAAAATTTCCATATATGGGTTTTATGCCCATGTTGGATGGAATTTTGCAGCACTGTTCTCTGATTAATGTGAACGTTGGCTTGTAGGACCGAGGCCAAATCGAATTATAATTGTGTGTAGTGTATTTGTTGTGGTTCTGTTATGAAAAAGTCCACCTTGCAAGTAAAGTACTTAGTTCTGCTCTGTTAATATGTTAGAGCTGGTTTAGCGGTTGTACATAGGAAGTCATTTAAGAGCTTTGTAACAGTGATGCCTCATATTAATCCTGATAGACATAGAACTTGCCCACAACAAAGGGACTATCAGGACAGGATAATTGGACAACCGATATCTTAAGTGGCTATTGCAAACCATATATAGATACACAGTGTTATGCTGTTGTTGACTCCGTAGATCTACTAGACATAAATCCCCTATGCTTGTGTCTCAAAGTTTTCGACAACCTTCAAATGCAAGGTATTTAAACACTGTATAAAAATAATAATGATATAAAATTCCCTTGGTTGTTGGAATCTTGCTGCATAATTGTTCTTTTAGGTTTTTAATATATTTGTGCCTTTGAACAAACTGTCTCATGTTTGCTATATAATATTCACTTTTTGTTTTTCTTCCCCCAAAATGGAATTTAATAACTTCTTTTCCCTAAGAGTATAAGTAAGCCTTTTGTGTGAAGGAAACGATAGCATAATGATGTGTGTTTAAACCTCCTGTGGGAATTTGCTCCAGTACCATAAACTAAAGAAAACTGTGTATCTCAGCACTGACAAGCTTTACCCTTTCTTGTAGCTGGAGTTATAACTTTATTATCCAGGTTTACATGGTATTTTTTATATACAAGGTCTAAACTAATGGAGACGACTCAGTGACCTTAGGGTACCACTTTTGCCCTTAAGAGCCTGTCTGGAGCTTGAAATCAACCCCAGAGGTCCTTCTTGCTGGTCTACCACTAAGAGTTGTTGGGTTAGTGGGGACCTTTTAAGCGGCGGTCCATCAATTGTGAAATTCCCTCATCTGGGAATAGGTACAGTGCCCTCACTCGTTTCTTTCAAGCTGAAGGGGGGAAAAACCATTTTTGATTCAACTTTCCTTTTTATTGAAGACCTTTCTGGCTTGAATTTATCTTAAATTGCCTGTATTACAATGCTGTGTTCTACATTATTATTTATTTTTATTGCTCATTGTAAGGTGCCTTGTGTGGGTCTCTAAAAGGCATAGGTCAATTAAATAAATAGTGGTCAAAGATTCATAGGAAGCTGCTTTAAACTGAAGCAAATGTCTTGGTTCATCTGCTTGGTTGCTTATACTCGCTAGACTTTCAGGCAAGTCTTCGCCAATCCTCGTGCTTGGAGTTGTGCCCCCGGTGCAGGGAGACAGGTTCATAGAAGTAAAACAAGTAAATAACTTTTTTGGCTATAGAACATTGGGGTTTGGTGTGGCATGGAGTAAGAATATGCCCACCTGAGCAGTCCAACTGCTGGCCCGATCTTTCACCAAGCCTTCTTTTAGGCTGAATAGTTGCTGTTGAGCAGTTCCTACCATGATTGTTTGTTAGTTTATTAGGTCCTGCAAATACCTGGCTGTGTGGCATTCGGTCAGATCCCCTCTTGACATGTATTTTAAGTGAGATAAACTGACAGCTACTGGCCCTGCTTCGAGGAAGGCAACATTCTCACAGATTTAGGCCAGTTTGAACTGTGAGTAAAATTCCTTCCTGTTCCCCTCAGCCAGTAACAAATTGCTACTCTCAGCAAGGTGAGTTTAACCGAGGGAAGCTGTGTAGGTTTGTCAGGTGGAAGTGGCAGGAACACTGAAGCCACTGCAGCCGAAGCATCCTTTTATAACCTGGGCAACATGGACCAAGGAAGCATATTCTTCTGTTTGGTCCACACCCAGAACCCTCCTCATTCCAAGAGTCAGACACGAGTGCTGATTGGTTTCTGAGGCTGGCAGAGGCCTGAGTTTGTGTCAGTGAAAATGAGCTGGTTCCCCACTGCTTGCTGGTCTGTTGCAGAGGAGCACCAAACCTACATGTGCCAGGGATTGAATTTGGGACCTTCATGTTCAATCATGTGCTGTAGCATTGAGCCAGGAACCTATTCCATGTTAATCCTGATGCACTTGTGGTAAAGGTAAAGGTAAAGGGACCCCTGACCATTAGGTCCAGTCGTGACCGACTCTGGGGTTGCGGTGCTCATCTCGCTTTTATTGGCCGAGGGAGCCGGCATACAGCTTCCGGGTCATGTGGCCAGCATGACTAAGCCACTTCTGGAGAACCAGAGCAGCGCATGGAAGCGCCGTTTACCTTCCCACCGGAGCGATACCTATTTATCTACTTGCACTTTGATGTGCTTTCGAACTGCTAGGTTGGCAGGAGCAGGGACCGAGCAACGGGAGCTCACCCTGTCACGGGGATTCGAACCGCCAACCTTCTGATCAGCAAGTCCTAGGCTCTGTGGTTTAACCCACAGTGCCACCCGCATGCCTCGCACTTGTGGTAGCTTGCCAGAAAAGATACGTGACTAGGCTGCATTGTGGGCTAGTGAAGTTTCTTTTAGGACTGGCAACCTTTTGGAAATATGTAATGCTCCCTTTAATGCATATGGAAGGGAATAGAAATATGTGCCCCCAATGTGTAGCAATACGTCCTTGTCAGCCTGAGGTATTCAAAGCCATGGGTTACAGATAACGGTATCTTATGGCTTAGTGTCAATAAGGAAACCAGGAACGGTTCCAGCATTATGAAATGAGTCCACTCTTTGGTTACCTGTAAACTCTTTGGATTACATTTTTCTGCCCTATAGCAAAATATTGCATTTCTCAGTTTGGCTTTTTACATAGTAGGAAGCTTGATGGAAATGTTGTATACATTTTTGCTCATAGTTGTCGTTTGTAGTATCCAAATAGGTAACTTGGACAGCACAATCCTAAATATACATCTTACTGAGTTACATTGTACACTTTCTCCCACGTGTGTTTAGGAGATCATATTTATCAACTGAAAGTTAGCAACCTATGGTTATGCTACTTACTTTGGTATGTTTTATATTGCACATATGTTAAGAACAGCTACCCTGATAGATCAGTCCAAAACTAATAACTGATTCACATGCACATCACTTAACACTGAAAATATCACTTAACATTGAAACTAGGGATGGAAGGATGTGTCAGTTTCTTCATTTTCTCATTTTTCCAGTCTTAAATTCAGTGTGCTCTCCACATTTCTACAGTGGAATTCAAAGAAATCCTCATGAAAATTCACCAGCATTCATTTTGTTTCATAATGTGTGAATTAAGTAGATTGGGCTTTAAATGCTAGATGAACTGAACTGAATTTCTTTTCCACTGCCTTAATTGCTCTTTCATTCGTTGCTTCAGTGGATGAACTGCTTCCATTGAAAAGTACCGTGGTTGAAATGACATGCTTGTGATGTCTGTTCCGATAGTTGTTCCTCACAATGCTTTCATCAGCAGGTGGTGCTGCAGTCATCCTTCAGAATTTGCCTCCTAGTCTAGAAGATCCACAGTTGTGGAAGAGGATGCAGCTAGCTGTTTCTTCTCCTGCTGGGGTTGTTGAACTCCCCCCCCCCTCCAAAAAAAAAAATCACCAAGAATTTGGACATTTCTGAGCATTTTTTAGGGAAAGCAAAAATGGCACTACTGACATTGGTTGCCATACGTCTGGATTTTCCTAGACATTTTGCCATTTTCTTCCCAGACACTGTTTTAGACTGCAGTATTCCAGTTATGTCTGGACGTATGGGAATCCTGTCTCCTGCCCTTCTCCTCCCATTTATCCTTAACTTGCTAGTGTAAATACTAAAAGGTACTAAAAGGTAATGTTTCTGTTTCTTCTCCCACCTTTTCCTCTTTTCAACCCATTTTCAGTTCCTGCTTTTGCACCCTTTTTGTAAGGTGACGCACAGCCAACCCACTGCAGTTCCTTTTTATGTGCCTTGTGATACACACCAGACCGACAAGGGAAAGAAGGGAAGTTGTGTTTGTGTAGGAAGGAGCGTGGCTGTTGGCTCTGCTCATGAGGTCATACATACATTTTCAGAGTCATGCTGGGCCACACTTTGGGGGAGTACTTTCCATTATGCTGTTGGTACATACAAACCAAGTGTTGTTAAGCCTCTTGTCCATTTGAGATTTCATTCTTTCATATATGGCACAGAGATTTTATCTCTGCGATTACTCGTACTCTAAAATTAGAAAGTGTCGGTTTCTGATCCATTTCTGTCCTGGCTTAGTGCATTTGCTTGAGTGCTCACGGTGTGAGCGATTTAGCTCAGTGGCTGAGCATTTAAGGTTTATTTGCTTTGGACATTTTTTCATGTGTGAGAACATAATATGCAAAAGGAAGAGGAATGCATTTTAAACTGCTCAGCTAGGAGTATGCAATTAACAGTTTTTGGCTGAGAACATAACTAAAAGGTAGAAAATGAGTCTGTACAAATTGCTACGATTATCTCATCACAGTTGTTTTATGTTTAATTAAAATACAAAGAAGTCCCTTAACACAGATTTGTGGTTTGGTGGCTGTTTTTAATGAGACTTTTGTGAAAGACATGTCTTTACAGATACTTATCTTTATTAGTTTTGCGATCAGCATATATTTAATTAAATGCATGGCTATTGGAGCTTGTGATTTGTTTATTTGTTTTTGGTTTCAGTTCGTAATCTAATTCAATTATATTGTCATTTGTATGTCATTGTACCACTCCCCACCCCCCAGCCCAAGAGATGTTGCAATGCTTCAGTATTATTGAAAGCATCTGCTAGAACATTGTGATTATACCTGGACTGGGCATAGTGTTTAAGATGCCTGTTCTCCCAAGTGCAAAGGAAGATCATGGTAATATCAGATAAAGAAAAGCTCTTCCTCATGCAGTGCAGCCCATCCTGCCTTTATGTGTATGATATCTAATATTGGACATACTTGAAGTATGTCTATGCAGCCTCAACTCAAAGTGCCAAAAAGAAACACAGGACCTATTAAATGATGAAAAACACACAGATCAATCATTGTCACTAGGTCACTGCCCCTTGTAGTGGTGCCTTTGGCTGCCCAGGTATGTAATTGTTGTCTGCTTACAGTTTGCCCAAACTTGAAGCTATCTAGATTCAGAATAGCTTAAGTTTTCCTGCCCTGCTAGTTGGATTTGGTATTCCTTGCTGCAAATTTTGTTTTCTAGTTTTTACCATTGTTAATACCTTCCATTCTTTCAAGGTGCTCTCTGTGAATTTATTCCAGTGAACTGCCATAGAGGAGATTCACAAAGGGTCGACATCTCTAGAGTCCTCTACACTAGCAGCAACTTGCCTCGAGAGTACCTACTAGTCCTCAATGTTGATGGGGTGATAGACACTTCAGCTTTAGCATAGCCAATGGCTTTAAGTTACAAGAAAGGAGATTCTGACTAAACATCAGGAAGAACTTTCTGACAGCAAGAATTGTGTGACAGGGGAACGGGCTCCCTTGGAAGGTGATAGACTCTCCTTCATTGGAGGTTTTTAAGCAGTTGGATGCCCATCTGTCATGTATGACCTAGTTGAAATTCCTGCTTTGCAGGGGGTTGGACTAGATAACCCTCCAGTTACCTTCCAGTTCTTCAGTTCTGCAATTCTCTGATGGCAGCTCAAGATAGATAGACGCAAAGAACAGTGTGTCTACAAATGCAGACACAGGAACATAACCACACCACTTAGGGCTAGACTACACATTACATGATCTTCCATGTTTCTTTCTGTTTTATTTATAGTTACCTTAATTATTGGTTAATGGAAGAGTAAACCAGTGATACAGGATAACTATAGATAAAATAAGTGGGTTGATGGCTGAATTTAGTGGAAGCTGACTCCCACTCTTTTGTATGCGTTACATTTGTGTGTTTTGTAAATTGAATGTTGCACAATTTTAGATGCTAATAAAAATTAAGGTGTGCAAACCTGTGCTCTTAAGAAGCCCCTTTATAGAAAAGTTTTACAGTGTATCAGCATTCGTTTTTAATGACTGGAGGAGGAGGTGGGTGGGTGGGGGAGAGAATAAAGGAATTGCAGTTTCCAGTTTTATCTTTAAGGACTCTTATTTTAAAACTACTCTGGTGAGTTGCTTCATGATAGATATGGGAAAACTTTAAGAGAAAATGGCTTTGTGCATATTTTAAAATGGTTAACTTCCTTTGAATGAGTATTTAACAAATTTTAAAGGTCAGTGGCAATGTCCAATTGCTGACTATGCAACCAGGACATGCCTAGTTTGAGAGCAGCGGAAACATACACTTAGCTTTAGCTCAGTCAGGCCAGTGCTGCAATGACAATGTGAAGAACCAACCAATGTGGAGAACCCTGATGTAAGCTGGGGCTTATATGCCAATGGCCAGTTACTCAGGCGCCTCCTTACTATGTTTCCCCTCTCTCTATATTTTAAGGTAATGTCTAAGCTTAGAGGATAGGTTACCTACTAAGCTAAAGGGTCGGACTCATGCTACTCTTCCTTCTCACTACTTGAACATTGGCCCCTGCTGAAGATATGAACTAGGCAGATGACATATCTGGGAAAACACAGGCATATGGCTTGCTTTTGCTTTTTTATACTTCATTGGAAGAGAAGTTGACATTGGCAGCAATTGGTTCCCCTTTTGATGCAAATAGCAGTTTTTGAGAATGACTTTCATCAGGACTTTGGTGTAGGACTAAAGGGCTAAATCTAAACCTTACAGTCATGATCACCAAAAGCAGTGATTTAGCAATATAAATATATATGAACACAAATACAAGCGCAACATCTAGTTATCTCAAAAGGGTAATGATAAACTGCTTATCCAGAATCCCTTGCTGTAGCTGGAATCTTTTCACACTAGGCAGAGTCTGGTTTGCAACAGTCTAAATTGAGTCTGCAAAGCAGCTCCTCCATTCATCTTAAAGACTGTTAACTGCATATTGTGGTTCTCTCAGCCACAAGCTTCCTTCTGTTTCTCACTCACTTTTATTTTGCCTTAATATCCAACTGAAGAAGAGTTCTGACGAAATTGAAAGCTTTCTCACTATTCCATAACAGTTCACTTGCCCCTAGTTTTGCTGATGTTTTTCTTGGGATTTTCTCTCTTCCTAATGGGCTAACATTGTAACTACTTGCAATTGATGCTGGGTATGTTGATTTCTAATAACAACTCTTCGGATTTTAGATTTCAAGGGTGCATAATAAGCAACAATTCATGAGGTAGCTAACAAGCAGCCTTTCCCTCCATTATTGGGAAGGGATAGAATACGGAAGAAATTGAAACAGCTTTCTGGCATGAAGTAGGTGGAATAAGTAAACACAGCATTCACTTGGAATTTAGCAGAAGTTTTGCTAATTAATCAGATGCTAAGGTAATGCAGGCTCTGCAAGCTTGCACTGAAGTGATACTGAATACAGTACTGCATAGTGTGAAACCATACTGAAGTGAAATCAGTGGGGCTTGTCAGCAGAACCAGTCAAAACATGTCTATTTATGTCCCCTTTCCTGACAAACCTGTTCAAATGTACTAGAAGGAAGAATGTGCATAGCCTTGGTACAACAGAATAATTTTGCTGTTCTTTGTCCCTTAGGGGAAGGAGGACAAAATTTATTTCCATGAGATAAGGGAGTAGGAACATAAAAAGAGCCTGCTAGATCAGACCAGTGGCCCATCTAGTCCAGCATTCTGTTCTCACTGATGCCAACCAGATGCCTATGGGAAACTGGCAAGCGGGATCTGAGCACAATAACACTCTCCTCTCCCAGGATCTGGCATTTAGAAGCATTACTGCCTCTGCCTGTGGAAGCAGGACAAAGCCATCATGACTAGTAACCATTGAATTTGTCCAATCCTCCTTTAAAGGATGCAGTACATGGGTGCTTTAAAGGATGCAGTAAAGGGACGCGGGTGGCGCTGTGGGTTAAACCACAGAGCCTAGGACTTGCCGATCAGAAGGTCAGCGGTTCGAATCCCCACGATGGGGTGAGCTCCCGTTGCCTGGTCCCTGCACCTGCCAACCTAGCAGTTCGAAAGCACGTCAAAGTGCAAGTAGATAAATAGGTACCACTCCGGCGGGAAGGTAAACGGCGTTTCCGTGCGCTGCTCTGGTTCGCCAGAAGCGGCTTAGTCATGCTGGCCACACGACCCGGAAGCTGTATGCCGGCTCCCTCAGCCAATAAAGAGAGATGAGCACTGCAACCCCAGAGTCGGTCACGACTGGACCTAATGGTCAGGGGTCCCTTTACCCTTTACATGCATCCCGCCACAGATCTGGTGCAGTGTTTCCGTTAGTGTTTGTTTCTCTACCATTCTCCATCAGTTAGTGCAAAAACAAAATACAGTGGACGCTCAGGTTGCAAACGTGATCCGTGCAGGAGGCACGTTAGCAACCTACAGCGTTCGCAACCCGCAGCGCCGTGTCTGCACACGCATGGGTTGCAATTGGGCACTTCTGTGCATGCGCAAAGCGCCAAAACCCAGAAGTTACCCGTTCTGGTACTTCCAGGTTCAGCACGGTGCGCAGCCCAAAAATACACAACCTGAAGCGTCTGTAACCCAAGGTACAACTGTACATGAAAAAATCACGAAGAGGGAGAAAACCTTTTGCTGAAATTCTCATGGCAGTTGGCTGCCAGCTTCTCTGGCTTCCTGTGGGGGAAGAAAACCTTCCACAAATTGGATGATGGGTTTTGGCATAGGACTAACTGCTACAGAAGTGCAGCTTTTATCAAAGACATGAACTATGTGCAAGAATCTGAGGTAACATCTATGTATTTTTGTGCAATAAACGGAAAATGTGCAAAACCCCTTAAATAAAGCAGCCCTGTACAAGACTGCAGTGATTTTCATTTCTGGCTTGATCTACTGAATGTGCAGTAGATCTACTGAATATGTAGCTCCTACAAACCTTTGAATAACAAGTGCTGCAAAGAACAGGAACTTAGAAGATAAAAGGACACACCTTTAAATATTTGAGAACTTTTATTAAATGTATTATTTGTTATTCAGCGTGCGTTGTCATCTCTTTCAGTTGTAGCTTTCATGTTCATTGTTAGGCTTGTTTGCCTAACCTCATTGCATGCATTTGCTTTTCAATGGGTAGCAGTCTAATATTTGACATTTATTATGAGGACATGTAGTTGGAAGATTCTTTATTTATTTCCCACCATCAAGAATTGCCTGTGCTGCTTTTTAGTGCCCTTCTCTTTAGAGGCTTGTAGGTGATGACATTACCAAGAAGCTTAAGTAAACTGGAACTCTGTTCATGCACTGCCCATGACCTGAGACAGTGTGTATTTTGACTTTATTCAGAGCAATGAGTGTGTCATTATTATTCATCACCCAGTGGTTCCCACCAAAGGTCCTCTGCATAGTGGCTGGGGTACTGGGAATATTCCCACAATGGTGGTGTTAACATGAATGTATCCTTAATTAGTTACAGTGGGCTTCCTCCAGCAAGCACCTACCCATGGTAGCTAGATTGTCTAAACTTGGATTTCCTGGGAAATGTCTCCACTTTGCATCATGCATCTCAGAAACCTAGCCACAAGTTCTGTTTCTTCAAAGGCCTTTCATGACCTTTCTGGTGGGAAATCTTAGTGTGATCTATATTGGTGGCTCATTACTTGTATCTTTTGTCACTAAATGTCTGTTTGCTCCAGACCTGTCTTCAACACAATCAAACACAAGATCACCCTTTTAGAACATCAACCAGGAGGTATCTTTTCTAAAACAGGGCGCACACATGTGTGAAAGATATGGATTCATGTGCACAGGATACATATGTAGATAGGGTCCCCTTTTTGGTGATGCCCTAGTAATGGAACACTCTTCCCCGGGAACTCACCTTGATGTGTTTGGCACCAAGTTAACACTTATTTTATCCATCCATGCTTTAAATTAGAATTGTAGAGTTGGAAGAGACTGCAAGGGTCATTTAGTCCAAGCCCCTGGAAGGCAGGAATCTTTTCACCCAATGTGGGGCTCAAACCCACAACCCTGATATCCAAGAGTCTCATGCTGTACCAAGTGAGCGTCCCTGCTGTTGTTGTTTTCTGCTGCTGCTTTACTTAGCAATGTAAGGGGTCTTTGTGACTATTTTGCTTCCTGCTGCTCTATGTAGCTGGAATTGGGTTTGACTTATGTTTGTGTTATGTTGACATTTTAAATTGAAAGCCACCTTGTGGGAAACAAATGTTCTAAAGTGAAAGTTTGTTGCTGGAGAGAATGGCAAACAAAAATCGAGGTCTTTGGCCTTGAAGATCTTGCACTGAGGGAAGGTTACGGAAGAAGGGGAAGACATGATCTCATACCATAATCTGCTTTCATTCAAGTGAAATTCAGTATTGCAACTTAATGGTAACTTCTGCAGATGACACAATGCATTCATTAACTGGAATAATTTCAAAGTAAACAGTCTCTCTCTCATTCCCCATCTGTACCCAAGGCATATGTAGCAGGTGGCTATACAGATTTTATTCCCACTAAAGCTGAGCCTTGGAATATCACAAATTTCATTTTTAATGGATGACTGAAAATCTATGCTTATGGTGATATTTTCTTAAAGCTTTCGAACAGATACTTTGCTTACCATACTTCAGGCATTCAACTTTGCTTACATAAATACTTCAGACTTTTTAATATATATATGAAAAATGGAAAACAAACATTTCAGAGTCGTTTCTGCTCTGATAAGGATCCTTTAAAGACAGTTCTGTCTGTTTGATGGGAATATGCAGCAGAGCTCTGGCTCTGAAGACACTTCGCATACCTTAGCTGAGAAACTTTGGAAGGGTGACAATGCAGGGGAAAGCAAAAAGGTTTGGATTATGCTAATAAAGGTTTTTTCCAATGACAGCCAATTTTGCTTTATTCCATTTATAAAGATAGGAGGTTAGTCACCATAGAGTGGGTGGTTCTTGTTGGAGGAACAAGTCTTTTCTACTAACATAGAGTGGCAGTGTGATAGAGGTTGAAAAGCGATATTTACCATTGTACCTGTGAAATGTTGCAGGAGCTAAAAATAGGAGCAACCATGCTACTTACTGGAGTATCTTCGCCTGCTAGATTTGGTTGGACTTGGCATATTCTAAAATTTGTTTTGCGCAACACAAGTCAGTATAGTTAAATATACATTACATCCACTATGCTCCATTTTTAAGATGGTGTAGACTTTGGAGATATCACATGGTTCCAAGCTTGTTCTGGCTTCTTCCCACACCACTGTTTTGTACCTAATCTCTGACTTAAAGACAAATTCAAGAAAATGTAAAAGCACACTCATTACTTAGTGACACTTTAATTTACCTGTTGCCCTTCTTTTACATAGTTTTTTCCTTACCTGTAATTTTTGTCTTATTCAGCAGCATTGGTACATATTGTAAACATTCTAGTTGTAGGAATGGATTTGAGTTCCTTATGGGGAGCTGGCCTCAGGCGCCAGGCTTGTTGGCAGACCAACTCGGCATTATAAAGTTGTTACAGACATGACAGGAAGGCTGGCAACATTAACCCTGCCATGCGGGAATCCCTTGCAGACAAGTGCAGGGGCTGGAGACAGACAGTCAGGTCATATATCCACAGCAGTGACCACAGGAGGAGTTACTACAGTGAGGAACGCAGAGAGAGGAAATGTCACGATGCATCTGTGCCAGCAAAACTGGATGCCTTCATCTGCCCCAGCTGCAGTAAAGCATTTCTCTCCCATATTGGTTTCTACAGCCACAGCAGGCGCTGTAACTCTCCAACAGTTTGACTTTACCCCCAATAGCACACTCATCCATTGTCTCTCAAGACAGACGACCCCAGCAGAAGCCTGAGAGAGGCTGGGCTGGTAAAGGATCTGCTGGATTCTGTGCAAATCATGTTGCAGAAATATGACTGCAGTGTGCCTGATCTGAGCCTCTTCATTGTGAAGGTGCATTATAAATCCATTCATGCATTGCCCCCTCCTTCTGTCCTGACCAGTGCAAGCACCAGGCTGTGGGTGAGGCACGATCAAGTCTACCACTCATGGGCAGGGTCTGCACCAGAAACCACACCTGAAAGTAAATGCTGTTCAGATCCGAAGATCTTCCATTGTTACAACAAAGACTAATGCATTAAACCATCCAAGGAGGAAGATAGAACCAGGGCAGGGCAAAGCATATGGAGATGGCTAGCCTCTTTATTTGGCCCTCTGTTTGGCCCCCTACTCAAGGCTATACTGTGTGCTTTTCAGTGCTTTCCCCCCTGGATGGAATAGGTCCTTAAATTGTCATAATTCCTATTCCTTCCCTGGAGGGAGGGTGGAAAGATGTGTGGTTTGTGTGTATACATCTCTAGTTTTTGCATGGCTGAAATGTAACCTGCCATACAAAGGTAAGAGTCCCATCCATTGCTCTGCCCACTTTTCCATCGGGCCTGCCCACCACTTGTGTGCAGTCCCTGGAAGATTGCCTTTGAGCTAATGCAGCCTCTCAGATGAAAAAGATTCCCAGGAAAGGGCTAGGATGGACAGTCATGGCAGAATGGACTGTAGGTCGATGGGCAAAAGGAAGATTTAAGTACTGCAAGTGGATTGTAATGTAAATTACTTAGAAGCATAATGTTCCTGCTATGTATATAAAGCTAATAATATTTTATAAGTTGAACTCTGAGGGCAGAATATGAATACTTGAAATGGGGGGGGGGGGAATTACATCAGGAGTGGAAGTATATGGAAGTGGAAGAGTGGAGTGCATGAGTCAGAAAACCGCATTCTTTCCTAACATTTATACCCTCTCCTTCCTTTTCCTCCTGCATTGCAATGCAGATGGAAATTACACCACCCCAGATCATGTGGTAGAGACTCACAGACCCACAATGCTGGTGTATCTTTAAGGTCCATTGGACTTAAAAACAGAGAGCGTATGTTAAGGATAGGATAGCATTGTAAATGAATTTAGTATAGTATACTATATATAAATATAACCATTAAAGCAGTTCCTCACTTCTTCAATGTTATGACTAATATAGGCATTATTCAGACTCCTATCTAACTACTTGGAGTGTTGTATATTTGAGGTGCACAAATCCATTTTATTTGGAAGAAAATAGGTCTAGTTATAGAACCACAATCTTCTTTTAAACATTTCCATTGCTTCACTATAAAGCACCATGTGTTGGATGATTAATTCCCAGAAAACAATTCCTGTTTTGACAAAAACATTTATTAGTTCCTTAATAAATGTTTTCAAAGCCATGGAAGGGGTTTCCTTGTGGATGCTTCACTGTATCCATCTTAAATGAAACTGTTTTCACACAGGTGTTTTCAAAGAATGTATGTTTTGCATGTCTTAGGTCAACAGAAACGCTGCAACTCTTGCACTGCTATATTCTAGTCAGTGCTTTTTCTTCTTTTTTTAGAAAAGAAAGGTGCCAGTACGTAAGTACATGAAGTTACTGCAGTAAGTGCCTAACTTTTAACATGTTTTTTTTAAAAGGTGATGCATGGTACTGTGTACCCTTGAGTAGTAGCAATAATAATAATAATAATAATAATAATAATAATAATAATAATAATTAATAATAATAATAGTGTCCCCAGGGTGGAAAAACACCACTGATTCTAGTGATATAGTTATGACTTATGCTGCTAGCTTGTATGAACTTTTTTTTTAACTATGTATTTGCTTTTGCAACATTTTTCATTCTGGAGTGTGTTGTGTTTATCTTATTATTATAATGTATATTGTGCATTTTGCTTTTAGACCTCACAACAATAAATGCAGACTATCAAATATTAATATAGGTGAAAAGAAGCCATCAATGCACTTCAGTTTGTGGCCCAAGCATATTATGCATCAAAGGCCTGATGAAGAATACACATTTCCAGTTGGCACCGAGAACTAAGAAGTTTTGGTGCCAACCAAATTTCCAGGAGGAGTGTGTTCTATAGCCAGGGTGCTGAAGACAAATGTCCAAGGACAAACCTTTACACTAGGCTATATTAAGCCGAGTCAAGTAGTGATCTGAGTCTCAAAATACCATATGCCTGTTTACATCTGGATGCTAAGGTTAAGGAGCTGAAGCCTTTAATTTATTGATAGTCATATCCACCAACAGAGCCTAGATATTTAAATTTAAATTAGTGTTGACACTGCAGATCTGCCACAGGATATGTAATGATATTTTCCAAGTTCCTCTTTTGTGTTGCAGTCAATAAGAGAAGCAACAGTGAGTAGCCATGCATCTGTGGAGAATTGAGCTGTTTGCATGCTGGTGTATGTCAGCCTGCAGTTAAATTCATGGATTACAGTTCTGGGTATCACCAACATCTAGAAGCTGCGAACTAAAACATGCTACATTGAATATGTGTGGTGCAAGTCACAGAACATGATATTCAGCATGTTCATGATACCAACAAAATACATAATCAGCGAGCAAATCACCCCCAATAACCCAATAGTGTGGTACTTATAACATCCTAAGAAGAAATGACATTTTCTAAAAGAAGATGGGTGATTGCCTTCCTATACTGTATACTGATTGCTGTATATAGTGATTCTATACACTGATTGCTGTTTTAAATAGGAGAAAATGCTGGATGTTAAGGAAATTAAATGAAGCATCCTAAATAGCTTTACCAGCTTCATTTGAAGTTAAAGTTCGTTAGCTCTTTCACCTGTTACTGTTTTAAGAGTTGCAAGGCTTATCGTTTTATTTTCTTTTAACTTCCCACTCATCCAGAGAGCTGCATTTTAAGTGGAAAAGAGCTCTGGGTTGCTTTAGATGCTCATCACCTACCACAGCCAAAAGCACATCAATTTCAAGGGCTCGTTCCCTGCACAGAATTGAGCACTCCTGGCAATGTCTTTTTGAAGCAGGAAATGCCAGCAGCGGGACAAAAGGCAGCTTAATGCTGTGCTTCAAATAGGCAAAGGACCATCTATGCTTTTATCTATGAAAATATAGCCAAATCTTTTATCTTACAACAATGCATGCAAATCTAATACTAAAAATTGTACTCTTTATCTGTATCCCCTTACAGCTTGCCTTTTTTAAATTCATACATTTGTATCCCGCCTAATTCTTAGTACTGATTTTTAACCATAAAGCGCTATGTGAGGTGGACAATACAGTGGTACCTCGGGTTAAGTACTTAATTCGTTCTGGAGGTCCGTACTTAACCTGAAACTGTTCTTAACCTGAAGCACCACTTTAGCTAATGGGGCCTCCTGCTGCCGCCGCGCTGCCGGAGCACGATTTCTGTTCTCATCCTGAAGCAAAGTTCTTAACCTGAAGCACTATTTCTGGGTTAGCGGAGTCTGTAACCTGAAGCATATGTAACCTGAAGCATATGTAACCTGAGGTACCACTGTACATAATTTAAGGTTCACCTTCTGCCGTGTGCCAAACCACATTGTTTGACATATCCTAGGGGTGATTTAACCCCCTAGGGTGTACCAGCTGTACATTAAGAAGAAATCACATAGAGCACATATGACAGGGACTAGCTCTCATTTTTTTCAGTCTTAAATTTACTTTATCACATTTCCACACCACAGTCTGATATGGTGTCGTTTTTTTAAAGCATGCATGAAAATTTGTAAACATTTTTATGTGCATTTCTCCTAACATTAACATTTTATATGCTGTTATCCCTAATGTATTTGTGTGTGTGTTGTGTTTACTAGTATACGTTTACTAATATATGACATTTTACAAACATTTTCTTCTAATATATATATATGTGCTTTTGCACACATTTTTTGGTCAGAGAACTATATCACAACTTTCAGAAAAGAGTAAAAGAAAGCTGTGTTTCTATTGGCACATTGTGTCAATAACTGGGGATTGGGTAGGTTGCCAACTGAATCATAATACTTACCATATTATGGGCCACATTATCCTTGGAAAGCCCCTTCGTCCCTAGTTTATTTTGAACAAAATGCAATACCTTTTTAAGAAACTGAGTCAGGGAACAGGAAAAGGCTGCTTTTACTTTTTTGTTACTTTTAAGGTGATATTTCTTTGGCGTATTTTTATATTTCATTGAGTTGTTTTTTGTACACTGCCTTGAGCCAAAATATTGGAAACATATGAAATCCAATAAATAAAATGAGGTTTCTTAATGAAAGAGAATTTTTTAAAAATTAAATAAACATTTTTTAATAGTTTCATCTTCTATAAATAAGGTTGTTTTCCATTTGTATGCATTTGCATGTTTTATTAAAATTTAAATGTACGGCATTGGTAATTGAGTATCAACTTCAAACAGCCATATTGGCACTGCTGTTTCATTACAGCTGCCTACAAACTCAAAAGGAGAGAAAGATAGACATCAAATTAACTAGAAGCTGTAATAGTGGCAGCTACATTCTTATTTAAAGTTTGCATTTTAAAAAATGTCTTGCACATATACTTCCCTATTGCTTTAAGGGATGTTGTTGGGGTTTTTTGTTTGTTTGTTCTGTTTTTTAGGTAGAATTGGATTTCATAGGCTTACTAGAGACAGAATATGAGTTGGGAAATGGAATTATGTGGGGAAATTAAGTGTAGGAAAAATATTATTTCCAAATTAGTCACAATGGTAATTAATTCACAGTACTGAGAACTAGAAGTTGGAGGATTGCACAACATTTAGATTTTTTAAAACACAAACAAATTACAGAATGATAGAATTTTCATTGGTTATGAATACCTTATTATGTTTTATTAAAGTTAAGCAATTACTAGTCGCTGTATAAGATTCATAGCAAGGGGCTGTATCCAAAGAAAGTTTGTAATACTTCAGCTTCACTTACAGAGACTCAAGTGGCCTCTGCAGTACAAAGTGTCTTATACCAACTTTGTGTGCTTCAACAACTTTGAGTGGTGTGCCATCTGCAGGTTCTCCTGAAAGGAGTTGATTTTGTGAGAGTTTTGCATGCTTTAGTAAACTCTAGGCTTGATGATAGGGAGGCGGGTGGCGCTGTGGTCTAAACCACAGAGCCTAGGGCTTCCCGATCAGAAGGTTGGCAGTTCGAATCTCCGCATCGGGGTCAGCTCCCGTTGCTCAGTCCCAGCTCCTGCCAACCTAGCAGTTTGAAAGCATGTCAAAAGTGCAAGAAGATAAATAGGTACCGCTCTGGCATTTCCGTGTGCTGCTCTTTTTTGCCAGAAGCGGCTTAGTTATGCTAGCCACATGACCAGGAAGCTGTCTGAGGACAAACGCCAGCTCCCTCAGCCTATAGAGCGAGATGAGCGCCGCAACCTCAGAGTCATCTGCGACTGGACCTAATAATGGTCAGGGGTACCTTTACCTTTAGGCTTGATGATTGCAGTATTCCCTATGTGGAACGTCCTTTGGTTAACAGAACTTCAGCTAGTTCAAACTATACTGATGAGATGGTTGACTGCAGCCAGTTTAAGGGACAATGTTTTTTTAATAATTATTTTTAAGGGAAGAGCCTCAAGTTTGTTTCTGGGTATGATTGAAGATACCATTTGAGAACCTCTAAATGGTTTGTATTTGAGGTACTTGTAATCAGGCCTTGTCTTGTATATATCTTCCCACCATTTAAGATCTGCACTTAGGCCCATTTCCAGTTTGTCCTAACATCCATTTATCACATGATTACTGAATAGACCTTCTTTTCTATTGTGGCATTTGGAATTTCCATAGGGAAATTAACCTGGCACCTTCAGGTCAAAAGCATTTAATGATCTGGGACTTTTGACTGATCTTTCGTAATAGCTTTCAATGCCGATATAAGCACAATGCTTTTATCATTTTTATCTTTAAGGTTATTTAAATTTTAGGGTTGTTTTTTTTGTTATGTTGGGGCATGTTTTATAATTTTAATATAAGCTGCCTCATGAATGGAAAGGAAGGATAGACGTCCTCAAAATAACTTTTGTAAAGGTGTGCTGCTTCCTTTTTAAAGTGAGAGTAATGGGGGAAATAGCTGGACGGATTGTGAAAGGAAGCCACTTCCATGCATATAGAACATTGTGGCATGAAAGTGGGATGGAAGAAAAGAAACAAGGGTGTTTGAGCTTCAGCAGAATAATAAGATAATGATGAAGGGAACATGATGGTAGAAATGTAATCAGGACAGATTGGTGAAGAGCCTTTTTTTAAAAAAAATGTAAGAACAAGGACTATGAAAGTGATGTAAAGAACAAAGAAGAGCCAGTGTGAAGTCTTAAAAGTGTAATAGCATAACTGAAGTGGTGAGAAAGAAATAGTTTTGCAGCGGCATTTTGACTTGATTGAAAAGGCAAGAAGCTGAGAAGCTAGTGAGGACATTAGAGTAATCAAGATGAGAAATGACCATGACATGAAGAAGAATTCTTGCAGCACAGAAATAAAAGAAAGGGACAGATTTTGCTGCTTTTGTAAAGGAAAAATTGACCTTAAAATTCAACAGCAGGTTTGCGGAGTCTTGCTGCGGTTTTTGAGGGGGGGGGGGATTGATTATTACTTTCAAGAGTTTATTCAAAGCGCAGTTATTTTTTGGGGAGGTGAGATCATATGATGAAGCCTAATTCTTATTCCAGCTGCAGATTTTTTTGTTGAGGGCGTGGGGAGTCTCTCATAGAAGGAGGTATTGATACGGTAACAGGAATAGGGCTTTCTCAGCTGTGGCCCCACATTTTTGGAACTCCTTACCTAGGGAGATTTGTGTGGCCTCATCACTGTGGCCCCAGTCAGTGCAAGGATTTCTGCATATGCAACAGGACTTCAACTCCTTCTCCTCCCCCTGTATGTGCCCCGTGCCCTTCCTGAATCTTCTCTGGAGCATTGGTGGAATCCCTAGAACAGATTTAGGGTGAATGTGTATGGAAGTGGGTCCCATTGCTCATGTGGAAGTCCTTGAGTTGACGGGACCATGGCAGTGGTATGTTGGATACAACCCCCCCCCTCTCTCTATATATATTTGCATATAGTATATGTTACCAACTTAAATAATATCTCCATCGGTAAAAGAAAATTACTTATAAGTTACTATGTTGTTGGTATTTGACACCTCATAGATTAGCTAATATTTATCCTCAGTTTTGTACTGCAAATGTGGAAAGATTGGTATAAGTTTTCTGCGTAAGTTGTGAAATTATGAAATAATATTGGGAGAAGTATAGAAGTATATACAGTCATACCTCTTGTTACATTTGCTTCAGGTTGCGCATTTTCAGGTTGTGTCCCGCAGCGACCCAGAAGTACCGGAAAGGGTTACTTCCGGGTTTCGCCGCTCACATATGCGCAGACACGCAAAATGATGTCACGCGCATGCGCAGAAGTGGCGAATCGCGACCCATGCATGCCCAGATGCAGGTTGCGTTCCTTTCATGTTGTGAACAGCAGACACCTTTGCAACCAGAGGTACCACAGTAATCATTATCAAGAGCATTATTGGCTATTCCATCCATTAACAGATCATAGCTGGAAATTAAAATCATAGTTCCAAGAACATTATCTGCTGCAAAGGACACATCTGTAGAAATTTCTAACATCTGTGCTATCCTTTGGGCAAGGTGAAGATTGTTGGCAGTGCTATGGACTTAAGGATATGTTTCATTTTTCATGTTGTAAGGAAATTGCTTATTACTTTGTAGCTTACAATATTCATAAGACATCCAAACAGTAAGTGAAACTTCACCTGAGTGTTCTGAATTTTTTTTCTGGAGCTAACAGGAGCATATAAGAATTGACAAGAAAAGTTAAAAAGGGCATTTAACTGTGTCTTGGCTACTCATTCTTTTCCTGCCAAGTTGTCACAGTGTTCTGTAAGAAGAATTTCCACAGGGACCTGGTTGTTTGTTCTTGGATGCTGTGGAAATGCTCTGCTTGACACAGTCTAAGACTTGGTGTAATATTAAAAGAGGGCTCAAAGCACATTCTTCAAACATGCTGCCAGCACATCTTCAAAGTTAAAATGATGGACAAGCATGCCAACAAGGTGAAGTATTGGTTCAAATGTCAATCTTCTGTCCTCTCTGCACGCTCCCTTCCTCCCTTGTCTGCAGCCTCCTCTTCCTTCTGTTCCATCTGGCGAAACATTACACAATGACTTACAGTGAACTGCCACCATCTTGGACACCAGCTTACAGGGTGCTTTGTTCATTTTCACCAGAAGAAGGAGGCAGTGCCAGGAAGAGGATGGACTTGTTTACTTGTCTGCTCATTTGGGGAAGATGCAGTATGCATATTGTTTATGACTACTTTTGGTATGTTGTAGTTATTAAGCTTGGGAGGGGTAGGGGACACGTCATGCTCCTTCTGGTGTAGTTTGTCCACCTTTGGTCCCCACCCTGCACTCAGCTGTCACCTGTGGCTTCTAGAAGCTGTCAGTATGTGACAGCAGCCACACCCTTGGAACGACTTCAACTGGCTAAGCCAAGTGAGGGTAGCTGATGAGTCTCAAACCCTTGGTGAGTGAGGGATTTCCCCTGCATGTAAAGACAGTGGGTCCAAAGGTCAAGATGGTGGTTTCTTTATGTGCTGTAGAGGGAAATGATGGGCAGATGGAGCTCATCAACCTGGGAAGGTAGTCCATCTAGGAGAAGAAGACTCTGATCCTAAACCACTGCTGCCTTGTGGGATATCTTCAGGAGAAGAAAAGGCTAAGGAGTAAACCCTACACAAATCCAGAATGGAATCCCTAAGAGAGTTGGATGGCATCTTGTATGCCTCCTTCTGGCAACTCCTGCAGCCAAGCTGGGGCCAAATGTATTGCTCGGCTTTCCTTTGGACCACATCAGTGAGGCCCAGAGTGGGGTGTTGCCTAGGCACACTACACAAGGCTTTGGCCCCAGGTAGGTCATTTTGGTGCTGCTAATGCAGCGGTTTGACTTTGCCTCCGGAGGTGCACTCAATTGTTGATGCGAGACAGACAGATTCAACCTTGCCACCTTGAGCATGATTTGGACAGTGGAAAAGTGGCCTACAAATAAAATTATGTATGTATGTATGTATGTATGTATGAATATCTAGGGGTGATTAAGGAAGAACTGTTCCTGAAGCCCTGGAGAGCCACTGCCAGTCAGTGCAAACAATACTGATCTAGAAATGAACCAGGGTTCTGATTCAGGGCATTTCCTGACTGTCACTATTTCCTGGTCAGATTCAATCACACCCCAACAAATTCAGGCTACACAATTTAAGTTGATTTTGAGCTCCTGTGAAACAAGCCCACTTCCCCAACAGATTGGACTTTTTTTTGTGATGACTGGAAAATGCACAAGAAAACACAGGATAGCCCTTGGTTTGATAGAACACCACAAATTGGACTGAGCACTCATTAAATAGGTCATCTGCAAAGAACCTCAATATAAATCGGCTTCCTAGGTTTTTTGAACTACAGCTGTGCCTTCTCCAGTCAGCATGGGAGCTCTTTTCTGAAACTGAGGAGAGTTCAAAAGTAGCTTGTGATACGGCATGGTGGTCCGGTGGTTTCAAATGAAAAAAGTAAATAATAATAATACTCTAGTGGTCCTTGGACATGTATTAATTAGTTCTTTGGATCCTTCCCACTGTTAGCGCTCTCATGTGATCTTCATTTTCCTAGATTTTGATAGAGCCACAGAATCCATGCTCTTCATATGACCTAAGAATTGACCATTACTGGAAGTATATTGCAGTTCCCTTTGGCAGCAGTTTGACTTTCTGTATGTGGAGTTCACTAGATATTGTTGGACTACAAATTCCTTCATTCCATACCTTTTAGCCTTGCTTACAGGGCTGATGGAACTTGTTGTCCAATATCTGGAAGGCATCACGCTGGCAGTCTCTGGGCTAGTATGTCAGCAGCATTAATTGCCATGCCAACACCGTTAATTGCCCACCAAGAGATCCCAGACAATCACACACATCCTATCTTGCATGCACAGACATTTGAATGTCTTTGAAATCTCCTTTAATGGCTCTGCTTATCATCTGATCTGGTCATAACCTACAAGAGTCACTAGCCATTTCCTTGCTGTTAGTGGCACTTCTTTCTTCCAGCTGCCATAATCAAGGCAGTGAGTGCTGATCCTTGTGTCTGTGCTGCCCAGTTAATACACTGGCTTTTCTGGATGATCATACACATGGGGATGAAGTGTTACATATGAACCAACTCTCTTATACCTTATCAAGTCACCCTGAGTGGCACAGAAACGGTGGAATATAAATACAAACTAATAGTGTCCTTTTTCCTGAAGCGCTTAAAATGCTGTCATTTGTATATCAACAAAATTATGCCATACACACTGCCCAGGCTTGTGCCCCAGGGACGTCACTCAACATGCTGCTAATTCAGCAATTTGACTTCAACCCCCAAGGGGCACTGTATTGTCTCCCAATATAAATGGATGCAAACAACAACAACAATGCAATATGCTAATGAGGGTTTCTGCCCTGCAGGTGGCTTTATATAATTGTTAGTCTTATTGTCTCTTACACATTTTTGATGTGTGCATTAGTTATAACGATTATTGATTCTCCTGTAAATCTGCTTTAATGAGGTATTTATTTCCCTGTTGGAAGATCCTTTATTATGATTTGTCAGACTTCCGAATTGTTTTTGAAATGTTATGTTTTCGTAATTATGAATTGTAGGATGGCTATCTAATAAATAGCTATGGGTTTTTTATTACGAATTTGTGTTTACAACAATTCTAGATTGACTTTTTATATTGTATTTGTGTGTGTGTGTGTGTAATATTTTGGTCAGTTTGATATAGTCCGCCTTGAACATATATGGGAAGGGGGCATTCGTATAAAAATTTACACTGATGTTCACTCACCGTGCCTATAATTTCATCAGACAGTTAGAATTATGAAAAATATTGAGTGAGTTGCAAGATAAATTCCGTCTCATCATTACAGAACCTGGGGTAGCCCAATGAAATTGATTGAAGATAGTTCCTGGAAAAAGTAGGAGTAGCTGGTGGGGTGGGGCGGTGCCGCACCCACCCACATTGATGCTGCAAATGCAAAGTATGTAAAATATAAAATGGAAAAAGTCCCACAGTTATACTTTCAAGTAATATTCAACTGTTTGGTAAAGCTTATGGGAAAAATGCTATAAAACATTGTGATAATTGCTTTTTTAAAAAGTAGTATACTGCTAATCGGTTAAATAAGTGTACATATGTATTTGGTATTGAGTGCCTTTTATATCCTACTGAGATCCATGGACATTTATGCTTTAGTGTCCCTAACACCCTATTGAGCCAGATAAAACCCTAGTGAATTCAGTGAAGCCTATTGAATGCATAAGCAGCGCCTTTAGATCATGCCAGTTTGGAGATTCTTGAGACCTAATAATTTCCATAATTTGTTCTATGATTGGATAACAGAAATAAACCATAATGTATTGGTATTCTCTGTGTCCACTTCCATAAACCTTTATAAAAAGAACTATTCTGGTTAAAATAAGCACTGTATTGTTGACTGTTAATGTATAGAAAAATGAAGATTCTTGGCATGTTTGCCAGTTACCCAATGATTTATGGAAGGAGAATAATTATACTTTCATAGTACTGGACCTATAGGGATTTAACTGCAGAGATGGTATCCTCCCACCCCAGACTTAATTGATGTTCAGATTCCAGTTAGGTAAATATTGGTAGCAACTATGAACATTTTTGCAAAGTTTTGGAACTCTCGGGATGTATCCATAACGGTTAAGGAAAATGTAGGATGCATTAATATTGGTCTAATTAAGTGTGTATCAAAATGCTTATCAACAAATTTGTGAAATAAGATATGAAGATTGATGACAAATCATATTTCTAATGTATCTGTCAACAACAATTATTTCAACTTAATGTTAATAGTGCTATTGAAATGATGAATTAAAATAATTATATTTATCACTGGGAAGCAAGGTGCTCTTGACTTTCTTAATAGAAAAGTTTTTAATGCATTTAGGTTGTGGTCCTATACATACATGGGAATAAAGTCTCATTGACTTCAGTGGAACTTACATCAGACTAGACATGCATTGCTGTTGTTGGCATTCATCGGTCTTGAGACACAATGGTGTATTCCTCCAGTGGTGAAGTCAAAGTCCACATTAGAAGCACCCAAGTATGTATGAAGGTCTTGGGCTGCCCAGATAACAAGACCCCCCTCTTGGCTTCACTGATGTAGTCCAAAAGAAAGCAGGGCAATATACTTGGCTACAAGAATTGCTGGAAAGAATTGTACAAGGCACCATCTGACCATCTTAGGGACTCAACTTCTGATTTGTGTATGGTTCACTCCTTAGCCCTTTCTTCTCCCAAACATATCCCACAAGGCAGTTTTCCTTGTCCCAGGTTGATGACAGTACGTGCAGAAACTGCCTTCTTGACCATTGGATGTGGTCCAAGAAATCCCCTAGCATATTGGTTTAAATCCTGGAAAGCTGGTTTGTTGTATACGTTAATAAGTAAGGAGGGAATGAGAAAGAAGTAATAGTTCAACCTTCAGTTGACTTTGATAGAAAGCTTTTGCATGGCTAAGTTCCGGACTTCCTTAGCAGATGGAGATGGAGAGGTTTTGCACAAAGCAGATTAATTAAACAATGCTCAGGAGCTACACTGAAAGTTACTGATTAATTGTTTGCTGGAGCTATCTAATCAAGTGCTTAAGACAAGAAAAATAAATGTATTCGATGACAGACCGTACCATGATTAATACAATAATTTATTTGCAGTTTCAATTGCTATTCCTTTCTGGCTGCAGACCAAGTAATAAAAGGAATACAAAAATAAAAACAATACCAAATAGAATACGGGGGGGGGGGACTGGTTTCCATATGACTGAATAAAATGCCTGTCTTCCATAAAATATTACAAATATTGCATATGTATGTGCTCCATAAAGGGCACAAGGGCATCAATGAGAGTTTTTCTGAAAGAATTTTATTTTACTTGTTATAATCTTGTAAAATTGGGTGATCAGGTGTGTTGTTGCTGTTGTTTTTTTTTTAAAAAAAACCACATACAATGCACAGATGACATTGTAGGGAAGAGCGAGGGCTGAAATTCTTATGTATGTTCTGCTTTTTCAGCGACATCTGTGTCAGCTCTTGGCATCTGGCATCATTAGGGAAAAGCAGAGTTCCAACCAAAAAGAGCATCAGTACATGCATTTATGTAGTTCATAGAAAGGTATTAGGGAGAAATAATTGGAATGAAACTTGTTGATTCTTTTCAATAAAGTTCATAAAATTTTGTTTTTAAAACATCACTGTAACAACAACAGCTTCCTCTGCTTTCCTTTCATGCCTCCCCACTTCGTTGTGGAGGGTTGGGCTGAGGGAACCCACTGTAGATTTAGGAGGTTATACAAAGAGAAGGAGTGGAAGTCTTGCTTCATATGCAGAAGTCCTTTGTGCTAATGGAACAGCTTCATTAAATACAACCCAAGGTTTTTAATTTATTCTTTTTTTAAAAAAAAATAGTAATAATCAGTTGCACCTGTAGGACACATTTAGATGCCATCATTGGTAACATTGGTAACTGTGTTCTTATAGGTGACAGACCTTTTTACAATCAATACATGTTCACAAGAGTTTATGCTCAGTTTGAAGTTGTAAAATCCCTTTGTGTGAGGTAGGCCTAGATTGCAAATCTTGGCAAAGAATAGTCTCTTGAGAGGCTACAGTTACTAATTATCAAAAACTCTGGGAAATACCAAGAATGCTTTTGTTTAGTGACTAAGCCTCTGTACCCCTGCTGACTGAAGTTAACTACTGCAGTGCTGGAGGTGTAACTTACACAGAAAACATGAGTTTAAAAAATAAGTTGAATGATGCATCTGTTGGGTACATGAAATGGATTTTATAAGATAGGAAGAATACGATATGCTTAGCCACAAAGGAGTCGTTCTAGGAAGCTGGCTTATACCAAGTCAGACCAGTGGCCCAGCTGTCCCATTGTTGTCTACACTTCACTGGCAGAACCTTGCCAGGATTTCAGGCAGGTGTCTTCCCTAGCTCTACCTGGAGACATCAGGGATTGAGCCTGGGACCGTCATTCAGTGCAGTTGCTCTCCCCCCTAAGATATAGCCCTTCCCCAAACATAAGTCTCTCCCAGCCCTGCTAGGAAATGCCAGCGAATCGTACCCAGAACCTTCAACTGAGCTATGCTCTCGGACAAAACGTATATTCTAAGAGACTAGAAAAAGGAGACAGACCTAGTTCATCCCAGGAAGATGATCATATTCAATTGTAAATGCCAGATACCTTCTCCTTTTAAAGCAAGATTAAACTTGGAAAGATATGTTTGTTTCAGTTGCTTTACTTCTTGTAGTAGAAATCTATGCTTGCTTCTGCAGTTCTTCTGCCAATTCATTGGCTGTATGTATATTGTATGCTTATAGTTTTCCCTGTTATAATACGTTCAGCATACTATTCTGTATTAAAGTATACTATATCAAAGTACTGGTGGCGCTGTGGTCTAAATCACTGAGCCTCTTGGACTTACCAATCGGAAGGTCGGCGGTTCGAATCCCCGCAACAGGGTGAGCTCCCGTTGCTCTGTCCCAGCTCCTGCCAACCTAGCAGTTCGAAAGCATGCCAGTGCAAGTAGATAAATAGGTACCGCTGTGGCAGGAAGGTAAACAGTATTTCCATGCACTCTGGCTTCTGTCATGGTGTTCTGTTGCACCAGAAGTGAATTAGTCATGCTGGCCACATGACCCGGAAAGCTTTCTGTGGACAAACACCAGCTCCCTTGGCCTGAAAGCGAGATGAGTGCTGCACCTCATAGTCACCTTTGACTGGACTTAATCGTGCAGGGGACCATTACCTTTTATTATATTACCATATTTAAACATGAGCATTAGTGTGTACCAGTCTTTTGGTTGGTTGAGGATCGTTGTGTTTCAGAGTTGCTTGTTCAAAAATCTCAACTAGTTTCCCGTGGAACTCGCTCAATCTTTTTATGATAGCATCCTATATTGTGACTGGAAATGTTTTCCAAGGAATTGAACAGAGCTTTGTCAGCCTCCTCAGGGAGCTATATTCCAGGAAAAAAATACTCCCTCACTGAGGATTTCCTTAATACTTTTGGAAATGTCTGTCTTTGATGTAGAGTCATCTAAAAATGCATTGATTTTACTTCAGCACTACCAGTTGGTACAATACATATGCAACCTATTTGTCGCATTTGGTGTCTGCAAAATATCTGCTGATCTTAGGGAAAAGAAATCTGTCAGATACCGTAGTGATGCTAAGTAGCTTGCAGGACAGTGATTCATTAAATGGTTTGGCAATTTCCACCTCCCCTGGTGCAGTATTATAGATTAGTTTGGTTGACACTGGGAGCACTTTTATACCAGCATTTTCACTCAAAACTCCCAAAGTCCCACAGTAAGTTACAATTCAGCTATGAAGACTTATTTGGCAATAAAGTGGATTTCAAACTTCCCCTCTCTTTAGGAGAAATATCAATATACATTTTTAAGTGGTAAAAGCTGGTAAAATGGTGATCTGGTTTGATTCTAAGATCAAATAAGTGGGTGATATCCAGCTCATGTAATACTTGGATGAAGCCCATTTAAATAAATGGACTTACGTAACCAAATCAACCAGTGGCTTGAAGAAATGTTAGGATTGAATGTCGGGGGGGGGACCCAGCATTTAGCAGGTGAAATATTTCTGATTACTAGGGTCTTGTTTGGGGAGGTTTATTTGGGTGGGGGGTTGTTGCTATTAGTTTTTTGTATCTTTATTTTAGATTTTTGTGATTTATGTGGAAGTTGTTTGGTTTTTTATTTTTTTTATTTGTTGTTTATGACTACTTTTGTCAGGCTGTAGTTATGTATATTTTCATGTTGTAAGCATGGTTTGAACTGTGGAAAGGCAGTAAACATAAAATTAGGTGTGTATGTATGTATCTTTGGAACCCGTTTTTCAAATTATTTGAGTGTAACTCTGTAGTAGTAGTAATGGCATTTGTTTAGAATTGTCCAGCATTATAGCCATGCTTAGTATGGCCTACTCAGGTGTCCATGGATTCTTTGGAACGAGTTAATCCAATCCTAACATGTAGCTTCTGAACCTGGATTCTCTCCAAAAGAGTTTTAATAACTATGCATACTTCACCTCACTTAATGTTCAGACGTGGTTATTTTAGCCATCAAGGGCAGAGTTCAATGCAAAAGACATTTTTATACTTTGAGGCAACCTTATTTAAAAAAGATTTCTCCTGTAATATAAGAATGACAAATCAAAATGTCTTGGGCTGCTTTTCTAGTACCAAGACTCTGTAATGGACCTATTATTTAATCACATAAGCCAGCAAATGAGTGGTTAGGAGAAGATATAATGATCGCCAGACTAGTCTGCCATTATGTTGAGTAGAGACAAAGCCCTTCAAGTAGCTTAAAAGTTCATATCTGCAAGCTTCATGTAGCAACACATGCCAGACAACATAACTAGCCTAACAATCATAAAAGCAACTGATGTTGAACTACAGTGCCTCTTAGTAAGCAAAATACATCTCCGAGCATGACATTAAACCAAGTAGAGCCATGACATCACAGCAATGTGGATCAGTGCTTCAACACCAGTGAGAACCATCATTGCCAATGTTGTGCATAAAACTGTCACGCGGCAGAGAAGGTTCTTGATTTCCTGAGGCTAAGGTCAGCACGCCTAACTGGTCAGCTAAGGCTAAACAAGTTAAGGTCAGCACACCTAAATGCATCTTAAAAGCATTTTAGCTGCCATGGAGCAACCATAGAGATTGTTGTTTTATGGTGAGACATCTTACATCCCCTCACTCACTCAGTTTCAGAAGATGTTCCCAAACTTGCCCTGAATTACAGGTAAGCTGTCTATGGAGCTCTTAGTTCATCATCATTACTTGTCGCTTTGTGCAAGGGACTGCCAACAAAAGGATAGGATTTGGGGACTGCCAAATATGCTGAGCTAAGCATGAACCTCTTTGAATTGGGATTTCTATGCATAATCAGCCAACCTGGGTGGCCCTTTAGCTGTCCCACCGGCGAGTGTTTAGCAACACATACATAAATACATACAGTGGTACCTCAGGTTACAGACGCTTCAGGTTACAGACTCCGCTAACCCAGAAATAGTACCTCGGGTTAAGAACTTTGCTTCAGGATGAGAACAGAAATCGTGCAGCGCCGGCACAACAGTAGCAGTAGCAGGAGGCCCCATTAGCTAAAGTGGTGCTTCAGGTTAAGAACAGTTTCAGGTTAAGAACAGACCTCCAGAACAAATTAAGTTCTTAACCTGAGGTACCACTATATCATTTTATATGTTTACTGCCTTTCCACAGTTCAAACCATGCTCAAGGTGGCTTATGACATGGCAAAATAAGATAGGGGCCTTCTCTGCAGCAGTTCCGTGGCTGTTGGAATTATCTCCCCCTAGAAGCATGGATAGGTGCAACTTTGGTGGGATTCTATTGCCAGTGTTCTTTGTTCATTTAAATTATTTGCATACTGCCTTTCATTTCAAACGAATACTAATGTCGTTTTACAGGATAATAAAAACAAGAGAACAATAAAACCATATCAGTAAGACATCCATAACTATAGATGCCAGCAACTAGTTCAAGAGTCAGGAAAAAACTTGGGCAAAGAGGTATGTTTTTAGTTGGTGGTGGAAGCCCCCAACAATTGGTGTCTACCTCTAGTTGTTCTTCATTCCACAATGCAGGCACCACCAGTGTAGGAGATTAAAATGTATCTGTTTCCCCAGGACTTTGGAGGAATTTAACAATGCTGTCATAGGTCTTATTATTATTCTGAGCTGCTGTCATTTTTGTGTGAGATTTTATAATTGGTTTTATCTGAAGCTATAGCCTTGTCATTTTATTGTATTTAATACACTGGAAACCACCCTATGATTATCATGTCTAAAAGTTTTCTAAAGAAAGAAAGAATAGTATTTTTATATGTGATCTGGAGCTGACAGACACCATTACTGCATGTATTTGTTTCACTTGCCTGCCCAGGATATTGCAGAAGCTACAAACCATTTTGCGCGTATAATTATGACTTGGTGTTTTTTAAACTTTTATTTAAGCTATAAATATAAATAAAGGCAACAAAAACCATGCAGCCTATTTCATTGAAAGAGTACTTCAAATTCTTATCTCACCTGCTGGGAGGCCAGTAAATCCTGTCTTTGGCTGACTCCAGCTGCTGCTAAAGGTGCCCAGAATGCATTTCTCCATATGGTATGTGATAGAGGAAGAAATGTTTTTGGGGGGAGCTTCCTGGTGAGATGAAGAGCCTCCCCCCCCCAAAAAAAAATTTGCCCTCAGCGAAAGCAAATGGGTGGAGTGGCCCAGGTAAGAGACTTACCTGCCCAGCTGCTGTTGGTGAGTGTTGGTGAACTCTCTTGGCATAGACCGTGTGGGTAGCTGAGGGGACTACAAACACTTTTTCTTCAGCTCTTAGTTTAATTGAGATTAATATATGTGCCATCTTACTGCATCACTGCTACTTTTAAACAATTGTTTTGATACTGATACGTTTTAGTGGTGTGGACTACATAGACAGGCCCTGCTTGCAGGACACCCATAGGCCTCTGGCTGTGAGAACAGGATGCAGGACCTGGTGAGCTGTGGCCTAATGCAGTAGGGTGGTTATTATGTTATTATGTGAAATGTTTACAAATGGTAGGTTTTGTTCTCCTTTATGAAAAGAGCACATTTAAATGGAATCTTTCATTAATTACCTAGAAAACCACTAGAGGGGACAGTGTTCTTGAGCTCTTGGGTGCTGCTTGAGGGTTTCCCACAGGTTCGTCCTATGTTCTATAGCTTATGGATAACATGTTAAGCCAAACCATGGCTTAGCACAGCAGCAGAATGACCAGGGAGAAGCAAAGCAACCATGACCTCCTCTCTGAAAGGCTGCACGTTTGTGCTAAACCATGGTGTGGCTTAGTGTGATGTGTGAACCAATGCCACTAAATGTGTGGTGCTTTGTATTTTTGTTTTTATCGCTTATGTAATACTTTTGTTTTCTACTTTACTGTGCATAGCTTAGATATTATGTACATGTGTGTAGAAATGATGTTATGGCCTTTAATAATAAATACATTTGGTCATGGATAAGACTCCACATATATTCTTGCTTTCTGTCTTAGGCAATCAACTTGCAAGCGAGTATGGATCCATCCTTAGGTTTTTCTTTGGCTGTTAGAAGGGAGACAAACTTTAACAAATATAATCTTAGCTAGCAGAGGTTATTTCTAATGCAACTAAAGCGCAACCCTTTGTTAGATGAGTGGGGCAGAGCCATAAGGCTTCCCAACTTGCCTCTGGCATGCTCCAAAGCTGTTCTCTCTTCTTATTCCTTTTTATAAATAGCTGGTGAAGTAATTTGTTCTGGCACTGGGGAAGCTGCTAGTAGCAGTTGCTACACCACATGGAAGACAGAGTTCAATTTCAGCATTGAAGAGATGAGAGAAATTGTCCCATGGTGCTGGAGTTAGAACCATTGTACCATGTCTTGTTTGCATCTTCCTCAGCACAGAATTCACAGTGCTCAGAGGCTAACTTTGTTGAGTTAAGAATTTGCAAAGCTTAGCTGACTCTGTGTGTGTGTGTGTGTGTGTGTGTGTGTGTGTGTGTAACTCTTCTTATGCTGCGATGTACACTTAAATAGCATTGCCTGGACATTTCTGTGTGGCTTTTCCCTTCTCTTGATGCTCTCTTCTGCAATTTGCAGGAAATTTCCTTAATTCCTTCTCTCCATGGATTGCAGCAGTACACACTACAAAAGATTAGTGTGGCTGCTGTTGCTTGACAGAGTGATAATTCTGAATGTGCATTAGTGTTACTTAAAGCCAGTAGGTAGTAGGTCAAAATCAATGGGGCATTGGTGCTACTAATGGTGCTTTGTGCAGACAGTCAACAGAAAATGCAAATAGATAAGGATTTTTTTTCTCTTTGGAAGAGCTGAATGATAGCCAACATATACTGAGACAGAGCAGATGTCCAGTGTTATATAATAATAATAATATAATAATAATTTATTATTTATACCCCGCCCATCTGGCTGGGCCTCCCCAGCCACTCTGGGCGGCTTCCATAGAAACCAAAAATACAGTAAAATATCACACATTAAAAACTTCCCTGAACAGGGCTGCCTTAAGATGTCTTCTGAATGTCAGGTAGTTGTTTATCGCTTTGACATCTGCTGGAAGGGCGTTCCACAGGGCGGGCGCCACTACCGAGAAGGCCCTCTGCCTGGTTCCCTGTAGCTTTGCTTCTCGCAATGAAGGAACCGCCAGAAGGCCCTCGGCGCTGGACCTCAGCGTCCGGGCAGAATGATGGGGGTGGAGACGCTCCTTCAGGTATACTGGACCGAGGCCGTTTAGGGCTTTAAAGGTCAACACCAGCACTTTGAATTGTGCTCGGAAACGTACTGGGAGCCAATGTAGGTCTTTCAAGACCGGTGTTATATGGTCTCGGCGGCCGCCCCCAGTCACCAGTCTAGCTGCCGCATTCTGAATTAGTTGTAGTTTCCGAGTCACCTTCAAAGGTAGCCCCACGTAGAGTGCATTGCAGTAGTCCAAGCGGGAGATAACCAGAGCATGCACCACTCTGGCGAGACAGTCCGCAGGCAGATAGGGTCTCAGCCTACGTACCAGATGGAGGGTGACCTCAAGATATATAAGCAACACACCTACTGTTTGTTTGTTTGTTTTCTATACTGCTCTTCATTTGAGGTGGTTTGCAATATAAAAACACAAAAATACACCACATAGTCAAAAACAAAAACATCCCCACCCACAATAGATTAAAAGTCCCTGGATAGTTTAATCAGCCAAAGCCCTGGGAGAAGAGGAATGTTTTTGCCTGGTACTTAGATATATGTAACAAGGTGGCAAAGTGCCACTCCCTGAGAGAACTTTCCACAAGCATTCCACAAGTGGGGAGCTAAAACTGCATCTTATTTGAAATACAAACTCTCTCTCTCTATGATAACTCTTTCTGGGTCTTCAGGTTTAGATGCAGAAATGAAACAGGACTGCTTCAGTGCTTATTCTGATGGATAATCTACTTCTGAACACTTTACACTTCAGGATAGCAGCCAAAGGCCATACATCCAAGCTAATAGTATTAGATCTCAAAGCAGACTTTGACACTATCAGTCTGGAGGTATTGCCAATACAAGACATTATGGAAAGGAATGATTTGCGCTAAATTAGCTTTCCTCTTGCTACTCAGTCATATATCATGGGGTCACAACAGAAAACGTCTTGTCCCTAAAAGCATTTACCTGTGAACTCTACTAGCTCAGTGTCTGTTCAGATAGAAAGCTTTAACAATACTGTCAGCTGATGTTGTGGAGTGATTTCATCCTTATCTATAAGCAGAAGGGTCTTGCATCTTTCTAATGGATGCACATGATCTGTAGGTAAAGCTTTGCCTCACTTTCACATCCATCCTAGATGATTCATTTAGAAACATTAAACCTTCACAAGAATTTCAGAATTTGTCTGACCGTTAAGAGGCCCTTTTCATTTTAAACCAAAAATAAACTGTATATTTATTAAAGCTGATTACACAGGAATAATTAATATGTTTATTTCTGTCTTTGCTTTATTTGATTAATAATCTCAGGTGGCAGTTTAGGCCTTGGGCAGAATCCTGTAGTCTTTCACCCAGTCGGGGTGGGAGTGAAGTGATGACTCACCCCACCCCTTTTTTCTGTGGTGGCGATGACAGGGTGCCCTGTTAGAGGGGTCAGGAGGGAAGTCTCTGTCCAAAGAGCCAGTTGTGTCTGGCTAGTGGGCCATAGAACTACCCTCAGCATGGGGGGAGGCCATCTGTGTAAACCTATGTGTTGCAATGGACCCACCTTCCCAAATAGACCCTGTCATGCTTCAGACCCCCAGCAGGAGGCTGAGAGGGATACATGCCCAGTGCCTATGCTGAGGCCCCTTACATCTGAAATCCATAACGTTGTGGCCATTTTAAATCCCAGACAGTTGTCGTGTCCATTCATTTTACCTCTTCCAGATTAGGCACATCGGGGTGGGGGATCTGCGGCTGGGCACGTAATTCCTGTTCTTAAATTTACCCAATACCATGTTACATTCTCCAGTTAGAGTAGAAGTGTAAGCTAGTGAAGAACTCTGTAGAACCAAAGACCATCCAATCCAGCCACCCCAAATTTAGGTACATCTGTACACGCATCAGTGAAGATCAATCCATACTGTTGGAAAAGTGGGACATGAAAAGCCACCCACATGGATATTCTCAAGACCATAATATGGCTTCCCAAACATTATAGACTGTCTGTTTTCCATTTTCACTGTTTCTTGTACTGTAGTGCGACTCCTAATGCACTGTGGATGTCTGTGCAAAAGCTCATGGGACAGCACTAATACTTTTTTCATTTCTCCCTTCTTCTTGTTGTTCTTTGAATCCATTGCCACTTAGACTTTTTTCAGTTCTTTCATGCTGGTCTTCACCAGCCATTCATAAAAATGCTATGGAGCCATTTTCCCCACCTAATTCAGTATTGTCTACACCAGGGGTAGTCAACCTTTTTATACCTACCGCCCACTAATGCATCTTTCTTGATGGTAAAATTTCCTGACCGCCCACCAGTGCTCAATGGAAGGAGGATTCAGCTTGTGCCGTAGAACCCCCTACCGCCCACCTAGAATCCTGAAACGCCCACTAGTGGACGGTAGGGACCAGGTTCACAACCCCTGCTCTACACAGTGTCTCTCCATGGTCTCAGGTGGGGGGTGTTTCCCAGCCCTACCTGGAAATGCTGGGGATTAAACCTTAACCCTTCCACATGCAAAGCAAGTGATGCATCGCTGGACAAAATTACTTGTGTAATTTACCAAACAGCAGTGAATCACATTATCACCATGAAAAATGAGTGAACAATATAAGCCATGGCTCCTATTCCCAGAGTTTTGTCTTAAATTGGTAACTCAATTAGGAATTTAAATTTGGAATCTGTGGGATGCATTTCGCAGCAGCTGGTTGTTGGAAGATGTGACAGTTGAAGGAAGGTAAAGCAGTCTAGCTTTGGCTCTTATTTTGTCCAGAAACTCATAGGTGCCATATTTCAAGTGAAAAGAACTCTGAAAACAGTGGGACTTGGCTAAAGATCCAAATGCTATTTGATGTATTTGTCTGGTACAGGGGTAGACAACCTGGTGCCCTCCAGATGTTATGGATTGCGTATTTTATCATCCTTGACCATTGGGTGGGTCTGATTAGAGTTGGAGTCCAACAACATATGGAGGACACTTCATTTTATACCTCTCATCAAGTAGTCTCATAGTAATAATCACTTAAAACAGCACATTTCAGTTGCTGCACCATCACACAACCATGACTTTACATAATTGTTGGAGGGATTGCTCAGAGGTGCTGCATGCAGGCATACAAGTTCAAGTTCCTTCAGCCATGGCATAAATATACTTTTGTTGATAAGATTTGTCGTTGGCAGCAACATATATCTGCCATTCCAGATTGTTTCTTGGGAAATGTACGTGAAAGGAAATATGATTGAATAGGTTCTTGAGAAACTCTGATGGGTGAGAATAGAATATGGTTTTCTCTGCGGATAAAATAACAATTTATCATTATCACCATGTCATAATAATAGTGCTTTGGCTTTAGTCTCACACTCAAAACAAAACAAGGCTTATCCAAAATTCTGGGAGTACTGAGAATTTCGGAGGAATGTGAGCAGAATTTACTAAAGATAGAATTACAGAATTGTAGAGTTGGAAGGGTCTCTAAGGGTTATCTAGTCCACTCCCCTGCAATGAAGGAATCTCAGCTAAAACATCTACGGCAGATGGTCATTAAACCTTTGCTTAAAAACCTCCAATGATTATGGATTATGCCTTATATTTATTGAGAAATGTCATGTTACTTTCAGCAGGATAGACTTCAAGTAAATGAGGGTCATGGAATATGGTACTCCTGGAACATCAACCTATGAAGCTGGTTTGTCTAGTTTATGAGTCCAAACTGTCTAGTAGGCCAATAATACCTCCTCTGTCTAGCAAGATTTCTCTTCCAGTATCTCAAGCATGGGTCTTTCCTCACCCTGCAACTTGAAATCCTGTCCGCTTTCATTGAAGACAATGAGAATTATACCTCAGACCTTATGCACTGTGCTTGGAAATGGGAATGACTGGCATTTAAATCTTTAAATTTATAGCACTGATTTGTATTTAAAAATAAATTTACAGAACCATTTTTATTACATTTAGATGGAGCTGATTTGACTTTTCCCCAATTTTTGATTCACAGTATGTAGGTATGTGATCTGGCCAAAGTGAAGTTTCCGTTGATTTCAGTCGAAAAGATAAGCATGTGCTTTGATCTCTCCCGTTGAAACCAACACAGTTTAAAACTGTTACATTCCTGCTCATATCATTGTGGTTACTTTGGAAAAGATTCCAAATTTCAACAATTCCAGTGTGTACATTTATCAGAAATATAAATAAATCCCCTAAAGTAAGTTTGTAGGGACGCGGGTGGCGCTGTGGGTTAAACCACGGAGCCTAGGACTTGCAGATCAGAAGGTCGGTGGTTCGAATCCCCGTGATGGGGTGAGCTCCCGTTGCTCGGTCCCTGCTCCTGCCAACCTAGCAGTTCAAAAAAACGTCAAAGTGCAAATAGATAAATAGGTACCGCTCCGGCAGGAAGGTAAACGGCGTTTCCGTGCGCTGCTCTGGTTCGCCAGAAGCAGCTTAGTCATGCTGGCCACATGACCCGGAAGCTGTACGCCGGCTCCCTCGGCCAATAAAGCAAGATGAGCGCCGCAACCCCAGAGTCAGCCACAACTGGACCTAATGGTCAGGAATCCCTTTACCTTACCTAAAGTAAGGTTGGTGTTTATCATTCCTCCATTTTGTCCTAAGCCACTGGTCTTCAACTGGTTGGTCAGGACACACAAATGTGTCATTGCCTTATCCAAAGTGGGTCACAACAGGAGCACTTCCACCATACAAATATAATGTAAAATATTGAGAAATGGGTCCACAAATGCAAGTTTGGGTTAAAAGTGGGTTCTGAGTTCTTGGTAAGGTTTTCCAACGTTTGTTCCTTGAATAGTTTTATGTTAATGAACTATTAATATGAATTATTATCTTGCTGAAAACCCTTTAGCAGTTTTTCCCCTTGAAGAGTATATAAATTATATTTCATATGTAAATTTAGGAGTGATTTATTTTATACTGATTTATACATGGAATTTGGCAGTTCTGACTCAGTCGAGTTTTGCCTGCATTGCACCGCCTCTTACATTGAATGCCTGTTTATATCCAATCTGTTCATGCATTGTCAAGCCCAACTAATTCTATGCAAAATTATCCACAAATAAATATGTATATTTTACATACAATACAATAGAGTTAAGCCCTATGTTTTTGTAGCACGCTCTCTCTCTCTCTCTCTGTGTGTGTGTGTGTGTGTGTGTGTGTGTGTGTGTGTTGGAGAGAGAGAGAGGGAGCGAGTTACATGTACTGGTAACTTTATTAAATGTATATTTGCATGTGAGATTTGTATTGAATCAGTTAAAAAGAACCCCTCTCTTTTCATTGAAATCAAAGAGCAAGACAGTATTTTTATTTTTTTTTGCCAGGGGGTTGGAAATATGTGCTGATAAGTTTGAGACTGAGATGTTGTAAGATTCTATCTCTGATTCCAGAAGAAGTCCTGTAGCCTTCAGTTGACCTCCACATGGTGATGTGATTGTGTGATGTGTTTGAAAGCATGTATTGGAACGTCTGCTTTTATTTTGTAATAAAAAGTGTGGCACTTGTATACACTGCCTAGGTGTCTAGTACTGCACTGCATGACATGGTAAGCTTTTATATTCATTTTATTCTCCCGCAGAATGTACTTTGGTTCATTGCATTGATTTTTCTTAGGCTGCAGTGCACCTGCTCTCTGCTTGTGGTCATTTGTTTTTCTAAAACAAAGCCACCAATTAGTTCAGTTTGCTTGGGCTTTGATCATTTTAAGTAATTAGTTTCATGCTAATGACCAGGCTGATACTGCAATACTACATTTGGCTTCATAGGGCAAATGACATCGGTGCCATGTAAATGAATAGATGAAGAACAGTTTTTAGAAAATTTGAAGGTGTTCTGTCAAAAAAAGTATTCATCCAATTGTGAACAGCGTTAGCTTTGTCCTCCTGATACAGTTGGTACTACATTCATACTTACATTATCACACATATTAGAACCAAAAAATATATATTACTTTAGTTGTAAATTCCAGGGATCATGTTGCAGTTCAGAAGTGCAAACTTTTTTTATTGTGCTTTTTAAATTATGTCAGCTAGTGAAAAGCTTTATAGAACTTTTCACCAGATCATAAACAGGGAAAATTACTGATGATGTAGCTAAATAGGAAATTCATCAAAAGTTCTCATAACATAAATCAACCATATGCTGGAAGTTGTGTAGAGTTTAAAAAACTATGATCACAATATGCGGTAGTTAGATTGGTGTTTTAGCGCTCCCTTTGGGTACATGAAAAGTGAGCACGATTTTAAAGCAGCTGTTCAACTTTCATAAACAGAGACTGGAGTTCTGGATTTGTTCCCAAGATAAGCTGTGCCATTGTGTATCAGCAAGCACTGAATTTGGAATAACTAGAAAGGAAAGGGAATATGTTATGTTTCTGCCCAAATGTTGAAGTTTGTTGTGTGATATCTTTGTGGGGCTTCTTTTCTCTTGGTAACATATGGCACAATTTAAAGTGTTGGGAAGCTTGGTATTAGCTCTGGCAACTCTGCTATCTCATGAAGACTCAAAAGGCCTATTGCAACAAGCAAGAGGGTGTTGTGGCATTAGGTAGAAGACGAGAATTCACCATGTCACTGGAACAAGGAAATGCCAACAGAACCTTGGTGAAAAGTCTAGTGAAAAGGTGAATGCCAAGCAGTTCACCAATAGAATGAACATACCCCAGAATCACCTCCAGCTTTCATTTGCTGTATGTAATACAGTGGTACCTTGGGTTAAGTACTTAATTCGTTCCGGAGGTCCGTACTTGAACCTGAAACTTTTCTTAACCTGAAGCAAATGGGGCCTCCTGCTGCTGCCATGCCACTGGAGCACAATTTCTGTTCTCAACCTGAAGCAAAGTTCTTAACCTGAAGCAATATTTCTGGATTAGCGGAGTCTGTAACCTGAAGCATATGTAACCTGAAGCGTATGTAACCCGAGTGGTACCTCCAGAACGAATTTAGTTCTTAACCCGAGGTACTACTGTATTTGCAAGTACCTGACATAATAGGGACCAACAGGAAGAAAATGCATTTAAAATGCATTATAATGGACAATGTGAGGGAACTGGAGTGCTTTGCAGGGATACCACCCATTTTTCACAAAAAGCAGAAATTCAATAGATAAATTCAACAGGGAGAAATTCAGCCTTCCCTTATGGATTAATCAACCAGTTATGAATAGGGTTGCACTCCTCCTGAAAGAGCAGGCATGGAGCCCTCCTTGATCTTGAGCTTTTATTTTGTGTACAGGTCAGGGTCAGTTTCAGAGGGTGGGGCATGCCCCACATGGTCACAACTGCACAAAAATGTATATTTCAGCTGCAACACCAGCTCCACTCACAACCCTACCTGCTGGCCTTCATGACAGCATTTTAGCAATAGACAAGTGGAGGTACTATTTTTGAATGGGTGCTAAACTAGTTGCCATCCATAGCGACCACTTGGCATTTAAATTTATCTAAAATGCAGTGCCCTGGCCTATAGTGCTAAGAATTTCCTAGTCCTAGCCAGCATATAGATGTTATACCCCACCAAGATTATAGACCTATGGAATCAGACCATACCCATGTAAATATTGTTGGCACTCCCTGGCAGCAACTCTTCAGCATTTCAGACAGAAGTCTTTCCCCAGCTCTTCCTAGCTATGTGTGCTCTAGCAGTGAGCTACAGCACTCATGTTCTACCGACTTCCAGATTCGACTGTTGCAACATGTACAGTGTGGTGCCTCCCTTGAAAAGCATTTGGAAACTTCTGTTAGTGCAGCCATAACGTTGATAGAGGTAGGGGTCTGATTGGCTCTACGTGGCTGCAAATTAGTTGTTAGACTCAGTTCAAGTGTCAGGGAATCCGTTAGTGGCTTGGGACCTGGGTACATCCCTTCTTTCCTCCTGCTTCAATTCCATGTACTTTTCAAGGCAGATAAAGGTAAACTCTCTCACCACTACATGACCAAGCGGGCATTGCAGGCACTCAGAGTTGTGGGCTCAGTGTTCTTCCACTCCCCATTGAGATTTACTTTTCTACATCTTGGGGGTTGTTGTGACTGCCAGTTTTACATTGTTTTCCTATTATGGACTACCAAAGTAACTTGGCAATTGGCTCTCTGGCACTTCCACTGTAAATTACCAAATTGCAGAAATTGTTAAGTAAATGAACTAAGTAAAGATAATGCCTCACAAGATGTACTTTGTTCATTTACTCTGGCAAATGGACTTTAACATCTTTTAATGCTTTGTAATACTGGAGTAAATGAACTGTGGCATATTTTTGTAAAAGCAATGAAATTCAAGTTATATATGGACCTTTATTGCAATTACTCTCCTATGAAATTTTCAATGGGGCACTGTGTGCTAAATATTGATTTTAAATCATGCATTAATGAGGGCATCATAGTGTTACTTCTGAAAAGAAATGCATGTTTGTGATGCCATTATGTGATTTTGAGGTAATATATGTTCAGATATTGAAAAGTATATTTATATTGTGATACTAATTTAAGAGTATAGTACTTTGTAAATTTTTCAGTACCAATTCTAATATATGTCTACTCATTAATAAGCTCTATTGAGCTTTTTAATTACCTGTGTGTAAGCCCCACTGAACTCAGTAGGGGCTATTTTTCAATATAAACATGTAGGATTGTACAGTATTGTCAATTTCACTTACTGTTCTATTATAGATAGTGAAAACTAGAAATTCAAATCCTTTTGTAGGAATGCTGTCTTACCTTCTCCTGCAGAAGGTTTATCTACTTTTGTTGTTTGTTGTGGTGGCAGTTGTTGTTGTAAAGTTAGGTTTTTCTACATAACACAAATTCTCTGTCTGCGGCACCCATCCAAGCTTAATCTCTAAAGCATGACTTTTAGTGTAGCAAATATTTGGACAAGAATATCAGCACACTACATCTGTGAAACTACTGAAATAGTCTACAAATTTCCTTGGGGAAAATATCTGAACAATTTATGAGCTACTGGGACTTTTTCACAAGTGAGGTTTAGGTCCTTTTTCAGAAAACAAAAAGCCCATATCTGTAATTTTCCAAGCACAAAAAGCACCATTGGCTAGGAAGGGAATTAGTAAGTTCTAAAAAGAAAGAGGCTGGAGCTTTGATCTGTCAGAACACTTGCCCCTAGTGGTTGTGGTTACTGAACCTTGAGGCAAATACATTGAGTTCTGGAATGCATCAGTCATCCACATCAGTCCCACCCCACCCCTTAATAAAGTATAGTGGCTTGCTGTCTGTCACCTTTTGTCCACTGGAGTTTGTAGGAGAAATGTGACAGAAAGTGGAATCCGCCCATCAGCCTTGGTCTTTCCCAGTGAAATGGGCTGGCAGCCACAGCAGCAGCTGTTTCTGGTGTTAATGAGTCACGGTGGTACAGTGCTGGGTTGTTGTTTTTCCTTTGCAGATGTAATTGTTCACTTATCTCCTGGTATGTCCCACAGAGAAACTTACGGTCTTCAAATAAAAACATCTTGAAGGTCCCAGGCCACAAAGAGGTTAGGCTGGCCTCAACTAGAGCCAGGGCTTTTTCGGCTGTGGCTCCGATCTGGTGGAACACTCTGTCACAAGATACTAGGGCCCTGCGGGACTTGACATCTTTCCGCAGGGCCTGCAAGACAGAGCTGTTCCACCAGGCCTTTGGCCAGGACACAGCCTGACTCCCTCCCTCGGCAATCTTCGCGGAGCCCTGGCCCAATGGTTGCCAGTGGCTTGATTTGAATTAATTTTATAATGAATGATTTTAGAGTGTTGTTTGTGTTGTATTTTTGTACTGTTTTATTGTTGTTAGCCGCCCTGAACCCGGCTTCGGCTGGGGAGGGCGGGATATAAATAAAAATTATTATTATTATTATTATTATTATTATTATTATTATTATTATTATATTGTAGGCTAAATATTCCGTAGAAAAATAATGCAATCCTCAGCACATGGTCATAGATCCTTTGGACATGGAAATGGGACTTAGTTCTGAATAAACATATATAAGATTGTGCTATAAATAACCATATGGAAGGAATAAGGTGCAAGAGAAGAAAGTTGCTTATTATTATTACAGTTGTACCTCGGGTTAAGTACTTAATTCGTTCCGGAGGTCCGTTATTAACCTGAAACTGTTCTTAACCTGAAGCACCACTTTAGCTAATGGGGCCTCCTGCTGCTGCTGCGCCGCCAGAGCACGATTTCTGTTCTCATCCTGAAGCAAAGTTCTTAACCTGAAGCACTATTTCTGGGTTAGCGGAGTCTGTAACCTGAAGCGTATGTAACCTGAGGTACCACTGTATTATTATTATTACTTAATTTTCTATACTGCCCTTCATCCGAGGATCATAGGGCAGCTTACAGTAATTTTATTTAATTTTGTTGGGCAGATGTCAAAACAGCACAGCATCAATAACAGATAGCAGAAATATGAGTCAGTCTGCAAGTAAACCCTGAATTTTGAGGAGTTATCAGATTATTATTACATTTGTATCTCATCTTTCATCCATGAAGCTCAGGGTGGCATACATGGTTCTATCCTTCTCCATCTTATCCTCACAAACCCCTGTGAGTTACATCAGTCTGGGGAATAGTGACAGCCCATTAAGCTTCATGGACGAGTGGAGATTCATACACTGGCCTCCCAGGTCCGAGTTGCACCATGTTTTCAGGAGGGCAGGTCATGTGTTCATAGCTTATAGAAAACAATAATAAATACCCCAGCATGTATTTATATTAAGCAGTATATATTTTCAAAAAAAAAATGAAGCATATATATAGGCAGTCCATTTTTTGAGAACAATTCCATTAGGTCTGACTTAAAAGTGTGTCTTTTAACATGTCTGTCTGCTTCTTTCTCCTAATCAAGTCTCATATCCTTCATATAAGAAAAACCTTATTAGTACTGATACAAAAGTGAAAATATAGCACGCTAAACATAGCTAAACATACCCAGTATCTAAATTCTTGAACCTTGGGGTCAACTAATTGAAAATTCTAAATGAAGTTGTGCATAAAGGATTAATTTCTTTATTATTCCCTTCACATATTTTCATATTTATATTCTTTATACCATAATCACTTTTCTTTACACTGAAGATTTCATGAGTTAAATACAGAAACCACAGCTACAACCTTTGCAGATTACAATTCAAGCTTAAGGTTTGTTGCACTTGCAGATAAGAACCCAGATCATGCCCAAATACCAGGCCACTTTCAATGCAACTAAACCGTACATCACACAATTGCAGAATGACTAACTGTGAATTTTTAGTAGCTTCATGAACATTGGCCTCCTGGTAAACAACATCATTACCAGGATTCTGCTACTTACGTGTAATGAATTACATCTATGCCAGAAGGATATTATATTGTCCTTGTATTCAGATGGAGTTTTCTTGTCTCGTGACATTCAGCAGTACATGTAAGACTGATTTCTCCCATCATGTGTGTTTCAGCTAATTGTCATTCAACAAGTAAGACTTCAGGTACGAGTGAAATTTTAAGAGGGCTAAAAACACCCCATCTCTGAGGAGTTGCTTAAATCTAAGGAAGGCTCAGAGAGTCACTTATTTAGCATAAATCAGAAGATTCCAATCTGACTCATGGCATTATACTTTCAAAGAGCTCCCCTCCTTTCTCTGTTACCTGTAATATTTTATGTTTAGTCAAATGATAGGGTTTGTCTCTAGGCAACCGAGACCCTGTGATGATTCTAATTAAGCTATATTATTTCATCTGCATATTTTTGTCATTGCTCTTGAAAACAGACATAATCTCAGAAAGCCTATTTTCATCAACAAGTCTCCCATAGCTGCATTATCCACATCATGCACTTATCTACCACAGAGAACATATTTATGCAATTCTCCTGCAATCAAATTTAATAGGATCAATCTACATTGCTCTCTTCTCATTAAGGGTTTTGTTTATAAAAGGCTTTGTTGAAGTTATTATATCTTTGGGAAATAACTGTAGCTCCCTTGGCTGTTTCCAACAGTTAGTATTTTGTACACACAACAGGTGCTGCAAATGTGGCTCATGTTTTATCTGTTGCAGCCAATGCCTTCAAAAAAGAGTGATCTGGAAGTTGAACAATGAGAGAGTTCTGGTCAAAGGATAGCCAGGTATTACAATGAACAAATAGTTGCAGAATAAGTTATTTAACATACTCTTTATCCAAGTTGGGATAATTTTGCTGAGGTACTTTATAAGAATATTATGATCTTTGGCATCAGGACAACAAACACTAGATGTTGCTGCTCTCCCATAAAGAATGTCATTAGCAGCTAAGAGGTGTGTGTATATCCATGTGTTCAATGGATGATGTATGTTATTTATATATTATTTGAAAAATTATAACCCAGCTCTTTCATAAAAAGGTGGCTTACAACGTACTCTCTAATATATATTTGCCTATACAGTGGTACCTCTGGTTGGGACAGGATCTGTTCTGGAGCTCCGGTTGGATCCCAAGGTTTCCGCAACTGTCTCTAGAGAAGGCGAACAGAACCTCAGGGGCATAGGGAATCACCATAAGTGTTCCATCCAAGGATCTCAGTGATCAAGATGGAGTATAAGTAATCAGATGGTCCTTATGGTATTTTGGGCCAAAGTTGCTTAGGCCTTTGTGAACTGAGGCAAGTACTTGAACCTGTCCCAGTAGCAAATTGGCAGCTGTCTTAGCAGTGGAGTAACATGTTGCCAGTAATGTGCTCCTGGCCTTTGCATTCTGAATTACTGTATCGTTATGCTTGTCTGTCTGTTGACCTGCAGCATCCTCATCCAGATCAAGGAATCCTGTCTTTCAGCTGGTCTTCAGTGGCAGCTTATTTTTTTAGCAGAATGTCCTTCCACTTCCACAAATCAGTGCACTGATTTTCCTCACCCAGCCTCCAGGCTACTAACTGCAGACCTCCATGCCATATCCCATTCTGTTCTGGAGGATATTCCAGCCCTCAGAAGCAGCTTTTCTGGGGAAACGAGAGGCTTAAGTGGGTGGAGGGGATCAGAGTGCAGAAGTTCTTTCCACTAAGGCATTTTGAATACAGTCCCATGCCAGCAGATTGTTCTCCCAAGGTCAGCTCACCTGCTTTTACCCCTTCCTGCTCCAATCTCCCAGCTTTTATCTTGGCTCCTTGTACACTCTACTTGCTTTCTCTCTGTAGTGGGCCACACAAACCTCCATACTCCTTTAGCAGAAGGGATATGAACATTTGGAAGAGTGCCAGGTGCATAAAAAGGAAAATACATTTCCAAAATGCTTAGTTTTTTTGCATTTCTCAATGAGCTGGTTTTGCATATCAATGCCACCATGATATGCAGGTGCGTATCAAATAATTATACTCAAAAGTCTTCCACTTTTATATTTTCCTTTAAGCTCTTAGAGTTCTGTTTATTTTATAAGTTTTTTAGGAATCTTAAGTTCTCACTTCTTACCTCCCATCTGAATGTTATATTTGGCTCTGGCCTCCTAGATAAAGGCCACATCAACTTGATAATTGATTAATGACAGCATCAAATGGAAGGAAAGGGTCAAGTTCCTTAGTAAGCAGTGTTAGAAACTGACACCGGCACCACAACATAATGTCTTTTTTTAATAAGAAGATACAAAACTGAAAATGAATGAACTGCAGCTAAAATCTTATGTTCGTTTTTCACACGGTCTAGTCCTCATCTGAAGGCTGCAAAAAGCAAAGCCATGCTTCCCCTGCCCGCCCCCCTAATACTCTTAAGGGGGTTCCTTCTCCAGTCTTCAGAAAGTGGCTGGAAGTGGGGAGGCAGAAAAAGGTCCTCCTTTCCTTCCACTCCGCAGACAAGCTCTGGATTCTCCTTACACCCCCTTTCCTTCATATAAATATATCTTTTTGGCACTACCATTAACACATATTACAGGCCTATACAACTGATGGCGGAGACACCCACCTTGAGTGTCCAGTTCACAAACCTAAGACATTGTCCTTCAATGATCCCACTCCAAAAATTGTTTCGATTTTAAACACCACTCTGAGAGTCTGAAGTAGATAACATTTTAACATCACTACTTAAACCAAACCTATTTAAGCCAGTCCGAGACCACATAGCGCAAAATGCTGCCTTTCTGTAAGGCCAGCTGACAGGTAGAACCTATCAGCTTGCCTGACGCTGCAGCGATCTCTTGGAAGTCCAGCAGGGAGGAATTTCTCCTCCCACACCCTCAGCACCAGTTTTGATCTGAAATCTTAGGCGCAGTACTGCACCAGGAGCTCAGAAACTGCTCACTTTAATGAAATTCCCTGTCGCAAAATGTGTCTAGAACAATGGGAGTTTCGAACGCTGTTGCTGAGCAGGGTGTTGTCACTCTCCTGTTCTAGAGAAAACAGTACACTGTTCTTTGGCAGTCTTCCTTATTCCCATAGAGTGCTCTGAGACAGGGATGACTTTGCAAGTGGTTAGGAATTCTAGACACCTGCAGTCCAGAGGTGCATCAAGACTATTCCTAATGCTAGCTGCTGTAGATAATACAGGCAGGCTAGCAGGATCTGAAGAGGAAGTAACAACAACTTTGATGCAAAAAATTGTCGTATATCACATACACTAAAATTGTGATATAGTTGCATTTTGTGTTTATCTTGTCTTTATTTAATGTTTCTGTTGTATTTTTATTGTGTTTGCTTAAGCTGCTTAGAGATTTTTTATTAAGTTTATCACATTTTTACAAAGAAAGTCCAGGATTGTGCTAAATATCTATGCCGGTGGACACCTTTTTCCATTTAGAGTATGTCAGGGTAGTCCAGATGTTTTAGACAAAAAAGCCCATCATCCCTAGCTATTAACTATCTTGGCTCAGACTGATGGAAATTGTTGTCCACATCATCCGGAGAATCTGACTTTCTTGGGAGCTGTAGTTTGGCCAGGGTGCTGCCGAACTTCTTTCCGAGTTCCCAGGATTCTCAGTGGAGAAGTAGCAACTGCAAAACCAATTTAACTCCAACACTATCATTACTGAATCATAAATAATTTACAGAACAATTCTATACATTTCTACTCAAGAGGGAATAAGTCTTTAAATGGACTTAGCTTTCAGGTTGGTGTGCATAGGAATTCAGCCTTCAGGAGACATTGCACTCATACAAAATGCATGGATATGAACTGATCTCAAAATGCAAAAGCGCTTAATGTGATAAAAGAAGTTGGGAGAGAACATGGTGGATGGGTGCTTGAGGCATAAAATCCTTTACTGTGATGTATGTGATTGTGGTAAGCAGGATAAGAGGAAAACCGCAATAGAAAATGACTGGAATAATATTACTCCTCTGTTTTGTTACATTTTTGTCTTTTCCATTATTCATCAGAAACCACCATCAACAGTTTTAAACCAGCACACACTAGAATCTAAGGAAAAGGTTGGTGGTGGGAAAACACATTTCCAATCATGATTTTCCAAACTCTGTTCTTGGAAAGGACACTTTCCCACCACATAGCTCTTCAAAGATACGCCATAATTTAAATCACTGACGCCAGATTTCCAGGGCTGTAGCTTTACAAAGTTACACCCAATTCTTATGGAAACACATTTTTGCCAAGCTTCCAGAAATTCAGAAGCAACATCCTTGATCATGTTTTCTATGAAGCACAGTTTGATGATTTTGTTCTGCCAACTACATAAAAACAAATAAACAACTAATAAAGTTTTAGCACACAAAAGGCCCAGGAGAAGGGCTAGGATGAGAAATTTGATCAGATTAGAAACTCTTCATTCAACACCCTCCGGCAGCAATAAAAATATGTAGGTAATAGAAACTCTAGAGCAATTTTATTTTAATGCAAAGTCTAATAAAAGAGAAGATTCCATCTAAATAATATTATGAGGTAGAGAGGTGAGAGGAGAAAACTAAATGGGAGAAGATAGTGTGCTCTTGTATTAGAGTAATGCACTCTGCCCTCGAGGTTGGTCCAGAGGCTGTAGCTAGTGCAGAGTATGGCAGCTAATTTGCTTGGAAGGGGAATATAACACTTGGTGGGTTTTGCACTTGTTACCAATCTGCTACCAGGCCAAATTCAAGGTATTGATTCCTTATATAACCAGTTTATCACTGTGTCTCAAAAATATCAGATGTCTGCTGCACAGTAATTTGGAACAGGGTTTTCATTGTGACTGCTCATGTTGTTGAGATACAACTGTGCCTACAGTCTGTACTTTCCAGAAACAACTGGTGCCATGTTTGTTTTTGAAAGCTTTTCCAGGTCAATGAAATGTTTCTGCCTTAGCTGTTCATTTTGTACAACAAGCCCACAACTTGTGTGGGGGTTCCATTCCATGGAGCATTCCTAAAGCTAAATTCATGTACAGTCAAAACCCACTGGGTTCAGTGGTGGGTGGGATTGCCAGTGTCATTTTCCACAGAACCTTGCCCCATTCCACCCCCTTTTTAATTTTTTGCCACACAAGTAAAACTGAATGCTGACAAGTTAAATCCATGTAAACTGTATTGTTTTTGAACCTTTGTCTTTTGTTCTGTTTTCGAAACAATTCTAGCAGCTTTTAAAACAGTTTCTAGCAGCTTTTATGGTATGTTTGTAAATTGCCTTGAGACGCATGCAGAAGGCAATTCATTAATCAATCAAACAATAAAAAATGTTGTGAATAATGATGATGATGCACTTTCCAAGTATCATACACTACAGTGGCTATCCTTCAGACAGTAGTGTCCTACCAGCCACACAGCATCCCCTCTTCCTCAAAGACCCTTGTAAACAAAAAGGGCCTTCTCAATTAGTTTTGGCCTTTAGCAGCATGCCACAACCACACCCTATAATTCACTTGACCCATCTTTGTTCCTATTGTATTCATTCCTGTAGCTCAATGGGAACTCTCTTTTTTTTTTTTGCCTTCCTTGCTTCAGTCATTGTTGGTACACCTGGCAGAACTGATTCATTGCTTACATTAGAAGGACTAGAAAGTATTCCACTTCTTAGATGCATTTTCTAATTTTCACATGTAAAAAAACAAAACGGTTTTGGGTCTAGGTGAGGGAAATTCTATTTTTGACAAATGGGGCTGGGAGGAAGGAGAAAACACACACACAAAATGTCCATCAAGAGCTAACTTTAGGCCTTCCACCACATTTATTTTGTGCCATCTTATAAATAGCTAATCAGTGGAAAATATTGTAGGCTTATGCTGAGACAGCAGGACAAGATAAATGCAGTGTGTTAACTCTAGCTTGGAAATTAATAATTTTCATTAAAGCATCCTGAAGCGAACACGACAGTTTTAGCATTCAGACCATATGAAAGGAGTTTTAACTAACAAATTAAAATTGACTGCTTTTACTGAACATAGATGGCAGAAGCCATGACGAATAAATCACATTGTATACCATTTCCATATCATAGTATGCTCTGAATGACAAGAAGAACCATTAATTGAGAAACAGAATACTAAGAATATCTCTATAAACTAAACTATGCTTTTACACATGAAGATGCTGCCATAAAATAAGTTATCCAGCCAGCAATATTTCTTATTCGTCACTATAAAATATATACCATATATACTTGAGTATAAGCCAACCCGAATATAAGTCGAGGCACCTAATTTTAGCACAAAAAACTGGGAAAACTTATTGAGTATAAGCCAGTTCACCACACCACAAACCTGGTGGTGGCGGCAGTGGTGGAGGAAGAACAAGCAGCCTGAAAGGGCTGCTTTCAGGCTGCTCGTTGCTCTGCCGCCGCCTCTGCCGCTCGCAAAAGCAGGCATAGGAGCCGCGGTTGGGAGAGGCACTGCACAGCGCAGGACCTCTCCCAACTGCTGCTCCTGTGCCTGCCCTTGTGAGAGGTGGGCTGCGGCGGTGGGACCAGCAGCGAGAAAGGGCTCCTTTCGGGCCGCTCGTCCCTCCTCCACCACCGCCCGCCTCACTCGAGTACAAGCCAAGGGGGGATTTTTCAGCATAAAAAATGTGCTGAAAAAGTCGGCTTATACTCGAGTATATACGGTACATGAGATTCAGGACAGACCGAAGAGAAATGAAGGAAGAGTGTATATCTCAAGAAGATGGAGATCAAGAAGATTAGCTGATAGAGGCACTGTGGTAGCTTAATGAAGGACTTTGTATAAAGGACTAATGTCAAATTTCCCAGTCCCAGTATTCCATGGTGCAAACTTTGATCTTTTGATGCAGAAATATATGATCTTGTTTTCTTCCCTATAAACTTATTTTTATGCTGGGTTTGTTTGGGATTTATTAGAATGGTTTTCTTGTTTTACATGTTTTACCTTTTATTTGCTTTTCACCTTTTTGATGTCACTTAATTTTTAAGTGACTAATGTAAAGGTAAAGGTAAAGGTAAAGGTACCCCTGCCCATATGGGCAGTCTTGCCAGACTCTAGGGTTGTGCGCTCATCTCACTCTAGAGGCCGGGAGCCAGCGCTGTCCGCAGACACTTCCGGGTCACGTGGCCAGCGTGACAAGCTGCATCTGGCGAGCCAGCGCAGCACACGGAACGCCGTTTACCTTCCCGCTGGTAAGCGGTCCCTATTTATCTACTTGCACCCGGGGGTGCTTTCGAACTGCTAGGTTGGCAGGCGCTGGGACCGAACGACGGGAGCGCACCCCGCCGCGGGGATTCGAACCGCCGACCATACGATCGGCAAGTCCTAGGCGCTGAGGTTTTACCCACAGCGCCACCCGCGTCCCTAAGTGACTAATGAGTCTAATAATAATAATAATGTTAACAACAACTATTATTATTAACTGTAGAACATATTCTTTTCTACTGTCCACTGTACAACCAGCTACGTAAACACGTGTTATTCCCCTTTTGAGGTAGTCTAACATCATGGCACAATGAAAATATCAGATCCTACCTGTCTGATATTAACCTGGAGCTAAGTGCAAGGATTAGTTAGCTGAGTCTGTCAATAGTATCTATTAGAGTGGAGAATAGCACAGTTTAGCAGGAAGACACTCCAATTAAAATTTCTGTTACTGTATATCTTATATGGCTGCTTCTGTGTGTGTGTGTGTGTGTGTGTGTGTGTGTGTGTGTGTATATATATATATATATATATATATATATATATATATATATTATATAAATGTATATGGATGTTTTAAGGTGGTCTGCATCAGTAATGCCTAATAAAGGTTTGGCGAAAGAAATAATAATAATAATGTTCAAATATTTCAGACTGGGCAAAAAACTTTTTTTTCTTCTCCCCCCCCCCCCTCCAATTCTTGTTGAACGTTGAGCCTTATCGCCTTATTTTTGTAACTGAAATTCTTGTAATAAAATATTAACAATAATAAAATAAACAGTGAGCCTGAAGAAAACTTTTGGAGAACCTGGAAGCTTGCTCACCGCTTTGCATTTTTGGTTACTGTTCTTCTTCTGCGTTGTGGGCGGAAATAGATTTGGGCTAGTATTTTGAAAGGGGTTAAAATGGTGCTTTGAAATAAGAAGCATGGTGAAGCACAAATAAAGGAGAAAAGCAACAGGAAGTTGCTGGGTGTGAAGTGGAAGCACAGAATTGTAGAGCTGGAAAAGACTCAGAGGGTTCCTAATCCCCTGCAGTGCAGGAATCTCAATTAAAGCATCCATGACAGATAGCATAGAGTAGAGCCATTCATGGGGACATGGGGAAGAGAGGGCATCTTTATTGGAAATCACTAAATAAAAGAACAAGAAGAGGCTCCATGGCATGGAAGATGTCTATTAAGTGTCAAGGTGAATTTCATAGTGACTATCTTTTGTCTCATAATAGGCAGTTGAAACTTTAGGGCCCTAATATAATTTAATTTTTAAATGGCTTTGTGTTAGGGTGCTGGAGATAATGCATGACACTGCCTAATAATTGCACACATGTTTCCAGTATTCCCTGTTGTTCCTTTTTTTTAATTCTCGCAATTAAATTGTAATAAAAAGAGGGAGTTTTTGGTGGTGGTGGGGTGGTAAGGAGAGTCTCCAACTAAAGAGGACTTGCTGTCTTTACCAAAATGTAGGCAGTTCCCTGCAGAATCTCATTTGTTTCTAAATGAGAAAATACAGTGGTAGCAGTAATACCACAAGGCATCATCTCCTCAGTCATTACATTACCTACTGTTAATTGACCTGGTTCCTTTAAAACTTCTAACAACTGCACACCATGCAGTTGACGAAAAGCTTTTGCATTCATGCCGATACTTCTTTGTATTACATCAGGAAGCCTGCATTTTCCACTATCTTTCCACTATCATTCCACTTTGCTGAAAAGACCATTTTCTCTGCTTTAAAGCAGGATGTAATTGTTTTCATTATTTTTAAAAAAATACTTCCTCCATAATAATGGCCCGGTGTAGAAATAAGGAATATATGCAGGTAGACGTGCATTGGCAGCCTCCCCAGGGTTTAGAAGGGAAAGCCAGATGAAAAGATTTTCTTTTCAGCTCACAGCAGAATCTGTACTGGGTAATAAAATATTTACATCAAGTAAGCAAGCTATTTAGCCTTCCCTTGGCCTAATTAATTTCGAGGGTGGTGGGGAGATCATTTATACATACAAACATAGTGCCACTTTTTAGAAGTGGGCACTGGAGACAAGTAACTTTTAAAAAAATAATGCACTGACCACGTGTGGGGACTTTTGGTTAATTTATCTCTGATATTCCTCCCCTCCCCTCAGTAGCTAATAAACCGTTAAGAGGAACCGAACAGCAGTTAAACAACAACAACCAAAACATACTGTTTTCTGTTGATGAAGCCAAGCTGTTTAGCTTACAGAAAAGGAACAAAAATAGCTATTATCTGAATAGCTAAGGGATATCCAGGGGTAACCAGTTCTGATTTAAAAAAACAAAAACCTGCAATATTTTTTAAAAAGGGACTCCAGTAGACTTACATGCTCCCTTTTAATTTTTGCACTTCTGAAATCTTGTTGTTGTTGTTTAGTCGTGTCCAAATCTTCGCGACCCCATGGACTAGAGCACGCCAGGCACTCCTGTCTTCCACTGCCTCCCGCAGTTTGGTCAAACTCATGTTTGTAGCTTCGAGAACACTGTCCAACCATCTCGTCCTGTGTCGTCCCTGCCTCCTTGTGCCCTCAATCTTTCCCAACATCAGGATCTTTTCCAGTGAGTCTTCTCTTCTCATGAGGTAGCCAAAGTATTGGAGTCTCAGTTTCAGGATCTGTCCTTCCAGTGAGCACTCAGGGCTGATTTCCTTCAGAATGGATAGGTTTGATCTTCTTTCAGTCCATGGGACTCTCAAGAGTCTCCTCCAGCACCATAATTCTGGAATCTTAGAAATCTTTGTTACAACTTGGTACACAAGTTGTACACCTACTCAGTCAAATGGTTTCTCTCTCTTTCTTTTTCTTTCTTTCTTTCTTTCTTTTCTCAGCGATGGCTATGAACAACTTTTACTGGAGAAGTTATCTGTGACACTGGGGTGAAATCCACACTGAATACACTTTTATTTGTGAGACATCATTGTATTGTATTTTGCAAACATAATTGCCACTCGAGGGGTACACTATGGAATACAGTGCCACTGGAAAGGGCAGTGAAAAAATGGGAAGGCCTAGGCCCTGTGGTAATTGAAATCTAAATCATGCACATGCATGTTTACCTCTGCACCTGCACAGACAGTAAATGCACTTTAATGGACAGGTGTATGTCTCCATCAACTTGCATAGGAAAAAGAGAAAGACTGGATCCCCAGCAATGGCTTCTAGATGGTGGAGGAAAGAAGCTCACTCTCTTGCAAAGACCCTTAGAGTTAAAGGGATCTTTGAGGAAGAGTGAGATTATACCGCCTTCCCTGACCATTTCTGGGGATACAGCCACTTGTCCACCACCACCCCAATCTTGTGCAAGTTAATAAAGAGAATGTTATCCCCAGTGCAAGCCAGTGGAGGAAGGAAGAAGAAGCTGGACCCACAGAAATGACAAGGTGGGGGTTGAGAATCCACCTGAGAAAGAAAAATGCAATATATATATATATATTTAAATCATTGATGTAGAAAATTGCAGAAAATGGGGCAGAAGAGGCCAAATTACTACAAGCTGGGATCTGTGTGTCAAGTGTCATGTAGCACCAGTACAGAGGGAAACCTGCTAATTTGTATTGAGGTCCATTTGAGTGGAAGTAAACCCCATTAAACTCAGTGGGACACTTCTGAGAAGTTATAATAGGATTGTACTGGAATAAGAGGGTCCAATGACTAAACTCATGATATGTTCAGGTGATTCAGAGCACTGCTCCTGAACACACATGCCAGCTTGTTTGTTCACTGGTAAACGGATTATTGTCATTATTCACAGGCCAGTTTACAATATAAAATTGTAAAATCAAAACACAGAATACATAACATAATAACAAAACAAAACAAAACCCAATAATCCCCTTCCCACAAACACATTTAATAGGCCATAGATTGTTTAATCAGCCAAAGGTCAAGTTGAAGAGGAACGTCTTTGCCTGGTGCCTATGTACCATGTCGTCCTCTATTCTGAATTTTTATTTCATAGTACATTTTCTGGCTCAGTGAAGGCATCAAATGAGTTTCCCCTATAAATACTTTAAATATCTTCGATGACAGGACTTTGACACTGAATGTGTGAAGTAATAAGATTTTTGTGTGTTTGCCAAATATATACTAGATTTACTTAACCCCAAAGTGTTTGGAAAGAGCAGCTGAAGTTGGTTGAAGTGGGAAAGGTTTCTCTCCCTGCCAGGCTGTAATCATATGCTGGAGAGGAACAGGGTATGGTAGAACTTTGACCCAATATTTATTACAGAAGTCTGCATTCCAACACGTATTTATACTCTCTGCAAGAATAAATATAGAAGGGGAACTCAGTGCTATAGTTCTGGAGCAGTGCAAATAGAGGTTTGTTTCACTGTCTCTGAAGAGGCACCCCATAGGGCAGAGTATGAAACACCAGCCCCATCCATCATTAAAATCTCATCATGACACCTTAATAGATATATGTGCTTTCAGCAAATCATTATGCTCTGGGTTGCCAAGAGCACTTCGGTGGTACTTTTAGCTGCTATGCAAGAAGCCATGGATGGCACAGCCGCTCTAACACAAAACCTTATAGGTAAGTTTCTGCTGTACCACTGTGGGGATTTGGGCTGCTATGAGATCACCTTGTACCAGTGCAAGAACCCTATGCTCCAGGTCTATTTTATGGCAATGCCACCACATTTCCCTACTGATAGAAACTAGTTCATTAGGGACCACCATGCTATTTTACAAAGTTCTGCACAGATGTTTTATGCTATTGTACTATGTACTAGTTACTGGAAAACCATTTCTTTGAGTTTGAGGCACTGGCGGAGGAAGAGGGGGTGGGGGAGCACATCGCCCTGGGCACCACGATCCTGGTGGGGTGCCATTGTGGCTGCCCCCGCCGCACTGGGCGCCACGTGCCCGCAGGCAGCGCATCATGCCCCCAGGACATGCGCCACGCCCCCAGGATGTGCACGAGCCATGCCTCCACCTGCTCTCTGCCCCCTGTGCACCACTGGTTGGAGGACTTACTGCAAAAATGTGGTGGGGTATTTATACTGAAAGTACTTCTGCATTTTGTGGAATTGCTGTAGTCCCATATTCAAGCCATGTTGTTTTGGGTAGCTAATTCCAGAAAGGTAGCTGTATTAGTTAACCAGAATGCTTCCAATTGAACCCTCTGTAATGTGCATCGAAATGTACATTAGCAGGAGAGCAAATGCTCTTCCTTAAAAATTTCCACATTTATGACAGCCTTCATAACTAGAGACTACTTAATCTGTTGCATGAAATGTTATCCTTTGCAGCCGCTTCTTTCTGTTCGTATCTAGTTCACATTTCAGTGCTACTTAGAAATACGTGTGTGTACACAGACATAGCTGATAGGTAAAGAATAATCGTCCTTGCATCTCACAAAGGAGGTTTTTAGCCCAAGAAAGCTTAACACCACAATACATTTGCTAGCCTTTAAAGTGCTACATGGATTGTGTTCAGTTTTGTCACTTAGATACAGTTGGGTGTATTAGACTTTCAAACAAAGACACGTCATTTGTCTTTGCTTTCAAGCTTGCTGTGTTTGAAGTGCTTATAAAAAAAATCAGAAGGGATGTGTGTGTGTGTGTGTGTGTGTGTGTGTGTGTGAATGTTCACTAGTGATGTTGTGTCCTGACAGCCTACATCGTCCCCTAAAAGTGGTTTCATTCACATTCCTGAAGGTCTGTGTTGACTGGTAGTGTTCGCTTGTTACCGTAGCAACTTGGAGGGGTTAAAATGTATTGTTAGAAAGCAAAGCAAAAAGATCAACAGTGAAAGTCCCATGGGACATTATTTTTTTTCATGATGGCATTTAGTGTACATTAGCAGGAGAGCAAATAACCTTTTTTATCAGCTGGAAAAATGTTCAGTCTCCAACCTGAGTTCATCCCAGTGAAAATTCTAAAAAAATTGTGGTGTTGTTTTCTTTTTTAAAAAAAAAAAAGATCAGGACTTTGCTGTGATGTTATTCAAGAGAGAAATGGCTCTAAACAGTGTTTCTTCTTCTTCTTGGCACTGTATCAGAATTTCAGGATTTGAGGTGCCAAACTGAAATGCCATTCTTCTTCCTGTACCCTCGCAATACAATTTTATTGATGTTAGGGAATGGTTTTTCTCCTCCGTGAGCTTTTTTTGGGATTTTTTAAAAGATAAATGGTCATTAATCTATAAATATTATATGGATCCTTATGTAACTTGCAATTTTTGCATTTCTTTAGTGCCATCTAGTGGACTTAGTGTTGCATCCTTTAAATTAGAAAACAACTGTTTTCAACTTTAGCTCTAGATGAGATTTACAATTTTTAATTTAGAATATGACAAAAAATATTTTGGCTGGATGCATGACTGCTCACATGCTGGAGAAAATTGCCAATCATTTGCCTTATGTTAAACAAATGCTGACAAAATTGAAGTCTATGATGGCAATTAGAGTGCAACACAGTTTATGGGGAGTTTTTGCATCTCTGTACATAGATGAAAATAGGGACATTATTGAGTATATGTAACACTCCTGTTTCATACGTATTTCCCCCTATTGCGCAGAGTGAAACCATTATTTGTCTGCTTGTATGTATGTGGTCATTTATGCTGGTGTAGCCTTCCTGAGCTGGCTCCTGCAGCTTCTGTGTTAGCAAATTGAACATAGCAGTTTTCCAAGTATATCATTACATTTATGTGTTCATTCGTGGCCCCCTATGGGTCTGCATTCTTCAGAATTTAAGAATGCTTAACAGACTGCTTATCTCTCAATAGATCTGAAAATGCTTATTATAGAATAGCTATCCATTCAGCAGTATTTACAGCCTGGGTTGGAGGATAACAGACAGATAGGAATACTAGCAGTCCCCAAGTTGCCCAACAGAGGCAGTGTTTTGTCAGGGACTAGTAGTAGAAAATAGGAATGCCTTTGGTAAATTGGCACAGTGTGTTTGCTGCCAAACTCCTTATGCCCACAAAATTACTAGCCTGCAAAAGTTCTTATTAGTCATCTAAGTCTTAGATTCTAAGAGACTAGTCAACTGTGTTTCCATGCTAGCTGCTGAAGAATGAAGCCCTCTGCTTCATGGCCACCATGGAAATACTAGCCTCTTCGTCATTTTGGCATCTGTTGGAGACCTTCTTCTTTCAACCAGCCTTCTAGGTAGATATTTCTGTCCCAGTTGCTGTCAATATTGGATTTGAAATTGTTATGAAATGTTATTATTATTTGTTTTCTACCAAGGATGCTGTTGAAGGACTAATAAATCACCCAGTGTCCTCTGCTGCCCAAACATTTCTCTGCTGGTTATGTAAGATTTTCCTTCATCCATGATTGGCATGCAACCAAAATGGACTGTAGAGTATGAATGGCATAGTCCATCCCTTGTCTACCTGCCCAGTGAGGGCTTGTCCACAAATGAGCATTATTTAACTGTTAATGCAATTCCCCCAACCATTTGGATTAGACTGAAGTAGTTCACACCCAAATGTATTTGAATTTGTATATGAGAAGCAATGTTGGTCTCCCATTCATGTCAGTAGGTGTCTCTTTTTGTGTTTGTTCCTGGCTTTCAAATGGTTGATTCTGTTATGCTGATTAAGAACCGAGGGGCATGTGTGCAGAAAACTGTGTGTGCACCTTGGGTTTTTGTTTTGTTTTGGTTTTTTTAAATCGTCACAAAAGGACATAGTTATTCTGCATTCTCAGCACACACTTGTGCAGTTTACTGTGCAAAGCTGAGGGATCGAAACATAAGGCTGTACTCCTCCTTCAGGAGCAAGCTAGAAATAGTTATGAGCAGAGCCGGAGATTAAATGAAAGCAAATTTTCAACAGACACTTGGTTTGCTGTGCAATAACTGGCGTAGACATTTTTAACTTGGCTTGCTTGTGCCGGTTTCTGGATTGGCACATATCAAAGGGCTCAAAACAATAGATAGATAGATCGATAGATCAATAGATATAGATGATAGATAGATAGATAGATAGATAGATAGAAGACAGAAAGAAAGAAAGACAAGCCTACACTCCATTGTTCAGAAGCACATTGGAAATAGTTTCAAGCACTACCCACAAAATGAATGAAAGCATGAAGGACATAGTGGGTGTGGAAAGGGGAGAAGCAGAAAGTGACAATTGATCCACCCACACAAAAATGCTGAAACAAATTGGCACAAGGCCCCCCCAAAAAACAGAGGGTGGGGTGAGTCTTGGTAGCAGTGAGGACTCCTGAGACCCCAGGACCCCAGCATTTGCCTATGTTTTCTGCTGTGACTAGGTCAGAGGGAACTTATTGTTTGCTCTTTCAACCTTTCTGTAATGTATGAATTCCATACCACTGTATTTTTAAAAAGTCAGTTCTTCCATTGACAAAGAAATAGCCTCATAATATAATTCAGTACACTTCACGGAGTTCAGTTAATTGTAATGCACTCTGAACCAAGCCGAAGGTGTGTTAGTTACTCTGGAGCGGACCTATAAATGAATCTGCTCTTGGCTGTGCCAATTTTGTCTTCAAGATAAGTGAAAATGGGTTTGCTAAATTGAACTGATTCTTCTACTTTACAAAATGTCGAGGCTGTTGTCCCCCATTGTTCTCCTAAAGCAGCTACTGCCCCAGGGATCTAACCAACTTTAGTCTCACTCTTTTAAAATGTCCATGAAGAAATCTTCCACCAAGTGCAGTATGTTGTACAAATAAAGGAAATGGATGTTTAGTTTACTTTTTCCTAGTAAATTAAATAATAAATTTACTAGATTTTGAAGACAAAAGTTCTTGTTTTTAGCCGTAGACAAACTATTAACTGGAATCCATAAATATAAAATACAGTGCATTAAATATTCCTTTCTCTTCCTTTTTAATAGGACTTGGATTGTACACAGTAAACACAGTATATGGAGATGCCATTATTTTGCCTTGCCATTTAGAAGTTCCTAATGATCTTAGGTTTGGAAAATGGAAATATGTAAGTATAGCTTATATCCAGTTATTTCTGTTATTGCAATGTGGGGACAAGTTTGTGAGACTGGTGGTGAGAATAAGTATATTTGATCTGATGCATGTTAAGGACTTGTCACGATTAGGGAGATAAGAGCCATCAATATGCACTGAGTAATTTTGAAATGTATAATTTGCTTGTTATAGAAAGTGATTCATTGCAGTGAAAAAGTTATCAGCATCTATTTATTATGTTCAGAATGTTGCACACACTGCTCCATTTTATGCTCACTACAGTAATGTGAGTTGAGTCAACAGAATCAATGAATGTGTTTCATTTTGCATCTGAAAGTGCATAGAGTTTACAAAGGGGACCTAATAAAGGCACAGCAGAGTGGTGATACACTTGTCGAGGTTCCCTGAGGCTACTGTAGGATAAACAAGCCGTTCTCCCTGATGTTAACAAAACCTACAATTGTGATGTATATCATGCTCAGGGTCACAGAATGACTTTCCTTGGTGGTCTCTGCAAAAATAGGTGTAGAGGAGTGTGTATGTGCATTGATGTGAATAAGCCCAGTGCAGTACACACAGGTTTTAGGAATGCAAAACGTCAAGCTGATGTTGGTATCAAACCAAAGTGTCAATGCAGTTGTTTGGTTGATACAGCAAAGTAACCAAAAGAGGACTAGGCTCTGATAGAGACCAACAAGTAGGGCTTGCGACAAAATGTTGCCATGTGGAGTGCTCCTGTTCAGTGTTCCTTCAAGGAAAGACCTTTCAATTCCCTACTCTATCACCTCAAAGTCAGTCACACCATTTTTGATCTCTCTGTCTCTCCCCACCAAGGGTTTTTCCCCCTAATTGTTTTGTGTACACAGCAAACTTAGGTTTTGCCAAGCCTTTTGATATCTCTTGATTGTGAGGGATACCATTGTAGCTACTGAAGGACCAGACACTTGGCACATGGAGATCAGATTAAAGTAGACCTGGTACCAAATGTCAGAACGTGGTATGCTCTCTGTTCAGGTTTCCAGCTATTCAATTTCATTATACCTCTGGTTTTTCTTCCCCTACCCTCAGCTGTTTTTCACCATTCAGTGCTTACTGAACATGCTCACTTCTCATTGGACTGCCTTAGTATATATCTCTCTCAGTCTTTCCTCTAATAAATAATGGTGACAAGAGAGTTCTGGGGCTTTAAGATAAAATAAATGGGATAAATCACAGGTACGGATGGCACCCATCCAAGAAAAGTGAAATGTGAAATTGTGATCTTCTACCAATAATATGTTCCTAAGACCGGTCACTTTCCAATTCTCATGTTTGGAAGCCAAAGTAACACCAATTTTGAAAAAGGGACCCAGGGAGATATGGAAATTGCAGGCTGGTTATCTTAACATTTTTTCAGAAAAAACTGGTGAAAGCATTACTGAAGATAAAATTACCAAGCATACAGAATAACAGGTTTTGTTGATGAACCAGCCTGGCTTCTACAAAGTAAATCCTATCTAACTAAGCTTCTGGAGTTCTTTGGGATTTGTCAAATAAGCACGTGGATCAAGGTTTTGCCAAGCCTTTTGATATCTCTTGATTGTGAGGGGTACCATTGTAGCTACTGAAGGACCAGACACTTGGCACATTGTTATACATTGTGCACTCTCAAAAAGCTTGATAAACTAGGGTTGCCATATTTCAAAAAGTGAAAATCCAGACACAAAAGTTATTGAGCTTTGAGTTGTTGGGGGGGTTTTTTGTTTGTTTTGTTTTTGGAGATTCTCAAAAATCACACTACCGACATGGGCTGCCATATGTCCGGATTTTAGTGATTTTTGCCCAGACACTGTTTACAAGGGCTGAATACTGGCTATGTCCAGGAAATTCTGGATGCATGGCAACCCTAGATAAACTCGCTCACTGAAGACTCCTGAGTAAACTTAGCAGTCATGGTATGAGAGGAGGGTTGCCCTTAAGAATCAACTAAAGAACCAGAATCAGAGAGTAGGAATAAGTGGACAGTTTTCACAATGGTAGTGGGGTCCACCAAGGATTTGTATTGGGACTGATGCTTTAAATAATGCTAAATAATGTTCATAAGTAATGTGGAGTTAGAGGTGAGCAGTGAGTGGGCCAAGTTAGCTGAGGACACCACATTTTTCAAGGTGCTATTATTAAAAACCTGCAAGGAGCATCCACCACCTCTCGTAGGAATCTGCAGTTGTATTGCTCTTGAATGAATGGTTGGTGCAGTGCCCTTACAAATCCAGTATGATTTAATCAGTTCATAATTACTTTCATGTAATTTTAGAGAGGGTACTAGATAGATAAGAATACACTAATAGACTTTGACTCTTTTATTCTAGGAAATGGCAAACAAGGCTTCGGAGTTTATTGCCTTCCGATCTGCAACCAAAAAAACCGTACAGTATGACAATGTCCTGGAATACAAAGACAGATTAAATCTCTCTGAAAATTATACACTATCAATTAGTAATGCAAGAATCAGTGATGAAAAGAGATTTGTGTGCATGCTTGTAACAGAGGACAATGTCTTTGAACAACCTACAATAGTAAAGGTGTTCAGTAAGTACCAAGTAATCTTATTACCTACCAACAGGGATGTTCACTAGTGTGTGGCCTTTACATAGAAAATTCCTGGCATGAGATTTCAATAAACCATACAGATGGGTCAGGTGTTCTGTAATTTTGTTTATAGCATTCGTATAACCGAATTTTTAGCTACTGGTGTCTACAAGGGAACTTCAAATGTTCACTTCTGCTCCAAGCAAGCAATGTGTTAAAGGCGTGATGGTACAATTCTATATATGCATACAGATGAATCTCGATTTAAACTTAATTCACTTATGCAATTGCAAGCTTACACAGATTGCAAATAAATGGCAGGAGATCCTTGCTTATCAGGCTCTTGTCTGGGGGCGGTCATGAGATCTCGTCCACAGGGTTTCCCTTGCACAAAAATAGCTTCTATGCCCTGTACCTTGCTTACAGGCCCTGGAACATTCTCATGAGGGCTCTGGGAACCTCCTGCAAGATCTCATGGGGCTGTCCAAGATCTCACGGGAGCCTCCAGAGACCTTGCCACAATCCTGTAAGCAAGGTGGAGGGCTTGAAAACCCTTTCCATGAAGAATTTTCCCTTTGCAGAAATAGCTTTGTTTTGGACTGCAGTCAAAGAATATATAAACATTAGGGACAAGCCCCAGTATACTTCTTTGTTTACTGAATGGAAAATTGGTATATAAATGATTTTAATTAATGAGATATATAATATAATACTTTCCTCAATACCTCTTTTAGCCTGTAAGAATGGGCTGCAGAAGTCATAATTGCCTTATTGATTGATTGGATTTATTTACCGCCCTATAGCCACAGGTCTCAGGGCGGGTCACAGAATAAATCAGAATATAAAACCACAAAATACGTAATCAAAATAAAAACAATAACCCCCATAGGCTGCAGTGTGGTTGTTAACAGTAATTATGCAGTTTCAGCAGTTAAGGTGCCAACCATCTTACCTCAAGTCGCTTGGAATGTCTTTTTCTGATGGACCTTGCTACCATCTGCGTCTTTTCCCACCCCACTGCCCTTTGGTGCTAATTATCAAGAGCAAAGCAAGGCCTTAAAAATGCAGAGTTTTGAAATGATGACAGACGAAATCTAAAACTGTTTGTGCTATGTAATATATAAATTTTAAAATGGTTATTAATAAGCACTCCCATATCACCAGTTGTTATAATTTAAGCATTTGCTTTCTCCTCTCTTGCTGATTGTTCTAAAATCCTGTAAACAGTGTTCCGTGCTTTGAAAACTGCCTAAAATTAAGAAATGTCTATTATAACTGTAAATCTGGGATTTATTTTTTTTGCAGGTAAGTTTAATTTTTCCACTGTAATGCTGCCCTAAATGCATTCTTGAGTAAAAATGCATAAACTTTAAATAAAGGGATAGCACTTTAACCTTATTTTTTTAAAATGGGAGATTTATGACTTCATGGTTAATCTGCTTTCCGTATTGATGGTTTCTGGTAATCAAATGAATCAATGTTTTATTACTGAATTAGTAGCCCAGAGTGTACTTTAACAGAAACACCTCTGTCCATGCAAGCTTTAAGACATAGACTTTATTTGTACTAGACTAGACTGTCATTCCAAACCCAGAGGGTGATAGCACAGAAAACGGTTTGCCCCAGTGTATGTACAGTAAGTGAGACAATTGCAGCAAGCTTGTTCTTTTGTTACAATCTCACAAGCATATTAGGTATGTAAGATTGTGCCAGCAGAGCTGGATCTTTGTTGCTAAAAGGCCTTTAGTCATTTAAACCCACTACTACCTACTACTGTTTATCCTGATAGCCTCTAAAGAATCTAAGGAATATTTGGTTGTTCGTTTAGTTGGCTGGTTTGGTTGTTCATTGTCCAGCTACCCAAGATTGTTATAACTGGAGATATTCAAGATGGATTACAATGAGCATCAGGTTGCTCAGTTTAGGGGTTTTTGCATCATTTCCCCATGAAAACATTATTTCCACGTAACAAACAACACCACCACCATCATGTGTGAAGCAAACCTAGTTTTTGTTATAGTTGGTAGGAAGAAATCATTTGTGCTTCATCTGGATGAGTGAATTATAAGAATACGGGAGCTGCTACATGTAGCAAAGCTAACCAATAGTGTAAGAGTAAGAGAAGGTAAACAATAACGTACTTATTGAGAAACGGAGTGATTCCATCATCTATGGATTCACTCATATATAATACTGGAAACAATTTAACCATTTATAGAACAACGGGTGTTTCTCTGTAACTTACCACTTGATTTGCTTACACCCTTTTCTCTCTCTTCCCTTCCCTTTTTGTTATTAAAGCTAAATACAATATGTATGTTTGAATATCCTTCTTATTTATATGTTTAGATTTTCTTTTTGTATGTTCACATTATTATTATTATTATTATTATTATTATTATTAAGATGGCACATAACTAAATGTCTGGAAACATAGCTCAAATCTTAACAATTTATGATGTGATAGTTCAATATTTATTTATCTAAATTACAGAACAACCATCACAACCTGAAATTATAAGTCGAGCAACATTTTTAGAAACAGAACAGCTAAAAACGGTAAGTGAGCCTTCTCTGTTAAACTCCTTCAAATTGTCTGCTTTTCTCCCCGTGTTAGAAACAGCCATTGTAAACAATCATCAATACAAACTTCCCTGGGCTAATTAATACAACCTGCAAGCTCCATACAAATGTATATTGTTATCTCCAAACCCAAAGTCTCTGAGGAACGTACATAAAACACTAATGGTTGAAACAAAAAAGGGGTTGATAAATAAATGAAACAAAATACTGGATAGGATTTGGCCTATTATGGATTTATTACTTGAGTATTCTGTATTAAAGAGAATTATGTAATACCCCTAACCTTGCTATATAATAAAACAGTAAGGCTGTTGTCAGCTGCAGTTCACATGGCCACAATAGCTCCAGCATGACAACAGAACAGCAGGCAGCTGATCAAGCAAGCAGCACAAGTAGCAGGTGGCCCAAGCAAGCTGTTCAAAGGTGGGTAGGAGGGACTTCAGAGGGTGAAGTTACAGAAGCTACACCTACCCCCATTAAATTGAGGATTAGGGCGAGATGTTTAGGGTTTGGGTTGAACTGTGTCTGAATGAGGTGGAACAAGTTGTGTGGGGTTATAAAGGTTGTCAGGTGTAAAGGAATGAAGGGTTGGCCAGCTGTGGGGCAAGGGGGTTGCAAAGTTGTTAGTGGGGTTGGCTAACATGTAAAGCAACCCCTATTATTAAAAATTAATGTTATAATTAACTTAAAACACAGTGTATGCATATGAAAAATCCACCAACCTTTGACTAACTCACCACCATATAACAAGCAAGATAAGGCTGTAGTAACAAAAACTTTTATCATTGGTTCTAGCAGACAATGACCCTTAGTATAGTAAAGTGTTGCTATAAAAGGTAAAGGTAAAGGTACCCCTGCCTGTACGGGCCAGTCGTGTCCGACTCTGGGGTTGTGCGCCCATCTCACTTAAGAGGCCGGGGGCCAGCGCTGTCTGAAGACACTTCCGGGTCACGTGGCCAGCGTGACAAGCTGCATCTGGCAAGCCAACGCAGCACACGGAAACGCCGTTTACCTTCCCGCTAGTAAGCGGTCCCTATTTATCTACTTGCACCCGGGGGTGCTTTCGAACTGCTAGGTTGGCAGGCGCTGGGACCCAACGACGGGAGCGCATCCCGCCGCGGGGATTCGAACCACCGACCTGATGATCGGCAAGTCCTAGGCGCTGAGGTTTTACCCACAGCGCCACCCGCGTCCCATCAGTTGCTATAGTTCCCAACAAATGAGCAAATTGAATTTTATTGCCTTGGTGTGCCATAGGATGTTTCATATGCTATGGCCCTCAGTGCTTAAATGAGTGATGCTGCTGAATGAGACTCATTTAAGCTCCTTATTGCCTTTTACACAGCCATTTGGTGTTACCGTAATTCCTCCTTTCAATAAGTCCCAAATTAAGAGAGTAGGTTTTCTCATACCTGCTTGGGATAATGAAATAAGAGCCACTATGTCTATATAAAGGAGTGCTGGCATTTGCTGATTTCTATTAGGGTGGGGAAGAAGGTTGCTCAACTGCATCATTTATGTAGTGAATAAATAAAGCGCATCCATGTTTTACCTGTTCCATTTTGTAAATATTGAATCTGAAAGAAAACACACAGGTCCCGTTCAAATGTTAACATTATTGTTGGGCTACAGCTGCTGTGTAAGAAACATCATTTGTTGACCCAATGAAGTAACTGATTTTTCCCATAGACACTGCCAGTCAAAAGCAGATGAGAGCTCAGCAAATGCCAACATACAGCTTTTTTGGGTTCTCCTGTTTGTTTTTGTGATTGTACAAACAATACAAATCTGACTAGCTACTAACTTAACACTGCTTAACACATTCCCCAAAGAAAATTGAGAGAGAAGTTTTTTTCAAGCAATGATCAAACTCTGGCAGGACAAGTCTGCCATTAAAATCTGCCATATAGAAGCTAATACAGTGGTACCTTGGGTTACAAACGCTTCAGGTTACAGACTCCGCTAACCCAGAAATAGTGCTTCAGGTTAAGAACTTTGCTTCAGGATGAGAGCAGAAATTGTGCTCCGGCGGTGTGGCGGCAGCAGGAGGCCCCATTAGCTAAAGTGGTGCTTCAGGTTAAGAACAGTTTCAGGTTAAGTACAAACCTCCGGAACGAATTAAGTACTTAACCCGAGGTACCACTGTAATTCCCCCCCCACCCTAATTGTTATTTCTTATTGTGTAAGTTGCTTTTTGAAGAAGGTGGTTTGGGATGTTCAGCACACCTTATACCTATAAACCCTGAAGAGTCTCAAATAATGCTGTTCAGATACCTGCTTTTTCCAGATACAGCCGCACTAAGAGCATCAATGAGGGTGACCACCATAAAAGCCCATTTGTTTTGTTAATTCTTCCCCCTACCCAGTGATTTCCCCTCACTTTTGATTTAGGCCGAAGCAACATGGGGCAGGGCCATCTTTCTTATATCAGCAGGAAAGGAGTGGTGAATCTTTCCATGTCCTGTGTCTTAGCTCTGAGCATTTGGTTGCTCTAGTCACTTTTCTAATACTAGAAGTGAGCTGAGAATCAGGGTGGGGAAGTGGGTGGAGCAACAGACAGGTAAAGCAAAGAAGAAGGGGAGGATTGGTGCTTCTTATGGACCTCTTGGGGAGATACATGGAGGGAAAATATGTCCATTGTTGTTTCATCCAGTTTGACCCTCTGTACTATAATATTAAACCAGTTGTCAGGTAAGTTGCCCTCTATAGACAAGCAGCTTCTTGTAGAAGAAGAAGAAGAAGAGGAGGAGGAGGAGGAGGAGTGTGGAATGATGGCCTCAAGAGGGATTTATCTGTGCTAGCCCCTAAACTGTGGAACTACGTTTCCACAGAGGTGCATCTAAGCAATCTTCGTGGGACAGCTTTTGCTGTATACTGAAGACAGACTTCTTTGATACCTTTCAAATACCTTTGATAGTTAAGGTATTTTGTTTTGAGGCACCAAACTCTCTTGCTGAATTTATACTGTTCAGTTATATTTACATCATCTTTATGTGTTTTATAGTTAATGGTTTTATTTGCTTTTATAATTGTATGTTTTATTGTTGTAACCCATTCTGGATGGGTAAGAAATACTACTACTACTACTACTACTACTACTACTACTACTACTACAGCAGCAGCAATGCAGAGAACAAATTAAATTCCTTGGATATGTTGGATCCAATGGCTATAAATGTAGCTATAAATGAAAATGAAACTGTAATAATTTGAACATTCTTTGCATTTTTAAGCTTGGGGAATGTATCTCTCAAGATGGTTATCCAAAGGGAAACCTTACGTGGTTCAAGAATGGAGTTGTTTTGCAGCCCACTGAAGAAGGTAAGTTTTAGAATTGAGTGTGAATTCTTCTTACTTGCATTCCTTCACAAATTGGTGTTGGCTAATATCATTTTAGCAGGTCATTTAGACAATTCACAATTAGACTGCATTTATCCATCTTTATCAAAAATGCTGTACTTAGTTCTTTGGCTGCATCTTGATGTTGTAATTTGATATACACATTTCTCCCTCCATCCCCACAGTAACTTGACCCAGAAAATGTAAGGGTTTTAAAATGTAATTAGTGTACAAAATATTATTTTGATAATGTCATACCTGTAAGTTTTTGATCCCAATAATGTGTAACAGCTATACCTTAATCCTAAATATTTAGGATTAGGTTGTACACACTGTCTCCTTACTTTCTTCTTTTTTCTGCAGTCTGCCCAAAAGTGGCAGTTCATTTTTAAGAGTATCTGTGACTATCACATCATATATTTAAAAATGTCATTAGGACAGGCTAAAAAAATAACCCAACAATCAACAGTTGTTCAAGTTAGTGAAAATCATACATTTTCTTTCAAAAGCTGTTATAAATGAACAAACAAAAGTGAATCAAACAACTGGACTCTACACCGTGATATCTTCTTTGGAATATAAGCCAACAAAGGATGATACAAATGCACAGTTTACCTGTTCGGTGACGTATTTTGGACCAACAGGACAAGAAACAATACGGTCGGAATCAGTAACCTTTGACATTCACTGTAAGTTCATAAGTACCTGTCTCTATACCATTAAAAGACCATCTGTTTGCTTTGAGGGATCCTCCTATTATTGTTTTGTGGTGGTTGTTGCTTTTAGGATTGGTTCTCCCTAGCACATAAGTTTGCAGTTTTCATTGGATTAACAAATTAGGGGTCAGGAACTGACAGGAAGGATGGTGAACAAATAGGTTGCCCTATAGTTATTTAGGGAAGGCGTCACTGCAGAAGGGTGTTTTGAGGATGGGTTTGACTTGTTAAGACTGTTTCAGGGACATGGAGCAGTGTGGAAGAAGGTTCCAAGATGGGAGGGAATGGTTGAAAAGGAAAGTGTAGCAAGGAGTTTGACATTGCCTGCTGCAGCAAAATTCCATTTTCAAATGCACTCAGACATAAATAATGTGTTGCTAACCGCCTTCCCCAAATTAGCATTTCTACTGCAGCTTGGAATGCCTATTCTGTTCTCTTGTTCAAGCTCCTGGGGCACCTGTTGCACAACCAGCAATGAGAAAATATTATCCCATGTCCACATGATTCCAATACTTTTTAAAAATGTTTTGTTTTGTTTCTAAAAACTGAGTGGTTCCATTGCACTATTCCCACAACCCCAAACCCAAAAGAACACCAGCAATGTTACAGCAATGTTCACTTGCAGGGGCATTTTCTGCCCTGCTGTGATTACTGGTTAAATTGGTATTCCATTTGGTACTTGGCAAAAACCTGAACTATCTTCCGGAAGCATTACCAGCATGGCTCCAATAGTCACACATATTTTGGATGTGACTGTTGTAGGCAATTATTGAACAGTATTCTGTAGTTAATACCACCCTGGCCTGGTTCACACATTTCCTGGAGAAAAAGTCACAGATTACAATTCTGCAATGAAACAACTCATTTGAGCAATGCCCATTGACTCACAAAACACAGGCATATTGTGTCATTACCTGCTTGGAGAGTAGAAGGCCTTAGTTCTTGCTAGGGCGACTGTGTGGTGGAATCATGCAATAGGCTTTTCATTAACTTTTTTATGCATGTAGCTCTTGAAACAGAAAGGGGTGTGTAAGCCTCTTCATTATTGTGATACTTAATGTTGTTAAATACTTTACGTATATGGAAGAAACAGAGGATTTTTTTAAATAAAAAAACTGAAACATCTTTCTTTTTAGATCCTACAGAGAAGGTTAAAATTCAAGTACTTACAGAAAGAAATACCATTAAAGAAGGTGATAATATCACCCTAAAATGTTCAGGAAATGGTAATCCTCCACCTCAGGAATTTTTCTTCTACATTCCTGTAAGTATTGCCTACCTACCATGATTTGGGTGGTGAGGCGGGGAGTGGGGTGGTATGGTTTAGTGTTACATACAAAATGGGCCTATACCAAACACTACTCTGAAGAAACATTTATAATTTGCCAATCTAGGTGTAGCAGTTTTCGACTTACTGCATTTTCTATGCACATTTTCCTAAAATGACATTGTTTTAAGACATGAAAGAATATGCATGTTAATAATTTTGGGTATTTAAAACAGCAAGTAGCTGAAATTCTTTGTAGTGGGTTTCTTCCACTTACACAGTCCAATCCTTTATTTTCAAGCTATCTCTCAAATTTTTGGCATTTTCAATAGTTCTGAAATTGTGCAGCAGTGAATGTATTCTATGATATTACACATCTAGCAATGGTAATATAAAATCTAATGCAGTGTCTGGGTGTGGACATTTACATATTTTATCTGGTGAAAATCCAGATAATTACACTACTTATCAAATTATAAATTTGATCACTAAAAATTGACCATGATGGTTTGTACTCTTAATTGAAAAAGTAGTGAAGTCTGTCATACTACTATAGTCTTGCTGCAATAAAAGTAGCTGCAGAAAAAAGAAACATGATTTTCATTCATTAGTAAATTTCTCTATTAAACTTTCTCTAAAAGGGGGAACCAGACCCTATAAGAAGTTCAAGTCTTTATGTACTGACTGATGTTAGAAGAAATGCAACAGGGGAATATAGATGTTCACTGACTGATGAGAGTTTGATGGATTCCACTATAATTATAGTACATTGTAAGTAGTTTTGTCTTTGTTTTCCTTTTAAAAGTGCATGTTATTTCATAACAGATGTCCTTTGTTAGCATGTTCCATGCCAAATCTAAGTGTTTTTATAGGGGTCAGGTCAAGGAAACTCAATGGCTTTTTTTGGACATCATGCCAACCCATGGTTTAATGAGACATGAATGAGCATAGCCTTTTCTTGGCTTATCCGTCCCCCCCCCCCCCCCCGCCTCCCACACAGTCAGGAGAAGTTCAGAAGCTTTGACTTCCACACCCAGAACTGCAGGACATGTTAAATATGATTAGTTTAAAGAAGTCAGCTTCAGAAACCATGGTTTGAAATGATGAGCTTGTTAATGCTAACCACAGTTTGTCAGTCTTGATAACACACACAAAAAATGCAATTAAGTAAAAGCAGAAGCAAAAGCTTCTAAACTTTGCCATACGGGAGGAACTTGAGAGTCCAGGAGGCAGCTGGGGTCAAATCATAGCTTAGCTTGATTTAGAATGCAGTCTTCATGTGCTAACTTAAGTTTTTTAAAGCTTGGATGTGCAACTCAGGCTGGTGATTAAATTATATACACATATCATTCCTTCTTGCTTCTAGTGATGTGCTATGTCCTTTTCTATGATTCACTGGTGTTTCGTTTTAAAACTTCATGCAATTTATTTTCATTTCTTTCTATTGGGATTTTACAAATCTGATAATTTAAAAAACTGGATAAGGGGGAACAAATGTATTATTCAGCAGCTGCAATGTGGTCTTTCAGCTATTGGATTTTAGAAATGTTTTTGCTGGATGTAAAATAGCCCAGCATTTTATAACCAGGAAATCATCTTTTAAAGTTATTGATTTAATAATAAAATTCAGGCTTGAATGTTGTCTTCAACCCTCTTGCTGCTTCCTACCTGAGAAACTAGTACCACAAATGATTATCTATCTTGTAAGATGCATGGCTAAAGACACCACTGTATGGGGCAAGCTTCAAGCTAATCATTTTCCTGACATTTTAAGATTTCCAAATGGAAGGGGCATTGCTATGGAGGCACTTGCAAACAAGTGTAACCCCACTTTCCCCTACCATATTTATGGTCTGACTTTCAAGAGAAGGTCCATCCAATATGATTTATGGCAACAAAATACAAAAAGGAGAACTCAGCAGGACAAAAACTAATGTTTAATGTAACGATATAAACAAGTGTAGGCATTTCACACATTTATTTAAATAATGCTTAAAATTCATAGTGGTTTAGCAACATGGAGGATCCAGTTTTTGCATTGTCGCTTTCTTACTTTGCATGCACACTGCAACAGAGATCGATTATTTGCTAGCACTAAATTAAAAGTTGACTTGTTTTAAATACAGCAGCTACAGACAACCGTGTTTTCTAATAATCTGTTAATGTAGCAATCATACAGGTTGTTTCTTTAAAAAAACAAAACACCCACAATCTTTTGTAATTTTTCAAACATTCCTTTTTCTCTTCATGCAACATCAAAGGCAAGTTTTATCAAACAAACCTGTAGATTAAAGGATCACCAGTGCAAAATATATTTACAGAATTGATTGGAAAAGGGGTGTAGCATAGATAGAAAGAATATCAAGGCCCCCCTGCCCATGATCTCTAAGTGTTTCTCAGAGCTGTGGACTCTTCCTGCATAAAAAGCTTCTTAAGCAATTGCATACAGTGGCAAAGTCATGCATAGCATGTAATTAGAAGTTTCCAAAGCAACCATCGAAACAGCAATGGAATGATAAAATTTGGGACTCTGCAAACTTGCTTGGCAGATGCAACAGGCACGAATCCTTTAAAACAAAATGGGATTGTGGCACTATGGTTTCCATTTATGTCCCATGTGGAAGCTCCTACAGCTTCTGATCAAAGCCAGTCAAGTACAAATCCCTCTAATTTTTTCTGATTATGATATATATTATTATATTATTATTATATATGTTATGTTAAATATAGATTTGAAATGTGCTATATAGTACTATGTCCCTTATTAATTAAATATTAGTTACCTATTTTTCATTAGATAGTAGGCATTTTCTTAGTCTCACTCATCCTACAGGCATATCCATGGAATAATAATAATAATAATAATTTTTATTTTTCGGGGTTGTTGCCAGTGTTATATTGAAATATAGGGTGTTCTTTTTTGTTGCCTGTATTTTAAACTTTTGTTTCAATATAAAATAATATTAGATGGCAATAACTTTAATTAAGCATCATGTCTGTATTTTCACCAAGTTGGGATAAACCATCACCAAATTTCCCTGCGTAGAAGAGCAGATCAAGGATGATGGCATTGGCCGAGTGGGGGCTCAACTTAATCATGAAAGATGCATGTGATGGCCTGGCTGGTGATGCAAGGATTAGTCCACGAAGTTTCAGTCTTTCCTAGGTGGAGGCCAATAATTTAATGCGTTCCTGTTTCATCTCATGTGTGTGACAAGATTTTAATGCGGGACATCTTTTCTGGGCACTCAATCTGAGGTTTTAGCCTGCTTCAAATAAATGAGGAAACATAGAAAGAAAATTACCTTCGCTTTCCTCCCATGGTTACATAGCGCTTAGAGGAAATTTGGGGGACTTAAAAGAGCAAGCTCAGTCCCTGACTCAGGATAAAGAAGTAGTAGTCATAGGGATATGCTGCCCTGTGTTTTATGGCTTTGATTTGGGGATCACATTGGGGGGAGGTGTGGGGAGAAGCAGGATGGGACTTGACAGCAGTTGCTAGAGTGTTTGTATATGCTTATGATCTGCTAGGTAAGCAGCTGCAGAGGCAGATAAGATAAGCATTCCTAGGTCCACTGACAGTAAAGAAATTAGGCCTGTATCAGTCATGTTGCAGGTATTACTAGCTATAAATAAGGACAGTTACGGTAGCAGCGTATAGCTTTGCATTCTCTCTTGCACCCTCTGGCTCTGTGCTTCCTTTAACACTGTTCCTAATGGAGTTCATAAATGAAAAATGTAGATGATGTCACTTTCCTGTTGAGAGACTTGAGCTCTCGCTACTCCCACTGGTGAAGATACAGGAAGAGGAGTTTGCAAGCTTAAGGAACATGAAGCACTTTAGTACTGACAATGTAATAAAGCTAGAGAATTTTGGTCTGCCTAACCAGATACGTTGAAACTTTTTGGGTGGTTATCAAAGTTGTACAGGTCTAGTGGAATGAGAGAAGGCGACCAGAGACTGTGGAAGGCGCTTTATCTGTTTCCATAGCTTTTAAGTAATTACTAGTGCTAAACTAAAATATGGAAATATGTGTCGCTTCAACTGGAGTTCACTTCAAATGATGGCAAAGTGATCTAGCAAATTTTCTGGGGGTTATATCTTTTTCAGTGAAGTTGTTGGGGTTCCAGAGTGTCCCCTGAAAGCAAAGCCAGTAGAGGAGGAAGCTGCTTATAAATGCCTTTTATTCCCCACCACCACCCTCACTTTCATCATTCCAAGCACAATTCAAAGTGTTGGTGTTGACCTTTAAAGCCCTAAATGCCCTCGGCCCAGTATACCTGAAGGAGTGTCTCCACCCCCATCATTCAGCCTGGACACTGAGCTCCAGCGCCGAAGGCCTTCTGGCAGTTCCCTCACTGAAAGAAGTGAGGTTACAGGGAACCAGGCAGAGGGCCTTCTTGGTAGTGGTGCCTGCCCTGTGGAATGCCCTATCATATGTCAGTGAAATAAATAACTATCTGACTTTTAGGGAAGTTTTTAATGTTTGATGCTTTATTGTATTTTTAATATTTTGTTGGAAGCTGCCCAGAGCAGCTGGGGAAACCCGGCCAGATGGGCAGGGTATTATTATTATTATTATTATTATTATTATTATTATTATTATTAATCCCATAGTAAGGAAATGCTACACACATCTCAAAACAAAACCTGCCATCCTTCTGACCATTATACAAGATTATTTTTATATTTTAAGATTACTATTCAGGTTTCACCTTCACCACTAACAGAAACACTCACATCCAACAAAAACATTCACACACAAATACCCTCCTTGTATGCCTCCCACCATCTACCCACTTCACATAGTTTTATTTCTTCGCAAATCCCTTTCGTTTGTCAAGAGATACAGCAAGGAAAATGTGGTGTTTCACTTTCTACTACCGAATAATTACATAGATGTGCAAATATTTTTGCTTCCTTCTTTTGGAGATTATTTTCTGTCCTATTGTATGAGGGAATTGACTGAGACTTTGAGAAAATGCAGTTTAACTGGAATTAGCTGACAGGGTTTCCCCCCCTTCTGTAAGCTCACTAAATGAGCCACATTTATGAGACTTTTATCTGACAGTGCTTTCTCCCCCAATAGATCTGGATTTGTCACTTACTCCCAGTGGAGAAGTTATTAAGCAGATTGGAGAAGCACTGCCTGTATCCTGCACAATCTCTTCCAGTAGAAATGCCACCGTATTCTGGCTGAAGGTAAATATTGTTAATAACCCTGCTATTGTCAACCTGCTCATGCAGCTGCTAACTCTTTAGATCTCATCTGGCTTTAAAGAACAATAAGCAGCATTCTACCCGGAACTTCAAAAGGAGGCTTTTATCTGCATACAAATTAAATTAAATCACACTTCAATATCAATATGATTAAATATCATTTTGAATATGTTAAGATGTAGTGCACTATCAGGTCTTTAAAGAATAGCGAATGTGGAAGCTTGCTCAAATCTGATCAGTTTTGGGTGTGTGTTTTTTTGTAAAATTAGGTAATTATATATTTGTAACGGCTTCCAGAAACACACAGGAATAAATAGCCTTGCTCAAAGGTGTGAGTGGGTTGGATACTTGTAGTTCTGGCTACTTTTGCCGCAGCAAAAGATAGTAGCAATTCTCCTATGCTCCATGTTCAGTTTCCAACATCTCCAGGGCTGGGGAAGAGCTCTGTCTGAACACCTGGAAAACTACTGCCAACTTAGACAGTACTGAGCTAGAGAGACCAGTGGTCTGACGCTGTATAAGGTAGCTTTCTATGTTTCCCCTCACATACTTGCTCTTTGGGAACAGCAGGGTACAAATGACCTACAGATTGTGGTGAATAGCAGGGATGGAGAACATGTGTTCTCCAAGAAGTTGTTAGACCTAGCATCCCTGACTACTGGCCATGCAGGCTGAGATTGATGGGGGTGTTGTTGTTCAGTGGCACCTGGAGAACCACAGGTCCCCTCATTCCAGCTCTATAGTCAGGGCAAGCCAGCTGTAGTTGAGGGTAAGAGAAGGCAGGAAAGGCTGACAATATCAGGAGAATACATGTGCCTCGCAAAGAAGCCTTAGCCCAGGCACAGGCAAACTCGGCCCTCCAGATGTTTTGGGACTACAACTCCCATGATCTCTAGCTAACAGGACCAGTGGTCAGGGATGATGGGAACTGTAGTCCCAAAACATCTGGAGGACCGAGTTTGCCTTTGCCTGCCTTAGCCCCTAGCCTAGTTTTAACAGTGGGCCACTACTGTTTGGGTATATAAGCTTGTGCCAATCTAGCCAGCTCCAATTTCACCCAGGAAAGAAATTCTAGTAACTATCTTTGCTATTCATCCTGCAGCATTACTGCTGTGGTACTGTCTCTGCCTTCAAAGCTGATGCCAGGTCCCCAGGAGTTGTAATGTGCAAGTGTCATAGCTATTAACCCTTATGAATGAAAGAAAACATTCAGCTTCACCAGGTCTAAGGACCACTGAGAGGTTACACCGCTTGTTTCTTAGCAAGGGAAATACCAGTCTGGCCCATCTATCAACCAATGAAGAAAGCAACTTCATCCCCAACTACATCCCCCACCTATCAGAAAGAAAAAGTTGTTTCAACTCTTGGTTGCTCTGGGAGTGAATAACTGAAGGGAAGCACCCCTGATTCCCATCCATCAGGAAAAGGACAAAAGCTGCTGAGTTTTTTGTACACATGAGAGGGTTTTTTTAATGGTGGTTGGGGATATAATTACAAACTGCTGTTGGGCAACTTGAGAATCATTGTATTTCAAGACATGGTATAAATCTTCAAAATAAACATTTTATCACTTTAACTGATGGAGAGGTTGAGAATATCAAGGTGTGATTGTTTGCTTTTTAGATTAAAAAAAGTGGGGGAGGGGGACAAATGGGAAAGATGGAAGGCACAAGGAGAAGGGGATGACAGAGGACGAGATGGCTGGACAGTGTTCTCGAAGCTACCAGCATCAGTTTGACCAAACTGCGGGAGGCAGTGGAAGACAGAAGTGCCTGGCGTGCTCTGGTCCATGGGGTCACGAAGAGTCGGACACGACTAAACGACTAAACAACAACAACAATATATAACAACAGTTTTGTAGGGGAAGCAAAATCCAAGGTCCTCTGCTAGCAAATTAGGTAGTCTCTTCAAGTAGTTAACACTGTGAGTTGGTTGTACTACAGTGCATTTTAAAAAAAATAAACCTGTTGACCACCTTGTCCAAAGGTGTGCATGACTTCAATTTGCACTGCTTAGCTTTTTCCTTTTTATCAGGACAATACAAGAATGAGAGCAAGTCCGTCGTTTTCAAGTTTACAGTACCAAGATGCAGGAAATTACATCTGCGAAACTACTTTACAGGAAGTTGAAGGGTTAAAGAAAAGGCAAATTCTTACCTTGATAGTGGAAGGTATGTGAGGCTGACTCTTTATCTTACAATATTGACTATAATTTTCATGTTGCTTCATCACTTTGAAATGCCCTCCCAGAAAAACAGCACTCAAGTCTGAGCCTGCATATTTTTAAAAGATAAAAATGTGTATGTTTCCCTGGTTTTTTAAAAATTATTTTGTACAGCTTTCAAACTTTTGGTCTTTCTTGGTTTAAATATGATAGTTTAAGTGAATTATTTTATACCTTGGTTTATTTTTAAATTGTATTACCATTTTGTTATTGTTTTTGAATCCCTTGGGAATTTAGTAGGAAGAACAAACGGAACATTAATTCGAGAAATTATCCATTTTGTTTTTAAGGAAAACCACAGATCAAAATGACAAAGAGAACTAGCACAGATGGATCATATAAAATGATAGCCTGCCATGTGGAAGGGTTTCCCAAACCAGCAGTACAATGGACTAGCAGTGGAGGTGTCATAAATAAAGCAAGTAATTTTCTCATTACTTCTTGCATATTCCTTTCAGTCATAGCAAAAGACAAATATTAGAGGCATGCAAACATACCTAAATCCATTCCAATATTTCTTCACACTTCCATCTTGTGTATTCCATTCCATTGTAATTGATTTATTTTGCACATGTCTGTGTCCCAGTTTACCATCCGCTGATGAGGAAATATACATATTTTAATGTGTATTTTTTGTAGCACAGTAGAGATACATGTTTCAGCTATCAACAGATATTTACAAATCAGTTATGTTCCTTGTGTCTTCCCTTTCCAAGTTAATTTAGTTTCTAGAGGGGTAGTCAGTTAGACTTTCACATCAAAACAACTCTTCTCTCCTGACACTTTAAAGACAAAGCTAATCAAGTGGTTAATGGCCAATCATGAAACTATCAACAGCTGCAATTCCAAATGTTTCTACTCAGAAGTAAATCCCATGGATTTACTCCAAAGCAAATGGGATTAGGATTACAGCCATCCTCACTGCCTTGATTTCAGGCACTGGCAGTGAGGACAGTTTAGTTATATTAAGACAAGAAAACTTCAGGTAAGAGTGGGAAGGAAATAATTTAACATTTCATTTTGCTTTTGAAATGAAGATTTAGGATGGTTGAAACCGGCCAGTCAAATCTAGATGGTTCTTCTTACTTTGCTAAAGAGGCTAAGAAACAAAATATATCACTTCTTTCCATATGAAAAGAATAATGCTTTCCACTGCTTTTTTAAAATTCAGAGTGAGAAGCAGTTTAAGGCTGAAATCCTAACACTACTTACATGGAAGTAAACATCATTGACTTATGACTTCTGGTTAGGATTGCAGTTATAATACGTATAGGTTGCCTTTGGCAATAGACATCTACCGTATTTTTTGCGCCACAAGGCGCACCTGACCATAAGACGCACCTACTTTTTAGCGGGGGGGGGGGGTGTTCAAGGAAAAAAATATTATTTAAAGGGAGCGCTGAGCAGAGCCTGAATAGAACATGACCCACTGTTTCAATTTGACCACTCTTGCATGAGCAGAAACACTTGCCATGAGGAATCTTTCTATATCTTCCTTCCAATAGTGCAGAAAGTAGAATGTTCTACAGTGGGAATTGGGAGAAAATGTGTTGGGGGAAGGCAGATATTAAAATTTAATTCAGAGTTTAGGTTGAGTTTCATTCTAGAAATTTTAGAAAGAAACCTAAACTCCCATGATAAACAGTGTTACCATTTGTGTATATATACAAAAGTACACATATGCAGAGTACTTAATTTAGATATTTAAGCAAAGCTACTAATGTAGCTTTGCGCGCGCACACACACACACACAAAGTCTTTGTTCTTTCTACAAACTTTCAAAATATTCTTTTTTTCTTTCCAGACAGAGGAGACCAAATATGTAAATGGAAAGTTTATTAGTAAAATCAAAATTGCTCCTGAAGAGAATGTTACGCTGACGTGTATTGCGGAAAATCAGCTGGAAAGAACTGTGACCTCTTTGAACGTATCTGCTAGTAAGTACTTTTATTTTATTTTAAAAGATTTAAAATGGCAAGAGCAGGACTGATGGCTCTTTCATCTTTTCATCTACTTTCACATAAAATATCCATCACTGTCCTCACTCTCTCGTGTGTGGCTCTGTGGTGGAATGTTGTTTACAAGTTGCTTCATTGTCCTCTCATAGACAAGGAGAAGGGGGAAGCGTACACTTTGCAACTCATTTCTCAGAACTGGGTTGCCATGGTAAATTTCTGACACTTGTTTCTTTTTCGAGAAGATGCCCAGAAATGCAAAATGAGTTTGGCTACACTAATACACTTCTAGCTGATAAGTCTCCATGCCACAGAAGCCCATCATAAATCAGGCTTTTGTTAACTATTAGTTTTTCATGCACAGCCTGCTGCATTCTGTTCTGTCATTGGTTGTTTTTTTTTTTGTTTTTTTTTGTTTTTTGAAAGCTTTTCAGAATTATCTGAGATGTCACCATTACCTTCTGTGCAAGACCAAATAAGTGTTCTAATTAAATTCATCAGTTTGGACACTTGTTCATTTAGGAACGGCTCAGCCTGCCTATAGCAAACTCTAGGCAGATCTACCTGACATTTTCCTGCTCCCTGGTGTTTTGTAATTTAGATAATGTGACCAGCAAATGACTTCTATGCACGTTTACTTAGCAGAGGGTACCACTGAATTCAGTGGGAGCCACTGTGAAGGTAATGTATGTAGGACTGCAGCCATAATCAATTATCAGTTCTAGGTGACGACGATGTTGCCTCAGTGCTTGAGTCAGAATAAATTATCTTTCCAGCTATACCCTGTAAGGTTCCAGATGACCTCTGTAAAAATATACTGAGGAATCCCAGTTTTAATTTTTAACATGTATTAGTAGCCCTCAGAGTTCAAGATGGGGCAAAGTCTGTCCCCCTGTATGGTCAGTCCACCACCCTTTCATGCAAACAGCCATGCAAGCTTTTCTTTTTTGGTCTGAATAGACCTGGGCAAATGGAAAACCAATGGTCATTTTAAAGAATCAGTCTGGTGTCATTCTGTATTGAGCTATGGCATTCCAGCTGAAAGTATCATACAACCAATTCACCGGGAACGCAGTTATGTTTAGGGGCTCTCCTCATACTTCCATAAGAGGCTGTGCCACTCATGCACTTAAGTTATTCTGAACTGTTCCCCTGTGACACAGAGCTATGGGTATACCAGGCATTTCCGCGATAAAAGTGGAAATCTTCCATATTAAGCTTTGCATGACACATCCGCAAGTCACTATTCAGTGCCAAATGCCATATCCATGTGTGAGAGGCCAGCCATGCTATGGTGAATTTCTGTGCTGCTGCTTGCTGCCTTAAAAAAGAAAAAAGCAATGGGTTCACAATACCTTGTGGCCATCAGAGGATAATTAGGTTGCTTGTCACTAAGAAAACCAACCACCAGATACCTGTGACACACAACCACATTCCAAGAGGAAATCACAGTAGTAGTGAATTCTGTCTGGTGAATTATCAAGTTTCCCAGATAAAAAAATCTGGAGTTCTGAAGGCTTTGAAAATATACAATCCCTTCATCTGAAGTATAAACTGTGAGGGCTGGGCATAACCAATAAGAATTAAATGCCCAGTTGCTGCACAAGAAACAGGTTGGCTTAGAAGACCAGTCCTTAGCTATTCATGAGATAATGACCATCCTATCATGAAGCCTTGGCTGGGGAGCTTAATTTCCTGAATTTAGAGAGCGTGCCTTGCACTGTCTGTCTTTTCTAGATCCCCCAGCTTTGTAAATTACATCAGTTTCTGGGAGTGCAGTTTTTGCAGTTGAATTTGCAGTGGGACTTGCATGGGCATCCCTTCCTGGCCTGTTTATTGACTCCAGCACACACATTGATCAAGGGATGTTTGGATGAATTCACCCCAGGGTGCTAAAGTTTAATCAACTCTCTGTCTACAATAATCAAGTGATGAAAAGTCAGCGTGCAATACAGGGGAACACATAAATACTTCTTCTGACTAAGCATTTGTAAGATTAAACTTGTCATTTTTGGAATAAAGCGCTTTCATATGATACATTATAGATATAAAGTAAGGATTGCTGCCTAAAAAAATAAGATTAATCATTTTGTTGTGTGGCTGATGCTGCATTAAGTATGAACACTTCTGGCTCAGCTGAAAAATAGATCATTTTATTGTTAAATAAATATCAGAGCAGATTGGAAGCTTTGAAGGTGACTTTCATACATCAGCAGCTTTTTTAAAAAAACACATTTTTCCCACCCTTTTCAGTAAGTATTCCTGAATCTGACGAACCAGAAGAAAAAAGTGGTAAGTACATAAAAACAGAACACCACTTACTTGGCACAGTTAGATTTTTAAAATGTTTTATTCTCTTTCCTAGCCTGCTCCATTCATAGGAAAGAGCAGGCTTCTTTTCTTCTTAAAATAAAATGTTAAATTTTAAGGCTGCAATCCTAAAATAGAGGGAGCAAATTACAAAGGCAGTTTACCTGGCTTATCCAGTCTCTTGCCTATGTATTCTAGAGACTTTATTTATTTATTTATTTATTTTTGGGGAGAGATGAGCTTGCTCAGAAAACATATCTAGTCCCCATCCCCCACCCCATCCCTGGTTGGAGAGTGCTGGGGACAGAAGTAATTTGGATCCCAGCCACTTCCTGGATGCCCCCTTTCAGCCTTTCTGACATCTGACTTCAGAGAAGCCAATAAAATTGGGGATCTTCCTCTCCAAAACTGGAACTCTGTCTCAGATGTTGCATATATCCACTATATCCCATGACCTCTAGAAGGCTCTCCAGGGAAATTGCACCCTTAACATAAATTTTAAAATTCTGAAAGGATAGCTGCACGTCCACCAGTTTATAATATTACTGGTCTTGGACTATAAGTGAGTGCTAGAAGATATTAAGACTGCCCTACTCAAATGCTTTATTCCAGAATCTATAAGCTGATCCCTCACCTAGTTCTGGAGTAAGGAACACAACCACATATGTAGCATCAGAGCAGATAGAGAGGATGGTACTCAGCTTTGTTTTACTCAAGAGTACACCCATTGAAATTAATGAACATTGCTAAATTAGGTCTAATGAGCCAGATTCAACTCAATAGTAGAGCTACTGGGAGCCAGTGCAACAAGTCCTGCTTGTGCGACACAGCTTCCCCCCACTCTCCTTCCTCGTGCCACCCCAATCAGTTTGGGGTTGGGGGGTTGGGAGAACCCCCAAAACAGTGAATGGGGGGAGAAGGGAGATTATTCCATTGGGCAGACAGGAATGTTCGCACTGAAGGAATAATTGTATTACTTCAACCTTTGCTGTTGAATTTGCAGTGGGACTTGCATGGGCATCCCTTCCTGGCCTGTTTATTGACTCCAGCATACACATTGATCAAGGGATTTAACATTTAATTCCACCCATTAATTTCAGTGGGTCCACTCTGAGTGAAACCTGGTTAAATACCACCCAGGGTTAGAAGGAAGTCGAATCCTAGTAATTCATAATCTATCTGTGGTCAGTGAGAACAATGACAACAACATTGCCAGCAACAACATAGATTTGTCAGATTTGTCCAGGGATACAAGTTCCTAAAGCCATAGCTCACTAGTGGAGCTTTGCCTTTGTATGTAGAAAATCATATATATGTTCAGTCCACAGCATATCCAGTGAGGTCTGGAAGAGACTTCTATCTGTTGGCAGTCAGTATAAACAATAATGAACTAGACACAGACCAATAGTCTATGAGTCCATAAGGCAGTTTTTTATGATCCTAAGTTCCAACATCAAAATTCATTCACTAGAAGTTTCTAAGGTGCTGCTACTCTAAGGTCTAAGAAATCTGCAGTCTGTAGAACTGTCCAAAGATCAATTTCCTGTGTTCTAGAAGCATTTTTTTCTTCTATTCAGAACCAAACAGTAGTGGTGCTTCTGAATGATGGCCCTCATCTCCTGACTTCAATAAGCAAAGGCCGTCTTGTATTCCCCAAAATGTACAGCCTATTCAGATCCCATGCTCAGCATGGGATCTGAATAGCTCAATGTCGAAATGCTGCGTGCGCAGATGAGTACGTCCTGAGATGAGGGAAAGTGAGGCAACAGTGTGGCAGCAAAAGCACACACACATACATGAAGCACCTCATGCTCACAAAAAGCACCTCATAATACAAAAAATGCACAGATACCCTAAACAGAGAGTCAGGAAGTGTCACAGACACACTCTTGGACAAAAAGCACCCACATAGAGAGTGAGCAAGCATCTGACACACACACACACACAGAGAGAGAGAGAGAGAGAGAGAGAGAGAGAGAGAGAGCACATCCCCTCTCCCATCTCTTGCTTTTCTGTGTGGTCTGGGCAAAAGTTGCAACCTGTAGAATTCCTCTAGAATTATTTTGCATGGCATTGTCTCAGAACCGCCATCAGATTTAAAGCTGAAATTGACGTATATGGTCTGCACACTAAAAGCCACTGATCCAGTGCTTGCCAACATCGCCAGTGCTTGCCAGCACAGCAGATGGAACCTAAGGCGTGGATCCTTCTGGATGCTCAGTATTTTTAGAGAGACAAACCCAGGAAATGTATCATACATAACCACTTTGTCCCTTGATGTGTTCTGTGTTTTGATGGTGGGACGTTTTAGTATCCTGTGTGAGAATCATGATGGGGGGGGCTGTAATTAGATCCATGTTTTTTGTGTCATAGCTGCACTGGTGGGCACTGGATCTGTGACCAAAGCAATCTTTAATTTGATGGCTATTTGAGAATGGGCTTCCCATGTAATAATATCCATGCAAGTTATTGAGTGTCCATTTCTGATTGATTCTGGGCACAGCAGCCATTTCATGATAGGTGATGCCACCCACAGCAAGTATTTAATAATGGCACTTTCCCTTAATTCTGAATGTGCCCCAAAGCCTAAGGGTAGGACTCTTTGACACAGACACTTCCAGACTACAGAAAAAAGGTGAGGGAAGAGAATATTCAGATCAAACAAGTTTTCATGTGCTCCCATTCACATCTCAGTTTTTGCAGAATGCTTATTTACTTTTTATCCATTCCATCAGGCTCCTCCCTTAACTGTCACCTAACAGCAATCATTCCATCATGCCATAGTAGAGGGAGAACATACACTGCATGGCTTCTCCATTGGCTCAACTGAGATACTAGTAACATTCAGCTCCTCCTCTCCTTGAACTCATTCCATTCCAGCTTCTTGCTTCTAGAACTCTCTAACAATGAACTAGTGCCTGAGTTTGGTTTTTTCCTACCCCCTCCCCAATCCCTTTTCCTGTTCTGTCATGACCCCCTTATTGTTGATATTTGTAACCTGCTCTGGCAGTCCCTTTTCAGCTAAGAGCGGAGTAAAAATGCTTTAAATAAGTCTCTCCATATTTGCCAAACATTGGCAAATCGGGAAAGAGAGGATTCTGGATTTTTTATCTTTAAAAAATTGCTTCTAAACCACAGGTCTTTTTACAGTTAGTAGACTGCAGTTATCTATAAAAGCTTGATGAAACTTTAGGAGTGGTCCCTGAAATAAAATGGGGCTATAGGACCTTTGTGGAGCAAATGGGTTAAGGATTGCAGCCAGTTAAATCACTGTCAGTACCATAAAATGTGCATGCTATCATAATGCTCTTTTTCGATCAACTTTTCTAGTTTAGAAACACTTTGGGATATGTATAATCTGTAGTCAGTTTTCCATACTTTGTTTGATCAAAACACTCCATCATCGTTTTCTTCTTTTGTTTTAGATGATAATAGGGAAAATGTTAATGACCAGGCAAAGCTAATAGTGGGAATCGTGGTTGGTCTTCTTCTAGCAGCTCTGATTGCTGGTGTTGCTTACTGGCTATACATGAAGAAATCAAAGTAAGACTTTGCTGATAAAATTCTTTAACATTTTATATTTTATAAAAGATACACTCTCTTTGCCAAATTTACTTTATCTAGCATTCAGAAAACATAGTTAGGAGTGTGGATGTGATCACCCAATCCATGGCCTTCTGTATGTTCATTTATTTTAAACATTTTGATACGGCTCTTCATCAGAATTGATCCCATGGTGGTTTGCAAGGTGAACAGAATACAAATACACTAAAACACAGACAAGGATGAGTCAGCAGCAAAAAGAACTTTAGGTGCCTGTGTAGATTTTGACTGCTGCCTAACATGGCTTCCAAACAAGCCTCCTGAGGAAAGCATGTTCTAAAGCCAGGCTGCCACAGAGCTGACAATTCCCTCTCTCTAGTTGCCACCCATTTTACTTCTGACAGGGGAGACATAGGGAAGGGCACCAGCAGAGGTTGTTTACGGGACTTGGTTCTTACGTACCTGGGTCACAAACCATTTAAAGCTAAGGTACAGATTGAACACTCATGTAGGATAAATAGGTACACTTGGAGACTGGGGTAGAGCGTAAACCATCTGCCTGCCTCTCATGAGCCCAGTGTCCAAGGCAATGACAGGGAACATTGTTTGCACGCCCCCACCCCCATGATGTTGGACTACAGCAGACATCATCTCTGACAATTCTCCACACTGGCTGGAGCTTCTGGGAGTTACAGTTCAACAACATTTAGCAGGCCACCCTTGACCTAAGGTGGCGGACAGGTTGTGTCCCCACTCCCCTATGTCCCAAGCATAGAATTCAACAGGTGCTCTTGAAACCAAGCCAACTCCTACCGTTTACATAAATCCCAATTTTTCATCTGCATAGCTTTTCCCATTGTTCTGTTTATTTGTTATGCTGGAGGAAGGGGGGATGCTGAAAACTAGCTTTTATACATACCAATAAATATGAAACGAAAATTTCACTTTTATAAGTACAGCTTTAGATATTTTCACTCCTTGATATGGATGTAGGGCAAGCATGCTAGTTATGAAATATGCAAAAATGAGAATGGGAGCTTAGTCCACTACATTATATACACGAATACAGTCATCCCTTGATAGTTTGAAACATTACATGATGACTGAGGATAGAAAGCAGAATGTTTTTAAATAACTGTTAAGATGGATTTAGATAACCTCATTGGTCATGTAAAGATTACAGTTATTCCATGATAGTCTGAGCATTTGAAGTTTTCATCACACAATGGCATGTATTACATCTCATAAGAATAATAGTTCTCCATGGAACTTCACATTAGCTTTAATCAATCAGAATGTAAATGGATTGTCATTTCGTTGCTTAATCTAGCCTTAGTTGAGCCTTAGTGCACATGAGCTTACTAGAGGCATGAACCTTACAGCAAGTTAGGCTTGCCTCTCATGTAATTCTAAGAAGGAATGAGCAGGTGTGGGGTAGGAGATAGTTGCTTGTTCAGATACTTTCTCCATAGGTAAGTGCTATATTAAAAACAATACAGTATCAGGTAATATAATGTGGTATAATTAATATCATGGAAGTTGTATTTTCAGTGTATGAGAACTTCTGTTGTTAGGAGCTTTGTATATAATGCATCAAGATAAGCTCTCAGAGCAATGTCAGTAGAATATGTTTCAACTATTTACTTATTTGAAAACTAAGTCCTCTTCTACAAGTTCAGTTTTGATAATATGAAAGGCTCTCACTTACTGCAAGTGAACAGTTACTTAAAACATCCTAACTAGGGTGATCTTCTAGTTAAGCTTGGGTTTGTTTGTTTTTCAGAGAAAAACGGGTTTGTCATCAGTGAGAAAAGCACACATGGACTCTCTCTTACATAAATAAAAAAAGTTAAAAAATTGTCCAGTAGCACCTTAAAGACCAACTAAGTTTGTTCTGGGTATAAGCTTTCGTGTGCTTATACCCAGAACAAACTTAGTTGGTCTCTAAGGTGCTACTGGACATTTTTTTTATTTATTTCAACTGTGTCAGACCAACATGGCTACCTACCTGAATTTCTCTTACATGTTGTTGAAATGGGGTCTAGTAATTTAAATTCAACGATGACCCGCCTTGCATTTGGGTACTCCCACTGTGGTCTAAACCACTGAGCCTCTTGGGCTTGCCGATTGATAGGTCAGCAGTTCAAATCCATGCGACAGGGTGAGCTCCTGTTGCTCTGTCCAAGCTTCTGCTAACCTAGTAGTTAGAAAGCATAGAAGTGCAAGTAGATAAATAGCTACTGTTGAGGCAGGAAGGTAAATGGTGTTTCCATGCACTCTGGCACTCGTCACGGTCCTCTGTGCGCCAGTAGTGATTTAATCATGCTTGCCGCATGACCCGGAAAGCTATCTGTGAACAAACGCCGGCTCCCTTGGCCTGAAAGCGAGATGAGTGCCACACCCCATAGTCGCCTTTGACTGGATTTAACCATCCAGGGGTCCTTTACCTTTTACCTTTCCAGGAATACGGTTTGGAGGGGCATTGGAAGTTTGGAGTCTTCCCACAGGAACTACCTTTCTGAAGGCTACTTTCCACAGTTGTTTACCATGGGTTCTGTAATGGGTGGACTGCACCCAATATGGAGTCTTGGTTTGGCCAGAATCTCCTGCCGCTTCCACCACTGCCATGCTTTTGAATCTAGCTGCTGCAAAACCACAGTTTGATTCAAAGCTCCTCCTCACATTAACCTACCTATTGCAAGGTTGTTGTTTTCCCCCACCTTCTGTTATATAACCCATATCTCTACACCATTCTCCTTATACCAACACATCAGCAGAGTGTTACTCAACGATGAGCGGAGGGAAGTGTGATATCTTATTAGAGCAGAGAGTATTATTGTGGATGCTGTGGCTTCTGCTTTGCATGGAGCGGGGCTCATATGCAACCCCTAACATCTCCAGGTAGCTCTGGGCATGTCCCTCACCTGAAACCTTGAAGAGCCACTGTCAAAAGTATGGCACTTCCCTTGCCTATTTGGACCCTTTTTTGTCCCATCCAATTGCCTGAATTCCTCCATTGTCTTCATTAGATGGAGCATGAGTGAGACTAGCTCTTTTCCAAGCACAAATAGAGGTAGAATCACAGGGAGGAGGGGACTGGGTTCATGCCTGCTAGCTCTGTGCCTCTTCTTTATGCATTGATTTATGCTTTAGAGCTAAACCGACATAAGTACATGAACTACTCACATAGGGTCTGTCTGTGCACTCTGTGTTGAAGATGCTTGAACTATTCATCCAGCAAATAATCTATGTAACATATGTGGAGAGCAGGATAGAAGGAAATGACGCAAGTAGAAGAATGACTAGATCTCTGCTGCAAGGCGCTTATTTAATTTGCATGCCAAAATTAAATTACATTCCTGGATTTTCTTTCTAAAGTACAAGCAAATCAAATCTGGCCGTTTCTCTGGTTTCCACACTGCATTTCATCCTGCTTCTTTGGAACATAACAAGTGCCTTGTTTTGCAAGTAGCAGAGGAATAAGCCAGTTTGTTAGCCAAGGGGAAGGGCCATAGCTAAGTGGTAGAGCAACCACTTTGCCTGCAGGAGTTCCCAGGCTCAATCCCCAGTATCTCCAGGTAAGACTGGAAAAAGACTCTTGTCTGGAACCCTGGAGAGCTTCTGCTAGTCAGTGTAGGCAAAAGGCTAAATGGACACAGGTTTGACTCAGTGTGAGGCAGGTTTCTATGTCCCTAGAGGAACTTGACAAAGAGCTGCAGCTATAGAGATGTAGGAACTCCTTTTTAACCAAGGATGGGGGAACCTGTTTTCCTTCTGATGTTGCTGGACTACAATTCCCATTGGTTAGGCTGGCTGGTGCTGATGGGAGCTGAAATCCCAACAACTTCTAGAGGACCAGAGATTCCCTATCCCTGTTTAAAGTGCATATTCCTATTCTAGAGAACTATCCCCCTATGCCTAATGTTCCTCCTCTCAATTAATACTAGCTTTAAGATTACTACCCTATAATTACAAACCTACATGATTGCGTATCACCTTTCTGGGTTACAGGTATGCTAACGGTACTACATACACCCACTAATGTGCAGTTGAAAAGTGTGTGGTATGAAATTATCAAATTACCCTTTCTCTGACTATTACTGCCCTTCATTGGCTGTTGTTTGTGGAAGGCAGGGATAATTATTTTTCCATTCATCAGACTGGGTTGCCCCAGCCATTCTGGGTGGCTTCCAACAAATCAAAACGTCAAGCATGATCATAGAATCAAAGAAACATAGAATTGTCACATCTTGTGTTTTAACTACATATTATGAGGCTAGCGGCTCTCATGTTAGCCACTCTCACTGTAACTCAGGTGTTTCAGACCTTCCTTGTCCTCACAATCCACTCTTTTAGCTCCAGAACCTGGTTTGGGGGCCTCCATCATGTATAACAGCCAGTAATTAGTTGGTCTTTTCTCAGTTTCCTTTCTACATGCTGAGATTATCTGGGTATTGTCTCTCAAATAGCCCATTCTCCTTTCATTTCAGGTTCTGTCTTCCAGATTCCTTTTCTTAAATGTCTGAAAATTGTCAGCTCCGCCACCTTCTGTCTCCATTGCTTTGCTGGGCTCTTTAGCTATAGGACTAGATCTGTGCCCAATTGCAACAGTTCAAGCTGTAGACACTCACTGCAATCCAAGTGCTGCCATGGCTTCCAGTGTTGTGTTGTAGCAAAAGAAACAGCAGTATTGGCCTTTTCTTTGCGCAGTCGACTGCAGCAGAGTCCAAAAGAACACCAAACAAGGTTGTCAGTTGCTCAGACTAAATAAGAAAAGGAACAATTGGTTTATTTTCAAGATGCTTAAAGCAGATAATGAAGCTAACAGAGCTTAGACGGATTATGTTGGGAACTAAGTGAAATTATTTGTTGTTAAATTATAGATAATTACTATACCTGTCACTTTTGAATAAAGCCTAATAACTTGAATTATCACTGCAGGCAGTATTCTATTTTCAGCATAACTATCTCTTAGTATAAATCATTGTTGCTGCTTTCTGTGCAAAGAGCAGGGGCATATTTATTTAATAAAATGAAGGATTAGAAGCAAATGCCCAAAGAGATGGAAATGCTGTCCATTTTGGAAATCTTTCCTGGCACACTCTATCAGTTACAAATTTTGGTGTCCATATAGGCTCCCCTTCTCAAACAGTTTTTGAACCCACCATTGAACAATTATTCACATGATCTCTGTCCCCAAAGGGATGTCAACGGAGAGTCTCAGAAGGAAGCAGCACAGAACATTCAAACCCTCCCGAGGCAAGAAAGTTACTTCTTTATGTGTGTTGTGGTTTGTAGAATCTCTATTGTCTTGTCATACCCCTGTAGCAAGAACTTGATATGTGACCCTGACGGATGCTCAGATTTTAATCTGAAAACAAATATTGAATATGGTTCCCTTAAGGGTGTAGTTATGGTGCTCATAGTAGACATTCACCCTATTCGGATGTTACACTTGTGTATAAAATCAACACACAAATGGATCGTGGGGCAACACTGATCAGCCCCTCCCCTGATGTGTTACAAACAGCTGCATGCACTAAGTCTTCTACCCAGCCTAGAACACTGATCATGCAGGGTTCTAGGTCAGGTGGAAGCCTTCATGTGAACAGCTGTAAACACGACAGAACCCTCCTCCAGATGTTTGTACTGTATATGTGTATACCCTGTGGTGCAAAAGTTTTCAGCATGGTCCTGTCCCCCCTTGGGTGTTGATTTTACACATGACCATATTAGCATCATGTAAGGCTTATATGCACTCTTAAACCAAATGGTGGGTGGGCATACATTAACCAATTCTGTCTGAATGAAATGCTGAAGGCCTACCCTTCTACATCTCTGTTTCTGTCTGCATGTTTATTTAAAAGGTTAAGTGTCAAACCTATAATATAAATGAGGTACGAAGAAATTCCCTGTGTAGGCAGCAGTCAGGTGTTGTCTAGACAAGCGTCCCTTTAGGCATCTTCATTTGCAGATCATCTCTCCCAATGAAATGTAATAATACTAAGAATACAGGTCATTCTTCCTTCAGAAATACTTGTTTTACATGTGTATGTACACATAAATTGAACTCAACATTTTATCCAGGCCGTAGCTGGAACAGACTGGAAGTAGGTTACATTAGGACAAGAGTTGGTTCAAATTAATTTTAGTATATATTGGGATGATGGGGGTTGTGGGGAATGCCTGGCTGAAAACTGAACTGCAGCTACTTTTATCACAAAATGCACAGAAAGGCCTTGGAGCCATTCACCTGGCATCTGAGTTAATTGCTAGTATCTCAGTAGGGACAAGGGTGGCGCTGTGATCTAAACCACAGACCCTAGGGCTTGCTGATCAAAAGGTCGGCCGTTCAAATCCCCGCGACGGGGTGAGCTCCCGTTGCTCGGTCCCTGCTCCTGCCAACCTAGCAGTTCGAAAGCACATCAAAGTGCAAGTAGATAAATAGGTACCACTCCAGTGGGAAGGTAAACAGCGTTTCCGTGCGCTGCTCTGGTTTGCCAGAAGTGGCTTAGTCATGCTGGCCACATGACCCGGAAGCTGTACGCCGGCTCCCTCAGCCAGTAAAGCGAGATGAGCTCCGCAACCCCAGAGTCGTCCGTGACTGGACCTAATGGTCAGGGGTCCCTTTACCTTTATCTCAGTAAAATATATTTCAAATGATGCTAATGATACAGAGAGAGACCTGCTGAGCAAGTGAATGATATATAAAATAGTGAGGCAGTTTAACCACACTCTGATCTTCTTAAGTTCATAAGCTTCACATAAACTTGCAGATGTTGTTGGACTACAACTCGCATCAACTCAGCCACCATAGCCAATGTTCTTGGGTGATGGGAATTGAAGTCTAAAGCATCCCCATTGCTACTTTTCAACAAGTTCATATAACTATCCCAATGTGTTTCAAAAAAGAAACATGTTTAATGTTCATGCTTTTCTTCCATACTAAAAACATCACCTGCAGTGCTAATCATACTTACCTAGAAGCGAATCCCCCTCAGAAGCATTGGGATTTCCTGCTGAAATCCTTTTCATACCACAAATGTCGGGTTTTTTGTTGTTGTTTTTGGAGAGGGGAGATAGTTTGTCGCCCCCTCCAGACAGCAATAATGTGGTATCATTGGAGAAGAATTGCAGAACAACTGATGAAGCAGAATTAAATCCTTCATTCATGCACTATTATTGTGTCAAAAACCTGTTGTGGAATATGCCAACCAAAACACCAAACTGGAGAGGTTTAGGTACCAGAATCACAGTTTATGTGTAATTTTTCAGTTTAGTGGTATTATTTGGGGCTGATGGTAGATTTAACACTGATGCATATAACAATGCCAGTGGTGTTGTATGGGGCTGGGATTGCAAAGATTTTTCAGGGAAATATGAATTTTGGTCCCTCAGCCGGACACAATATCGGGGCCAGGGGAAATGGCAATGTCCCAGGAGCATGCTTGACTTCATTTACATGCATAGGATCTAATCTTCCTACTTTATGTGTAGCGGCAGCAGAAGACAGCTTGTGGCCTCTCATCCAGCAACTACCAGCCAGTGTGGTGTAGTGGTTAAGTGTGGTGGACTTGTAATCTGGTGAACCGGGTTCGCTTCCCCGCTCCTCCACATGCAGCTGCTGGGTGACCTTGGGCCAGTCACACTTCTCTGAAGTCTCCCAGCCGCACTCACCTCACAGAGTGTTTGTTGGGGGGGGAGGGAAAGGAGATTGTTAGCCGCTTTGAGACTCCTTAAGGGGAGTAAAAGGCGGGATATCAAGTCCAAACTCCTCCTCCTCTTCTTCTTCTTCTTCTTCTTCTTCTTCTTCTTCTTCTCCTTCTCCTTCTCCTTCTCCTTCTCCTTCTTCTTCTTCCCCCATGACACAGACATGCACACTTCCCTGAATTCCTCTGGAATGACACATTGAATATCTACGTATAACTTGTCCAAAATTATCTTGTTTTGTATCTTGTATTGTACATGTCTTTTAATATTATTATTTTATCCCATGAGCCACCTAGAATCAGAAAAGCAGCCTATAAATATTTTACAATAAATAGCTGTTTCATCTTCCATTCCATAGGCATGAGATAGGGAGGGAAGGGGACAGAATGGCAATTGGAAAAATTCCTTTGCTGTGACTGCTGGTGCCACAGACCCCCTTCCTTCCTTCCTTCCTGAATAATAATAATAATAATAATAATAATAATAATAATAATAATAAAATAAAGCACCACCACAGTAAGCATGTTAACCCTGTGAATTGGGAAGAGTTATGTTTCAGGAGGGGCATTTATAACTTGGATAAATTCCTTCCCCCCAACCAACTCACAAGACCAGTCGATGACAAGAAAACTTTTGTGGAAATACTACTTTTTTGTGTGACAACAGAAGGAAAACCAGAAAAAGGCTATTGAGCCTTAACCTTTAATGTCCCTTAATGTAACCAAATTACATAGTCAGAGATAGATAACTTCTGTCCTAGGTACTTTATCTAGTAAAAACTCCCAAGTGCTATATTTTTACAAAGGCTAACTTCTCAAACTTCATGACACATTTCATTAGTATCCTAGGGGGTTTGCTTAAGTATATTATTAGAATGACTCATTTTTCTGTCCAGCTAATCTCCGTAGCCTGGATATTGTAGCAATAATTGACAGATAAAGATAGGTTAACGCAAATGTGCCTTTTCTGTAGAGATTAGGAGGTGCAAACTTACTGCTTTTCTGTTGTTGTTGAGTACCCATAATGGAGTATGTTGCCATGTCCTTTTCTGTCTTTTACAAGCATTATCTGTAATAATAGTTTATAGAAAGTTTGGTGTCATTGCTGTGGAGATGGGAGTGGGGCAGCTTGAAACTTAAAAACAACCTTTTCAGCATTTACTCATTTAAAATCATTGCCGTTGGCCATTGCTTTCTGTTACAGCTCATCCTCTTTTCCTTATTTCAAGTAATGAATAGTGATGAGTTTTTATCAGATTATGCAGAATCTGTGAGGAACAGCTCATAGAACCATTTCTCTCTGCACATGTCCGAAATAGAAAACTATATCCTAAGTTTGTTTATAAGGAGCATATCAGAAATGTACCCACTGTTTCATTTCCTGCATTTCATATATCCAACTCCAATTTTCTGCCATTTTTATTGAAAGCCCACTTCAGTGCATTATCCAAATCTTGCTAGCAAACAAAATCTCTGAGATGACATATCCATTATTGGGGGTGATTGAGGCAATGGCATCAGCTAACTTCCTGAAACAGACATCTCCAATAGAGTAATAGCTATCAATTAGATAGATTATAGTATGATAAGAAACAAGCAAAATATGAACAAATAATACTTGTATAAAGGAAAAGCACATAGTAACCCATTACAAGCACAGCACAGACATCCTCCCATGCTTTCCCACCTGATTAAATCCCAGGCTTGTAGCAGAAAAAGGAAGAAATGAGCTGAAGTGGAATGGAGGACAGGAAATAGGCAGAGTCTCTAAACAGTATCATCCACCAGTGATTGTCCACCGGCAGAAACGACTTCTGCTTGCGCAAGAGGGCTTCCCCATTCTCTCTTTCCTGCATACTCTCAGAAGCTTCTCTGGGGGATTCAGGGACCTTCAGGAGCAGATTGGGGCTACTCAGGGAGCTGCACAGAGTGGAGTCCATCTTCAAATAAATGATCAACACAGATTCATTTATTACTACCCAGTGCTGGGAATAGACAAAACATTGCTTTCAATGAATCACCACCACAAACAAATTTATTATTCTCCCGCAGAAGACAGTATGCTGAAACGCAGTGGACATACTGATTCTTTTGATGTCTGTTTACAGCCTGAGCATCATTTTGAGGCTTTGCATTTCGCCATATCACTTATTTAGTATGATGCAATATTAGTCCCACCAAGTTGTTTTCAATTGAGAGTAAATGGCCCTTCAAGAAAAGCTTGCCAGGCTTTTCAGATACCTGAGGTCCCATTTGCTGCTCCCCTCCCACTAAGGACCTTATGCAGGTCACTTAAGTGGAGCCCATTTACAAGGACTGCCATTGCATTAATGAGTCATTTTGAAAATTGCTATCCAACTCCAATATAAAAATCTAGCATGATAAAAACTAGTAGGAGGCAGTAATGTTGCCTCATTTTGAATCCTAAGCTCCTAGCTTATTGCTGGGCATAAGAGGCTGCAGTGGTTAAGGCAAACTTTAAGGCAGGAGTTTTGATGTGTGTCCATGGATGGTGCAGAACAAACGCATAACAGGACTTGGGAGTTCAATGTTTTTTCGTTCCTGAAATTAGTCCCTATTCCTTTCACTTCCCCAGTTGTCATAAATAGATTCTCTGTTCCTGTTGTTCCCACAGGGAGCAGCTTCATCCCTTCACTTTTGTGCTGGTTTGGTCTATGTGGTGAGAATACCACAGGGAACATGCAAAGCACAATAAGCACCACTATCACAGTGCCAAGAAAAAGCAGCAGAAATATGTTGGTGGAAGAAGATAAAGCCACCTGACTTTGCATGTTTTTATCCTCTCTGCATGGTGAAAGCACCACTCAGAGATAGAATCAGCACAAAAAAGAACCTAGGAAACCATCCTTTTGTAGAATAAAGTGGTAACAGAGAAAGAAAAAGAAAACATCGTACTCTGCCTAGTCTTGGAAATGTTAAAATGCATCCTGCAAATTCTGGTTGTTAGTGGGTTTAACCATTAGGCAGAACACTTACAGCCTACTTTGCAGCATACCTGTATATGCTGCTCTCTGTATGCTATGCATTTGAAAAGTTAAGCCACTTCAGCCTTCTCACCCAAGGCCATGTTGAGCATCTGCAGTCACAACTCTTTTTTCTGCATAAAAGGTGTGCAGGTGTTAAGCTGCCTTTGACACAAGGGATTTTGCTTGTATCACTTATATGGATTTGTGCATTTACATTTTAAAGCCCAAGTCTTTAAAATGTTATCACACTAATACAGGAGGTCTTTCACTTCACCAGTCTCTGAAAGCTGCTCTCACATGTAATGAAAACTTTTGTATGGCATTATGTTTAAGCTACCCTGTTCCTGCACTCAATTAATACATCTACCTTTATAAAAAGGGCACCTTCTGGTTTGAGTGAGTCATGCCTCCTTTTTCTCTTGAATATTCAAGGCATTTCCAGGCATGGGTGCTTACGAGTGTCAGGTATACTCTATCAGACACTCACAAGCCCAAACGGGATTGCACTGTTCCCTGCAGGAAAAGCCTGGGTCACTTCAGCATAAGGATACAGTCGTACCTTGGTTCTCGAACGTAATCCATTCTGGAAGTCCGTTTGACTTCCGAAATGTTCAAAAACCAAGGTGTGGCTTCCGATTGGCGCAGGCACCCCAGAAACAATAGCCGACAGCCACATCAGACGTTTGGCTTCCAAAAAATGTTCGAAAACTGGAACACTTACTTCTAGGTTTCGGCATTCGGAAGCTGAAATGTTCAAATACCAAGGCATTTGAGAACCAAGGTTCCGCTTTGAAAACATTTGGTTTCCTCTTTAGAAAAGCAAACACCCAATCAAGTGAGCTGCCACAGGGTGGGAGGAGACAAGGAGATAAGAGGCCATAGGCTGCTAAAAGATTAGAACTATGTATTGTAGTGGCAGAGGACCCCTACTCAGAAGAAAGTTCTGCTGTGTTCAGTGGGGTTTTCTTCCTAATAAGTGTGTTTAGTATCCTTGCTTAAATATGTCCGTGGGGAAAAGGTATTATAGTGCAAACCTTGTCTTGGAGAAACGGTCATGTGGAGACCTGTACAGGCAGACAAGGTATTCTATACATATGAAGCCACATGGAGACTCCAGTTATATGAAATGGGCCCTAGGTTTTTTTTTCCTGTTCCCAGTAGCTATCATGCATAATGAATAGAAATCCCACACACAAATTTACTTCTTGTGCAAAAGCTAGATTAGAAAAGGGTGTGTATTCTTTTTTAAAGTGTTTTGCAAGTCCTCATTCATTATTATTTTTTCCACTGTATGATTTAAACTTCAAAAAGGTTTTTAATGCACAAGGAGGGGTTGCCATGTTGATAAAAACCACTTTGATGTTAGCAACAACACCTTCTCAAGGAAACATGAAGAAAATCTTGCTAATGAATTTGTATGAAGAAGTACAAATTATTAAAGCAAGCATAGCTCAGTCCATGTGTAGATTATAAATGAGGGTGGCAGAAATTTTAAACTCAATTCACACTAAGCGTATGTGTTGTTATGGCACAGTTCACTACATTAAGCTGTTTCATTTGCTAGCGTAGTAATGTTCATGTATTGATAGCTGAACTGTAAGAATCCTCTCTCTTGAAAAGCAGGAAACATTGTTCATTGATGCAACAAAGGGTAATAACAAAGCAAGATGTCACACTACTTTTATTTGCATTTTAGGTCAGCCTCAAAACATGTAGATAAAGACCTTGGAAATATAGAGGAAAACAAAAAGTTAGAAGAAAACAATCACAAATCGGAAGCTTGAGAACTTGTCAGTCACCACCATTCCAGGTAGGTGTGAACAACTTCATAATGTCGTCTATCTGTACTCTGTATATGATTTGAATGGCTTTTAGTCTCTGCATTGCTGAAGTGTTTGTACTATTTTCACATCAAGATGAACCTAGGTTTATCTGCTCAACATTTGGAATGCCTTCAGAAATGCTTTCAGTTGCTTGGGGCTTTCTGTGGTGTTACTTGGAAAACAAACAACGGTTGTCACCTCACCAAGAGACAAACTGTTATCAATAGAATCTTATCAATTGTTATCAATAGAATCTGCTATCAATAGAATCTATCTTGGACTTCCTAAGACCTCTAAGCACTTTAGCACCATACTGTTCACTAAAATAACACACACTGTTCACTAAAATAACGGAAGCAACTCCAGGGCTAAGTATAAACTCCTGGGTGTCTTCTAGGTCAACCAGTGTGCCTGTTTTGACTGGATATGAACTCCTGGTTCAAACAGGCCACTCTGTCCACCACCAATCACTGCAATTTATCTATATGTCTCTGTACACCAGGGGCTCAGTGCTATTTAATCTTTTTCTTGAAGGACAAAAGTTCCAAAGAATATCTAGCCATGACAGATTACATGTAGGTTGTACTGCTTCAAAGCAGTAAGTTGGACTGGGTTTGTTCTGATGGTGGTTGTTCTGGGTTTGTTCTGATACCACTGTGAGGAGACTTTCTTTTCAGAAGCCCTGTGCTAGCACTCTCCAGAAACAAAGTATGAATAGATTTTCGGTCCAAAAAAATAATCTGGAAACATTTCAGAATGAGTAACACTGGACCAAGACTCAAGAGTTAGACTGTGTGCATTAAAAGTACATCCTGGACTAAGTGTAGTCTACCCCTTAGAGAGCTGCAATTTCCAGCACACTTTACAATCTACAGTTACCAATATTTGGGGGTGGGGTGGGGGAAGGATGCTTTAATTATATGCAAGACAAGACAAAGAGCTAAGGCAAAAAAGAGAAGGCAGGCAATGTTTAGGAAAGCCTCAGGAACAGAGCCTCGGGCATCAGGGCCAGCACTGATCGAGGGCTTGCTCCGCACTGTCATGGCAACTTTTGAAAAGTCAGTCGAGAGATTCAAAACCATTTATGATTTTGGAAAATATTTTTAACACTTGCTGGCAAATTATAATGCACCCTTCATTGTTGTGCGTTTCACGGTGTTCTATGGTAGCCTTCATTTATTTCTTCCTTTTTTATTTTTATGGCATGCATTTTATGTGGGAAAACTAATATCCGTCGTCATCGTCCCCATTTGTGTATTATCATCAGCATACAAGTTCATCTTGACTGACCTTGTTTTTTCTCATTTTCAGAGAATAAACATAGACCAACTGAAGCATGAACATGGATTGTATTTAAGATATATACAAAGACATGACAGCTATTCATGGTTCAAGTATTACACAGATCATTCTATCAAGTTTTCAGAGGAATTTACACAGTTATCTCAAGCTTACAAAAATATCAGCAAAACTAATTTTGGCGGCAGCCGTGATAATAGGTCACAAGTTTGTGTTCTGTTTGAATATCTTTTTTCTTTTTTTTTCTTTTTTTGTAAATGTCTGCACTGAAGATTTCTTTTGGTTTGCCTTTATGTAAATTTTTTACGTAGCTATTTTTATACACTGTAAGGCTTTGTTCTGGGAGTCGCTGGTAATCTGATGTATAGTGTAATGTTTTTATTTCCATTGTTTTTTGCACCCTTTAAAGAGGTACATTTCTAATTCTGATTGCTATCAGTAAAGCTCTTACTTTGCACAGCAAGTATCTAATTTATAAGATTGCCTTATGGGAAAATGAGACACTTCTCTATGTTTTTCAATCACCACTAAAGGAAAAAGGGGGGAATAAATCTGTAAAAAAAAAGTAAGTAAAAGCAAACTAACCGGTTTTTGAAATAATGAACACCTGCTCAACTACAAAGGACATGTATATAATTTACAAAAGGAGAGTAAGGTATTAAACAAGATTCATGTTGTCATGTATACAGATGTCCTACTAACAAGTCTTTTTTAGACAGGAAAATCTTTTTATTGATAGCATTCTGGAAAACTAATTGTTATTGCAATTCCATGATATATAGTGTGAATGACTGAAATTAAGAATTAGTTCTGAAATATTTTTGTTATCCACTGCCTTAAATATTATCTATCTTTTTATTTTAAAAGAAAAAAAGATCAGTTGAAATTGGAAGTTTTTGGGTTTTTTTAAGTGGTCATATCAAAGCTGCATTTTTCCACAAAATAGAATATATATTTTTGTGTGTGTGCGTTTTTGTTAACTACACTACAGATATTGCACCTTGAGATAATTTTAGTGTTTTTAACTGGTACATAATTTATCAAAAAAAGTACATGAAATTGTAACAATGAAATGAAATCTATGTATCTTTAGTTACATTCAAGATTGTAACTTTATAAACCTGTTTTATGCTTGAGAATTTTTTTAGAAAGTTAGCATAAAAAGAAACATTTGAATAGATTGGGGCAAATAGCAGTATTTAGCAGTGCTCTTTTAGCGGAAGAATAGCATCTGGGAGAATGTGCTAGATAATTTTTGATAACGGCAGGAAAATATTACTGGAATGGAAGTTTCTGTTTACAGATTTACGAGCCAGGAAAACAGGAAGATTCTGTAGATTGTGGGGAGTTTAAGAAGAAGAAAAATGGAGATGGAAATTAGGAAATGTATTTTGCCACTTAGGGGGGAAAAACACTGTTGTAAATTTGTAAAATGTTAAATGTCTGGGCAGTAGTGACTGATGTCTTAAATAAAAGCTTCCTGTAGTGTACTGGCATGGATTAAATACATGAAATGTCCTATAAATTCAATACTGTATAAAATATTACAGAAAAAAACTGTTAAAGTCCTCTCTGCATTGGTTAAGGCTTTATTTGGCAGGGGAACAAAAAAATTAATCTTGGTCAATGTTTAAACCAAAGTTAAAAGGGGGATAAAACCAAAGTCATTTGTTTTGCATGGCAAAGCCATTTATGATATCTTTGTAAATACTGTGGTTTGTTTTTTTCCTTTCTCCTTTTTCTTTTCTTTTTTTTTTAGAATTTTGTTTTTTTTAAAAAAAATCTAAAATTTTTAAGCACCTGTTTTCCAAAATAAAATGTGAACACACACAAAAAAAGATTATATATAATTTTGTTTTGGCGTGAAGACATCATTGCTTATAAGAGAAGATTCAATTGGTGTGAGTACAGTAAAGGGAAAAGACTTGCACTGCAATATCATGTCTTTTAAGTTTTATGAAACGTAAGCATACAAAAGTAGTCCCATTAACAAAGGATCTCTCCTGATCTGTAAGAGAGCCATGCAACTGACCAGACTTGAAACAAGAGTGGACACCAAAAATTGAAAGTGCTCAACTTCTGCATCCAGTGTCATTGTGGGAAACCAAACTCTCACCTTTTGAATTCCTACTGGCCATTCCAATGTAATTCTTGGGGGGTGTTTCTTCACTGTTGACATCAGACATGTTTCAGGAATCAACAGTACAAATTAATTGTTGCAATTCATGCCTGAAAGACAATAAAAGTGAAGTATGTTTTCACATTCCTGTCTGACATTTCAGTTCAAGTGGGATATTCATACCTGCATGAAATAGCTCAGTAATTTGGTTGGCATGGGTTGCGGTCAGGCAGATGCTTTTGCACATGCATAACTTCAGTTTGTTAGTGCCAAGAGACTGGACAGCTGGGAGGTGTAGTACAGAGGACATTGGGAAGCTCCATGAATGTATTACTCATGCACACAGCAGGACAAAAAGATGGACAAGACAAAAGGGGATAGTAAAGTAGCAGAGAAAACACATTCAGGTGCAACCCAGAGAAAGTAACAGACTCAAGTCCTATGGTAATCAGGGAACCACAGCATACAGTGGAGAACTCAACTACTATTGTTTCCACTGGGATTTTTTTTAAAAGAACTTAACTTTTGCTGGCTTGGGTCTGGCCCATGAAGAGATAAAGGTAAAGGGACCCCTGACCATTAGGTCCAGTCATGACCGACTCTGGGGTTGTGGCGCTCATCTCGCTTTACTGGCTGAGGGAGCCAGCATACGGCTTTCGGGTCATGTGGCCAGCATGACTAAGCCTCTTCTGGTGAACCAGGGCAGCACACGGAAACGCCGTTTACCTTCCCGCCAGAGCAGTACCTATTTATCTACTTGCACTTTGACGTGCTTTCGAACTGCTAGGTTGGCAGGAACAGGGACCGAGCAACGGGAGCTCACCCCATCGCAGGGATTTGAACCGCCGACCTTCTGATCGGCAAGCCCTAGGCTCTGTGGTTTAACCCACAGCTCCACCGGTGTCCCTTGGCTTGGGTCTGGCCCATGAAGAGATAGGGAAGAATAATTATGCATATTGCATACTGGGTAGAAAGACTAGAAAAGAGCTTGGGAAAGGTCCAAGTCTCATGGATGCAAGCTACCCAGAGAACTCTGAAAGGCTCTCCAACATATTGAGGCCAAAAACTGGGATGTGCATCTTCCCGGCCATGCTCCCCCACAAGAACACAGTGCCCCAAAACGGGATGTCCTGATTTAATTGGGTCAGTAGAGCAGTGTGTTTTCATATTTTATGCACCTGTGCATGCAAGTATAGCTGGTTGGAAAATGGTAAGCAGGCTTCTTTGACTTCCCTTTCATTCTGTGATTAAAGAATGAGTCTGACTCATGGACAGAGGACAGGGTAAATGCTCAGACGAGGCCTTTGCTGTTTGTAAGTGGTGACAGATGACAAGGAAAAAAATTGTTAAAAATATAGAAACTTAAAATTGGGCTATGTTAAATTCAGTTACAGTATTAAAAAGATTGTAGGAAAAGGAAGTACCACATTTGCCAGTAGGCAGGTTTGGAGCGACAGGAGGAAGAGAATGGATTAGGCCTTGGAAGGACAGAAGAAGAGTTTGGATTTGATATCCCGCTTTATCACTACCCTAAGGAGTCTCAAGGTGGCTAACAATCTCCTTTCCCTTCCTCCCCCACAACAAACACTCTGTAAGGTGAGTGAGGCTGAGAGACTTCAAAGAAGTGTGACTAGCCCAAGGTCACCCAGCAGCTGCATGTGGAGGAGCGGGGAATCGAACCCGGTTCACCAGATTACGAGTCCACTGCTCTTAACCACTACACCACACAGGGCAATGAAATGGGGCACAAAGCCAAAAAAGGGGCTGTGAGGCTTCCTCTCTATTAGGAAAGTGACTTTGGGTCCCTACCAGGTTACAACCTCCAATTTACCAACTGTCGTCACTCAAGCTCCATACAGGAACAGGAAATATTCACAATGGGAGTGAGACTGGGTGTGCCATGCAAATCAGCCTCACTGTCCACAATGCTTTCTACCCACTTTTGCTTGAATGAGAGTAGAACTCTCCCTGCAACCAGAAACCCAGATAAAGCAAGCTTCCCAATCGTGCAGCAAATTCTACTCACGTTGAAATGAATGTGCATAGAAGCCCCCTCCAGACTTCTGAAGCAGGAAAGTTAGGGGCTCAGCAGACACAGATGTTGGCGAAATGGGTGCCATGTGCCACCCAAGGCTCCTTACACAGCTCTTTCCTTGTTCAAGCATATGTAGCCTTTGGGGGCAGGGCCTCAGGCTCCTAGCTAGAGTGTTACATCTTGCTTGGGCATAAGGCCTGAACAGGGTTTTCAGCCTTTTTCAAAAATAGATAGCTCAATAATTCTCAATAATTTAGTGCCTTTATCTAGCTCACTCTCTATTCTTCTGCATTTTGCACCTTTTCTCAGGGCAGCCTACGCAATGGCATTGTATCTACTAAAAACAAACTCAGTGTTCCAAATTCTGCTCCTTACATAGCCAAAATGGTGCAAGAGAGAGTGGTCAGCTGGTTTTGGGGAAGTGCAAAATGGAGGAGGAGGAGGAGGAGGAGAAGAAGGAGAAGGAGGAGGAGAAGAAGAAGAAGAAGAAGAAGAAGAAGAAGAAGAAGAAGAAGAAGAAGAAGAAGAAGAAGTAGTAGTGGTGGTGGTGTGAGGGGCTGAGCCTGTCAAGAGAGAAATATAGAGTGAATGGAATAGTGTCCTAGAAGGCAGCACTGATGGATTAGCTGTAACGCTGAACAGGAACACACCACACTACACCATTTTGTTGCAGAACATAGTAGTATTCCATATAAGCCTATGGCCACACTAAAGATGTCGTTTTGATCCATGCTGCTTTTGTGCCTATCTGCTCCCGCTTTGCATCCTATATCCTTAATGTATTGGATCGATCTATGGTTAATCAGACTCTTCCCCAGGGATGCCTGGCAACAATTTTGATTGCCCTCCTCCCATCAGTCTCCAATAACTCTGGCAAGAACTGTGAAATTGTGTATCCACAAGTATCGATTGTATTTGCTTTTAACAAAACACTGTCTGTATTCATTACAAGCCCGAGTGGTCTTTGAGTTATTTCTCTTTGATCCAGATTATGGGATTTCCCCATAAAAACTGAAGTGATGGGAGAAGTTGCAGCTGGTCCGATTTCCCCACCTATGCAAGTTTTAAAGGCACAGAAACCCATGTGGCTTTTATTATAATTAAGTTTTATATTATTTATATTCTGCTACATTCCACAGACTCAGAGGTGCCAACAGCAGGTTGTACTAAATGTTAATAGTGCTGCAAGTTTAAGTGGGATTGGGTGATAGTTTCTTTGGAGCTCTGCCTAGGAGGGAGATAGTTCCTCACTCCCAGGTTTTAGAGGGCCCAAGCGGCAACATGTCAACTGAGACCTTTGGAAAAGGTGGCACAAAGTAGGTTGGACTGCAAGCAGATTTTGGCCCACCAGTGTAGACAGTGTGGCAATGATATTCTTCAACAAGAAAAGTGACTAAATATTCCATATGTATCCTCAGCTGTTGCTATTGTGGCATGTGAAGGCCAGGTTACATTACAAATATAACAGACTTCCTTGCAACCTGGATCCTGTGGCCAAGGTTATATTCCTTAAGAGCAATTACCTTAGCATCCAAAATTTGCAAAACAGGAGAAGAAAGTTATATACAGTGGTACCTCAGGTTACAGACGCTTCAGGTTACAGACTCCGCTAACCCAGAAATAATTCCTCGGGTTAAGAACTTTACCTCAAGATGAGAACAGAAACCACGTGGCAGCGCAGCGGCAGCAGGAGGCCCCATTATCTAAAGTGGTACCTCAGGTTAAGAACAGTTTCAGATTAAGAACGGACCTCCAGAACGAATTAAGTTCTTAACCCAAGGTACCACTGTACATTAAAAAAAGGAACGTGGGCTATTTGTAACAGATTGAGGAGAGGAGAAATTGAGTAACACCCACCCACACACCAACACGACAATGCTACAGATAAGTTTCAAATTGAGATTAATGAAAGTAGAATCTATAACAAAGAACCGTCACCAAAATATAATAACAATGTCCACTTTTTATTAGTACCAGTAAAGTTCCCAGCAGGCACCAAACAAGGCTGTATTCTTGGCCCCACATCTATTTAATCTATTTTTGAAAGATATGAAACAACATCTACTCCTCGTGAATGGCCACCCTCCTAGGTTAGGACCTAAGGCAGTGGCTATACTTTTATATGCAGACGACACTCTCCTCTCCTGCACCAGAGTTGGGCTCCAAAGGTTTCTAAAAGCATTCTTTCATTACTGCCAAGGAAATCACCGAGCAATTAATTACTAAAAATCCAAGATCTTGGTATTTTTAAAGAGTTGGCATCCATCTAAATCAGGCTTCCTCAAGCTCGGCCCTCCAGATGTTTTTGGCCTACAACTCCCACAATCCCTAGCTATGGTCAGGGATGCTGGGAATTGTAGTCTCAAAACATCTGGAGGTCTGACTTTGAGGAAGTCTGATCTAAATGGTGTATTGTGATCAAGAAATTGAACAAGTTAAAAGCTTTAAATACTTAGGGATCACCTTTTATTACAATCTAAAATGGGTGACCCATCATAACAGGATAACCAACTTAGCTAAATGCTCTGCAGAATGAATTAAATGATTCTTTTTTTTTTGGATGGTAACCAGAATGTGCCTGCAGTGGTTAGGTTAGGACCTATAGTACAAAAAAACTGTTTTGCAACTCCTTCATGGGATTCCCTTATGGATAACTGACTTTAACAACAAAGTTAAGGGTGTACAGGCATCCTTCTTCCAACAAACCATAGGAGTTCCAAAATGTTTCTTCTGTCTGGCTATATGTGCAGAGTTAGGCCAGCATCTCTTAGAATCTAGGGGCTGGATTATGACTTCCAAATACTTGTTAAAAATTCACTTTAATACAGACCTGGAGAGTTCACTAACCTCTTTGTTGATAAATACACATAATTTTACGTGGTTTTCTCATGTTGCCCTCAAATTTAGGAATATAGGGATTGCAATAGATTCCCTTCTTCTATAGGAATGGCCACAAATTTTCTCCCTCATCAAGCAGAGACTGCTAGACCATGAGATCCAAAAATTCTACCCCTCCCAGCCTTTTGTATGTTCATCTGCTTACTTAGGATTGCAGCCCCACCATGGAATAATGCCTAATTACTTTTATAACTTATATACTCCATCACATAGCTTTTGTGCTAGCTCGTCTAAATGCATTCCCCTCATCTGCTTTGTTCAGTAGGTTTAAAAAAAACAAAAAACCCTTCCAGAACATAGTCCGCTCCTGTAATAAGAAAACACCAGGTATAATACATCACTTGTTTTGGGATTGCCCTCTTCTCAACACCCTTCATAAAGATCTCCTAGTGACTCCCTTACAGCTTTAAAAAAAAAGAAAACGATTTACAAAGAGTCTGTAATCCAATATTTGTTGAAGGATGATACGCCCGGAACAAAGAAGATTGTTTCGGGGTATCTAGCAGAGATCTTTAGAGCTAAAGCTAAAATTGCCTGATTTATTCAGTGGTGGCTATCCAGTCTTTTCTATATTGCATGTCTTTGGATTATTAATGTATTTACATGACTTTGTATGGTTTTATTGTTTAAACTTATGCCAATAAAGGCCAATAACATCAATAACATCCGAAACCCAGCAGACTGCACTTCACCACCGGGGTTAGATAGCTGTGGTGCTCCTGACGATTCTCTCTGTCATAGGCTGCTAGCACTTATCTTTCAGATTCTGTCCCATGCAGACTTCCTCAGCACCCCTCTCAGAGCAGTCCCCCCAGACTTCTCTCGTCCACTTTTGGAATTATGCCCTGTCCCTGGCACAATCAGAAGCCTCCTCCTCCTCCTTCTCAGTCCCCCTTCTCACTAGCCCAGTTGCTTGTCGATGACTGCCGACTCAATCTGTTGCTTAGCAACTTGGGGAAAAGGGGATCGTCAAGGCAAGCTGCTTCATCTTTGTTTCAAATGAAAATCAGCAAGTGAGTCCTGCTACAAAATGTTGCCATATATATATATATATATATATATGGGGGCATCCCCCTTCCAGGACACACTGTTTCATTCTTCCTGCCTCACCCATGAAATGCTCACTGAGCATGCTCAATTCTTGTTTGGCTACTTCCCTGTATGTCCTTCCCCATAAAACAATAGTTAACCCTCAAAAGGTGTATCCTTTTATGGAACCTTGAAGATATCAGGCTCCATATATGCTTAACATTTCTCCTATGCTTGGCGAAAGGAATTAATCATGTATGCTTTATACAAAATGTAACCATGATTAAGTATCCTATAGTCGCATGTGTGCAAGTGTTATCAGTTTACTTTCAGACAAAAAGCTACATTTTTATGGAACTACACAGAATTCTTCAAAAAGTTAACTATGAAAATATCCAGGAAGCCTTTGCCAAGGTAGCCAGTTTTCATACACACTGCTTTCTCTCTTTTTCAAGTGCAGGTAGATAACTGCCTAGGCACAGAGTGTTTTAGCGTGCCAAATACCACACACTGGATTGTGAACAGTTGCAATGATCCAGGAGCTCGAGATCTTTGTTCAACTCATTTGAACATTTAAATGACAAAATCAAATTGTGGCAATAACTCATTAAACATTTCTAAGAGAGAAGGAGAACAGCACTCTCTCAGAGCTTATGAGCCACAACCTCAACTGCTGCAAATTAGCATGAAGCGAACAGTCAACAATTTGATCCTAAACGATTTTGCAAATTTGCTCCAATTGAGCATCAAATCATGCTATGAATTTCTAGATTGAAGGAACAGGGAGTCTGTGTGTTCATAAAGGGAGTGTGTTGCTTCCCTTCCACATCCCACTGTCAATATGGACACTATTTGAAAGCAGCGCTGCAATTGCGACACTTTTTTTTCCTCTTCCCCAAACGACCAGAGGGATGTGCTTTTCATTTTGAAATTAAGCCTTCTTGTAAACAAATCCTTCTTCAAATGTGGCATGATAGCTAGCTTGGTAAACAAAGTATGATACACTCATTCTATTTACAGCAAATCTCAGAAGGTTTAAAAGGATTTAGGATTCATCTCTCCAAATTAACACACATTCTGATTAGAAAAGTTACGTTATGGCATGATGCATCTCGCATTACAAGGGAGCTTTCCTAAAATGAAAGATAGAAAGAAAGGTTATGGCATCTCTTTCCTGAGTTGCCATCCCCAGCCCTTGTAATTAATCTGTCAAGCACGACAGCTTAAAACCCCGAGTTTAACACTTTGACATATCTCAGATTTTAAACAGCAACTTTACTTATCATTATTATGATGACTAATGCAAAGCTATTTGTTGGGAGATGGGAAGGAATGGAAGCACATCAACGAAAGCATTTTGCCTCATTTATATTCAGGGCCGGCTCTCCCAAGGTGGTACAGAATTCAACCGTGACCGTTTCTCACGTTTTTATTTGTGTGCAATTGGATGGAGAAGGGGTGCTTGGTACAAGAGGAGGGATGTGCTTAAGACATCCCAGTGGCCATTCCTTGAAGGATGTGCCTGCTCAGTACACAGGACTAAAGGACTCATTTCACCCAGTGAAACACTTGTGCAAAACACATGCCTATTATTTTATAAAGCCCCAATCATGGAATTGCAGAATTTGAAGGGACTACAAGGACCATCTTTTCCCCCCAAGTGGGGCTTAAATCCATTACTCTGAGATTAAGAGTCTCATGCTTTACCAGCTGAGCTATCCAGCATCCCTTTAAATTTTTTATCTTGCTTTTATATTGTTAAACACAACCGGGGAAGAGCCGATCTCAAATTTGGCAACTTTCAGTTTGATCGACCCATGTAGAAATTTATGTCTCAAGGACTTGCTTCCTTTCACAGGACGAAAAGAAAATCCAAGCCGCTCACTCGTCTGCACTAGCAGCACCACTTGCCAGTCATTAACTTCCCTCTCTCAGATCTTGAGAAGCCTATAAATCTTTTTTCCCTTGGACTCATATTTGGGATTTTAAAAAAAATCATTTATCTTCACTCGTGGTGCAAATTCTCCCCATCCTTCCCTACACCTCCCTCCGCTCATTTGTCTTCTTCTAAGTTGATCTCTAATTTGTTTTGCTTTTTTCAGTTTAACGGTCAAACACTGTTAATTAGACAATCTGGGAGTCTCCTTTCCAAAAGAAAGAAAGAAAGAAAAAAGTGATTGGCACAGGCAGTTAGACTCAAAGTGAGGGCACACCAGGTGGATAAAAGCTCCCCATTACGAAATGGCACAAGGAGGAGGGAGGGGGAGAGAAAGGAAAGATGGAAGGGGTGAACACACATTGGCAGGCATGACAGCCTGAAAGTAGCACAGAGACAGGAGAGCCGTGCAACCAAAATTAATCACGTTCACGGGAGAATATTGAAAGGAAATTGGGCTGCCAGGGCTTCGTTCCCACAGTGGATCAATAGCAAAAATAATCACAAGCCAAAGAGCATGAGATTACATTTAAAACGGGAAGAATAGAAAAGAACTCCCAAGGATGCAGAAGTATGGAAAAACTTAATCTTTTTGCAATTATTGGTCACGGGGGCTCAAAGGTCTTATGGCACATAAAGTGGCCTAGAGACGTCAATGTGTGGTCTGTCACAAAGAGATGCACGTAGAGGCAGTACAAGTTCGGGAGGGTTTTTTCTCTCCAGTACTGGCCAGAATTGCAAAAACCAGAATCTCACAGATCCCCAGTTCCACCTCAAAGCTCGTCACTACTGGTCCAGTTCTGATGGCTGGTTACTTACAAAATTGATCAACTCTTTGTTTTGCTTTTAACACAAAAGTTAAAGGCAATTGAGGAATCATTCCACACATCCACAGGGTTTGTATGGCTTTAGATTCATCAGGATAGGTTTAGAGGATAGGCACTCGACCAGAGCAAACAGTACAGCAACAGCCCTAATGTAAGAACATAAGCGCAGCTTGCGGGATCAGGCCAAAGGTCCATCTTAGTTCAACATCCAGTTCTCATGGTGGCCATCCAGATTCCTGTGGGATACCCAAAAACAGGACCCAATCACAGGTCCACAGGGCAGATGGTTCATTCAGGTTCCCCTGGCCTCCAGGGAGGCTTTACAAGCTGCTGCAGGAGGGAGAAAGAGCCAGTTTATTTTCTTACTGCGAATGTCCTTGAGTTAACTTTGGACATAAAACCTATGGGATGCGTTTGAGATGCTCCTTAAAGAGCAGGAAAGTGGCGAGCCTGGGAATATCTGAAGGAAATGAGTTCCAAACTGTAAAAAGGCAACATCAACAAGCTAATATTGTGCATCAAACTCCAAAGCTGAATCTAGAAGCTGGGCGCCAGTTCTGAAATTATACACAAACGGTTTATTTTAGTGGGTTTGTATGCCTGCATAGATAGCAAGTCCACTGATGTTACAGTACATTTCAGCTTAGCAGTTGCTTAATATTTCTAAACTGCATTAATATCTCTGAAGATACCACTAAAACTTTTATTGGTTCTTTTATTCAGGTTTCGTCTGGCATCCTTCTGTTAGTTTGTTTTCCATCTAAATTGAAACATCTTGTTTTATTGTTTGTGATTTTTATTCTTTGATAACCCTTATATTGCTTTATTATGGGACGCGGGTGGCGCTGTGGGTAAAACCTCAGCGCCTAGGACTTGCCGATCGCATGGTCGGCGGTTCGAATCCCCGTGGCGGAGTGCGCTCCCATCGTTCGGTCCCAGCACCTGCCAACCTAGCAGTTCGAAAGCACCCCCGGGTGCAAGTAGATAAATAGGGACCGCTTACCAGTGGGAAGGTAAACAGCATTCCATGTGCTGCGCTGGCTCGCCAGATGCAGCTTGTCACGCTGGCCACGTGACCCGGAAATGTCTGCGGACAGTGCTGGCTCTCGGCCTATAGAGTGAGATGAGCGCACAACCCTAGAGTCTGGCAAGACTGGCCCGAACGGGCAGGGGTACCTTTACCTTTACCTTTACCTATATTGCTTTATTGGTTGCAAAGTTAGCTTCAGGGCTTTCCCCCAATTTTTAATGGAAAGGCAAGACAACACATTTATTTAAGTATGTTAACCCTATTCTTGGAGATGAACAGAACTATTTATTGTTCACAAAAGAATGGCGAGGCATAGCAGAGATCTATAGTCTACAAGTACCACAGCATTTGCACCTGCTAGTGAAGATCACCTGACCACCTTTTCTAATGATGTTCAGTGCAGACCAAAATTTTATTTTATTTTAAAAGTATTTTAAATCAACGTGCAAGTCTTTTGGGGTCATATTTTGTGCTCCTTTATTGCCTGTTGCTTTTGCTGCTGTTCAGATATATTTAAAAGTTTTACATGGTTTCAGGTGCTTTAAAAAAAAAGGCAGAAGGGGAAATACACTTCATAAAACATAGATATAATAGTTAGCCGCGGGGCAAGATATTTGTTACAAAACACAGATTTCCAATTATGTCACTAATCACTGAGTAATCAGTACGAGCTTCAACATTAATAATACAATCCTTAATGACATTATGCTAAAGTCCTATGCAGTTTGAGACACAAAACTGAACAGGACCTCTGCATAATGTCATTAGGATTGATTTGCACTCTGAGATGAGAGTTAGCTAGACAAAGCAGGAAATCTATGTCTAAATCACTTGATTTCTGATCACTTGACAATAAATTCATTGCAACCAGCTCCATTAGGAGCCACTTTTGCCCTGTTCAAGCATTTAAAATCACCCCGTTGCATGAGGACATATTGTGGAATGGCCCTTACTGGCCTGCCATGATCTTGCACCATAAGCACATTGGGAGAATACTTCCAACAAGGAAACCCACCTGAGATGTGTAGGCTCTCTCTGTGATCTGGAGTCCTGCAGCTGGCAGGAGTCAAAGCAGCAATGACAGGACCAGAAGGCAGTGTCTGGTTCTCTTCCTTGTAATGCTATGATTTTAACACCTCAATAGAACTTTGGTCTGTCCTCTAGATGTTGTTGGGACTATAAAGGCCATCAGCCCCAGCCAGCAGTGTGTTGTAGTTCAACAACATCTGGAAGGCAACAGGTTGGTGAAGCCTTGTTTAAGGAATGCGAGAAATTAAAATTCCCACACATAACAGAAGTCACCATTGATGCATCAGTCATGAAGTGTTGACCGTTCATATGGGAACCATCCCTTAGGCTTAGGCTGAAACCCTCCATCAACATCGCTTCCTCCATCATCTGATTTGAGGATTAGCCAGATGCACTCACCTGCAAGCTGGTTACTGCCTCATCCTCCAGACAAATCTGTTTATCATGCTGAAAATAAGAAACGCCCATGTGTACTTTCTTCTTCCTGTGTGTTTCTTGTTATGTTGGCCAGTTTGAGGGTGCAAGCTGGTGGGGAGCGATTCATTCAATTCAGAGTGCTTTACAGGACCGTAGAGGTTATGAACACAGAATTACATCAATATCACATTTTCCATCTAAGGTTCCCAACGTGGGGCACACGCCCCACAGGGGGGCAATTTGATTTTTAAGGGGGGAAATTTGAGAATGAGTTATTAACAGTGAGTGGCCTTTTAGGCTTCCTCCATGTGAATTCTTACTTATTGAATAGTAAGAATTATATGTCCGGGGGGGGGGGGGGCATCAGGATTTTAGAGATGTTTAGGTGGGGCATGGCCAAAAAAGGGAACCACTGATCTAGAAGGTGCTTGAAGCAATATTGTCACAATAGAAGACTTGCAATTAAACAAAAGACACATGCATTTAAATCTTTTAAAGTATCTAACCCTCTTGTACTTTGCAGCCCCCACAATGTTGCTTCTTCCCACACAGGAGCCTTTTAAGAGAAACCTTAAACACTGGTCAGGAGGGGTTGTGGACCGGTGTTTTCAGGCAAGAGTGCAGCAGCTGAAAGGAGTTTCAAACTTCGATTTAAAAAAAGCTCTTGAAAAGGAAGGCCAGCTCTTTAGCACAAAGGAAGGGAAAGAGATGAGGCCTGCTTGAAGAAGAGCCAAGCCCTTGCAATACATAGTAATGCCTGTGCTCTTGAGACAATGAGAGGAATGTCACGGCCTTCACCTCTCAGTTGAACTCTTCATTATGGGACAGTTGACAGAGCTGCAGCTTTCCTTCTAAGTCAGTTGATTTAATTTATGATATGAGCTGTGGGACAAGATGTTTAACTGAAACTAATGAGAGGATGCGGACTGAAATCAATAGCATAGGTGAGCCGGGGCTTTTGTTCCGTCCAGCCTTTCTTCTTTCCCATTGTGTTACCCCAGATATATTAGGTATTGACTACCGCTGCTGAAGGCAAGCATTTCAAATAACTCGAAATGAAACAGACAGCTTACTCTGTCCAGATGCCAATACGTCTTTTACTCAGGCATCTTTCACAAAAGCACAGAGCCAGGCATGAGTTTTGAGGGTGAGGATAGACATATAGATTTACTTCAAAATTCAGTACACGATTCATATGCAACACAAGTTTTTAGAAGAGTGGCCTGGTTAGTCTATTGCAACAAAAACAATGGAAAACCTGTTGCATCCTAGCATTTTATTGCAGTCTTCGCTTTTGTAGATTGTGGCCCAAGTTTGTAAGATGAAATGGTCTAGACTAGTGCTTCTCAAGCTATCTGAACATTCAGGTAGGACTTTTTGAGGGTGCAGGTAGCTACAGAGGGAAGTAGGAGCCAGGGAAATTTTCCTTCTGTGAACTTCCCTTCTGCAAAATTTTCTTAGAACTGGTCTGCAGACCACCCCTTTGAGTAGCACTGGCCTGAACAATCAAAGGTAGGAACTATCACATACTAAAACCAACTTGAATGAAGTTACGTCATGTTCAGCATCTACATCAAGGCTAAGTTGCAAATTTTGGATTCACTGAGACTTAGTGCCTCATCAGAGGTAAGTGCATGTTGGTACTTACTGTGATAAGTTCCTTCTCCATAGGGAAGAAGGGGGTCCTGTGTGGGTTGCCACTACCCATTCTCAGCAAGGGCCATGGCAGTGTGCAGACAGCTCTGGCTTAAACAGTGGCAGGCAGATGCCAACACCATTCTGGCCAGGGACCCCTTCGAAGGAGACAAGCTATTTGGGGAGGGGCTGGAAGACACCCTGGCAGAGACCATGTTAACTCTGAAGTAAGGATTGAGAGAAAGGGTAAGAAGGGAAATTATTCCTCCTTTGGCGCCTACAAAGTCTCCTTCAACAACAAGGCCTAGAAGTCCTCTGGGTGGGCAGGTGGGGTTCTTCTCAAACAGAAACCAGAATAACCAGAACTCCTTCTTCAACAGGCCTTAAGATAGTTACTACAAGACGCAGCAACAGACCTGACTCCGACCAGCTTCCAGGGAAGGGGGAAGCTGCAGCACTTCCTCAGTTACTGGAGGCCACAACTACCATATTTTTTGCCCTATAGGACACACTTTTTCCCTTCCAAAAATGAAGGGGAAATGTGTGTGCGTCCTATGGGGCGAATGCAGGCTTTTGCTGAAGCCTGGAGAGCGAGAGGGGTTGGTGCGCACCGACCCCTCTCACTCTCCAGGCTTCGCGCAGCTCTCCGCAAGGGAGCTGGGCTCCCGCGGCTTGCGGAGTTGCCTGCATGCTGAAAGCTGGGCGCGCTCAGCTCAGCGCGCCCAGACTTTGCGCAGCTCTCTGCAAAGCGCGGGAGCCTGGCGTGGGCTCCCACGGCTTGTGGAGAGTTGCCTGTTCTGTTGGCCCCAGCCCTGCACCTGGGGGGAAAATAAATTTTTTTTCCTTTATTTCCCCCTTAAAAAACTAGGTGCGCCTTATGGGACAGTGCGTCCTATAGGACAAAAAATACGGTACATACCGGTGGTTGCTCAGCACCATCCACCAGGATTACAGGATAGAATTTGACCAGCTACTCCCTCCCCATTTCCCCCCTTTGCTCCTGATGCTTCAGGCACTCCAGCATTTGCTGGATATCAGGGCAACAGAGCATGTGGCAGAACCACAGAGGTGATCTGGCTGCTACTCCATTTTGTTAATGGTTCCAAAGGAGGTGTAAAAATGGAAGGCCATCCTGGATCGCAAGAGGGTCAATCAGTATTTGAACCAGGATATCTGCTCAGACTGTCTTCAACAAGTTGCAAGTATATAAGAGACCCTAGTGTCTACAAAACCACAGCTTTGTGGTGAACATGGGGGGGGGGGACTCAGCACGGATCATGGTGCACTGGGCAGCAGTGATAGACACCAAGTAGGGCATGGTTAGCCTTCATGCAGAGCACACAGCCAAGATTTGGAGGACAGTCCGACAGGTCCTGAGAGCAAAGAGCACGGACACCCTTCAGCTGGCCCAACTACAGGGGCCCATGAAAGATAAATGTGCATTCAATCATCTTAATACATGACAACCTAATAGTCTTCAGAGTTTATTGATTTTCCATTTGGTCTAATACCTACCCTTGAAAGCATGAGTGGGGAAAATGCTTATGTTAGACAACAATTCTTGTTTTATTGTGGATCATTCTGATTTGATTGTTGTGGATAGCCACATTTCCCTGTATGACGGACATCATACATGGGGCACATTTGAAAATCTGCTGAATTAAAAATAAATTCTTCAGTCTGATTCCAACAACTGCACCATTGGCAGATCCTCATGCTGGCTGCCGTGGATGAGAGCTGCCAACCATTGACCTGCCATTTTATGGAGAAAGTTCACATTACAACCCGTGACAAATACAGTGGTACCTCGGGTTAAGTACTTAATTGGTTCCGGAGGTCTATTCTTAACCTGAAACTGTTCTTAACCTGAAGCACCACTTTAGCTAATGGGGCCTCCTGCTGCCACGCTGCCGGAGCACGATTTCTGTTCTTATCCTGAAGCAAAGTTCTTAACCCGAGGTATTATTTCTGGGTTAGCAGAGTATGTAACCTGAAGCATATGTAACCCAAGCTACCACTGCATTACAAACAAATCTAACAAGGTATAGTATACAGTTGCTTCAAGAATGGAGTTTGGGGCTATCAATGTTATTTTTACTGTAGGCTCATGAAAGCCCCACGTTTCAGTAACTTGTTTAAAGAGTAAGTTGCCAACTTTCCACCTGGTACATTACTCATCATTCATATCAACTGATAGCCTTCCACAGGCTCCATAGCATTCTCAAAAGTGTTGTCAAAAGGAGCATTATGCAATTCCTTTGTAAAATGATTGCTTATCGTTCCCCAGCACTTAAGGTTCCTTGCTTCAGCAGAACCCTTTATCTTGCATTAAGACTTAGCAGTCTATTCTAACTTAAGAGAATGGATCTGATTTCTGTTTTACATTGGGTTCTTGAAAACCATGAACTGAGTTGTTTCAAATACTTGTTTGAATAGCTTCATAGTATTATTACAACTCAACTTTTAATTGCTAACAGAAGATGAAATGCCCAACTCTCTTCTAAGCCAAAAGTAGTATGTGTTAAGAGTGCTATCTAGTGGACATCTCCTCTGAAGATGAAACCAGAATGAGTGCTAGCTTTTCCTTAAGAAAACTGAAATGCCAGCCACCAAGATAGGGACTAAAAAGATGCAAAGTGATTTAAGCTGGGCAAGAAGTCCACACACACAGATCACATCCCTACAAGGATTCGGACAGAGAAAGTGAAGTGCTACGATGCTGGAGGAACCAGATAATAGAAGAGAATAAAACAATTGTATCTCATCAGTGATCCCATTCTCAGAGAAAGAAGCCAGTTATTCTATATACAGTTGTCACTAGACAATTTATGAGGTAGTCCCAGACACACTATAACATACTATTGTTACATATCCCTAGTCTTATAAAACAAAACGAATCCTATTTTGCTCATCAAACTTGAGTTTCTCAAATAGGCCCCCATGCCACAAAGGAAGACACTTTTGAAACTGATACACCTTTTAAAAGTAGTCTGTGTTATGGCACAGTGGTCTGTTGTTTAAAGGCGGAAATGCCATGATGTGAAGTCCTCAAATATGTCTATCATCGCTCTTTGGAGTCTGACCTTTTTTTTTTTTTAAGGAATCTATTATGCAAATGGTGTATTCACTCAACATACAAGGACTATAACCAGAACTTTAACAAGAACACAATTCCTATGCAAGACCAATGGAAACTCACAATTGTTATGCAAACACACACACATGAACTTGAGAACATGATTATTAAGTCCAGTGGTACAGAGGTTTCCTGGATATCAACATATTATTAAAAAATTGTTCATCTTCACAAGTCCATATAAATAATATCAAATCCATCCACTTGCAGGTTAACTGTGGAAATGACACGATGCTTGGGTAAAACAAGTTAATAAACACACTCCAAGAAAATGTATGATTCTGTTAACATTTTTATAAAATACCTTACAAGAACAGATAAAGTAATTTGAGGTTACATAATATTCAGAATTGAAAAAAGAATGTTGAATAAAATAGGAATTGATCACATCACTATGTTTGCCACGTTAGACAAGTTTATAAAAAGGCTTTTTTCAGATAAAATAGTTATTTAGAAGATAAACCTTCAAAAATGAAAACTATTGCAGTCCTTTCAAGAAACCAGTCCTAGAAGCACTATGTTCCAGGTCAACAGGCAGTACCTGATTAAAAACACACTTATCTGCTTCCAAGTTTGTCAAGCTTTTAAGACACAAATTAAAATATTTACCAGGTCAGTGCAAAGTAAAGCTTCAAGCTGGAAATATGATTCTGGTACAAATAAATTCACATTATGAAAAATCCTCAAGCACACACATGGGATTTAAGCAAACCTGGCACAAGACTAGTTGGCTATTTGAGGACACTGATCAAGCACTAAAACAGCAGCTCATTTAACAGACGTTGAGTTTGCTTGCATTACATATGTCTGCATTGTCGATGTGCCCCATCATCTGAGTCAGCAATTTTAGAATTCTTTAGCAGAAAGCTGACATTATGTTGAAATGATTAATTAAAGCTCTTGAGTGAGTCTTGGATGTAGGAACAGGACCACCATTCTGAGTAGCTTAAATACCTCTGAAATTCATTGAGAATTATGTGCTACCAAACACAACAGTGTGCTTAAATATGTGTGAATATTTGTATGAACAAGCCCTTTTTCTGTGGTAATGTAGAGACCTTGTTCAGAACAGAACTCTTGCCATATTATTCTGCTAATTCATGAGCAATAACCAAACCATCAGAGAGCTAATTTTGCATGGCTATATTATTAAGAATGCTTTTCAGGACCATTCTGTCATCCATGGGGTGACTTAGATTGAGTAGGCATTAATGTGGACATTCTTCACTGGGATATGATGGCCTTGTAACCTCTTCAAAGACTTTATGAATCCTAGACTCATTAGATCCAGACTTGGGACAGTTTATGACAGGCTTCCTCAACCTCGGCCCTCCAGATGTTTTTGGCCTACAACTCCCATGATCCCTAGCTAGCAGGACCAGTGGTCAGGGATGATGGGAGTTGTAGTCTCAAAACATCTGGAGGGCCGAGTTTGAGGAAGCCTGGTTTATGAGTATGTTGACATATTCTTTCACAAGCCTTCATCTACTGGAGTCATCCCAGTAACACAAAACACCCCACTGCGCACTTTAGGAGAGTAGAATTAGTGCTTTTCCTAAATACCCATACCAGTGGTTCCCAAAGTGGGCAGTACTGCCCGCGAAGGGATGGTGGAATGACCTAGCGTGGGCATTAAGAGGCAAGGGCATGCTGAAGGTGTAAATGACTGTCAGACTTTGAAAAGCAGGCATCACTGGATCAAACGCATCAAAAAAATTTACTTTAAATAATTTAATCGGATTGTGAATAAATGTGCAATTAATCGTTACTGTTTTGAATTTTATTGTTTATTCTCTTCCTTTGTGGGTTGTACATACCACTATTTGAATAATGCTTTTTATAAGGTAGGGTAGAAGGGCACTGGGGCTGAGTTTATGGAACCCAGAGAGTGGTGCCCCCAAACAGTTTTGGACCCACTGACCTATGCTAAAAACAATCGTCTCTACTGCAATTGAAGGTCTTGTGCTATGGCAAGTAGTCCTTTCCCTCTTTATAATATATTAATCTTTTAAAATGGCAGAATATAACTTGTGTTTTCTGTAGGAAAATTGCAGCTTTTTAACTTAGCAGCACATCAACAAGGAATTAGAAGGCTCAAAACCATTCTTAATGATCCTTTTCGGGACTTATCCAAAAGTCTCTTCATGAGGACCAAAGAGATAGCCAAGTATGATTGCACAGAATTACAATTTGAACAGTTTAGAAGTGGGTATGTCATATGTTCAGATCTTTATGAAAGAATATAGGATATGAAAAATTGGAATTCCAATATAAATTATATTTAGAATTTGTCACCATAAATGAGCTAGAGTGCCAAAATCAAATCAAGTAGTGTTGTGACAATGGGTTGCTAGGTGAAAGCCCTTCTCAAAACTGACCCAAGGGAAAGGGCTGAGGATGTGCACCACAAACTGAGATGTCGCTGATCTTGCCTAATCTGATTTCTGGAAATTGGGTCACAGCCTTAATTTTGGAGACCTGGTTCCTGATTCCCTCCTTGCAGTACTTTTTTCCACTAGTCTATATTCAATTAGGAACAGGAGTTCCTCTGAATGATTGCATCTGTTTTTATAAAGTCACAACAGCTTCATTGGATGTTGAACCACTAGGCCAGGTGATGTTGGGCATGTCACATATGGTGGTAGGGCTGAAGAGATGGGTGCCTTATATTGGCTCTAAACCAGGGGCAATGAACCTATGAACATCTAGAAAAGAACCCTCAGGCCTCTCTGTCTGGCTTTGGGACACTCCCTGGACCCTTCCTTCCTCAGACCACATTCCTCACTGGACCTGCTCCATGCCTTCCTTGAGTGCTTGTGCTCATCTGGAATGTAGCCTTCAACAGTGACCATGTCATGCTTGCCTTGATCAAGGATGCAGATGTGTACATAAATTTCTGTCTGCATGGACGAAATGTAGCCTATTATTCAAAGGTAAGAGCCACATCCATTGCTTCACCACTTTTGCTGCTGCCCCACTCTTCAGAAGTATGCGGATCCCAGAAGGTTCCTCACAAGAGAATGTAGGCCTTGGGTTGAAAAATGATCCCCACCCCTCGCTGTAGATGTTGTTGAACTCCAGCTTCCTTAGGCGAAGCCAACTTGGCCAACGATTACGGAGGAAAGGAGTTGCAGTCCAGCAACATTTGTGTAGCCACACCTTCCTTCATTCCTGCTCTGAACACAATTGTGGTATCAGAGCAGTCAGTGTATTCAGACTGTATTCTTCACAACAGCTGCATGAGCAATAGACGATATGCATTTTCCCCATCTCAAAGCTTGAATTCATTTGGACCACCTGTCATTCCGGCTAAACAATGTCAGGGAGTGTATGTGAAAGTAAAGGGGGGTCTTCAATGTTGACAAGAGAAGGAAGAATGAGAGGACATGTGGATTTTTTTCTGGAGTTACCAATAACACTTCATTTAAGAAGTTGAAGGTCTTGATTTAGCCTGTGCTTTGGAACGTCACAGTGTGGGGCACCATTAGGAACTCAAGGCAAACATATTTAAAGTATCTCCAAAAAGGAAAATCTTGCGCAATTGGTTGATCTTGGCACTGAATGTGCTTTTAAGGTAATAATGTGAGCTTTGAAGAAATAGTGCCACAATAATTGCATTTGGTTTCAACAGTGCAAAGATTCAAAGCACCTGTGTTAATATGAACTTGTCCCCAAAGCTGTGATGAATCAGCAAATAATTCTTCACACAGGAAATTAACTGATCCCACCTGGTCTACCTGGTCACTGCTAATATAACTCGACACAATGGATCTATTTGGCATGCCTGATAATATTCAAGGCATGAACATGGGCACCTTTCATCAAGCTCATCATGGAATGAAGGGCTAATCTGAAATGCATACAAATGGATTTTTAGTATATGTTCCAGGTACAATTTACATTTCAGGGAAACTATCATATAATGCAATTTAATATTGTGAACGTTTAATTTATTTTAAAATTGAAGCCATCTAGACCTTGAAAGTTATCGGCCATATGTCAAAGAAAAGCTGCCCACTGTTGCAGTCAAAATGCCCTCCAAGAGGCAGACCAAAGACAAAACAATGTATTACACATTCAATTTTCTCTCTCTAAATAGCAAAGATACAACAGTAGGGAAAAATCAGTAGTGAAGGCCACATTTCCCCTTGCATTTGCTTGATGCTAAAATGCAAAAGAAAAGAAAAAGGGGGGGGAGAGATTAAAGCTTCTTTAAAAGAAAAAATGGAGAGAAGAAATAAGTGACTTATAGCTGATGGGGCAAGTCAGTACAAAAACAGCTGGAAATGCTACACAAGAGTAGAAAATATGAACAAGAACAAAAGAGGACTATCAGCTTGAAAATGGTCACTCACCACCTTGTAAACATGAAAATGCATTTCACAGATTAAAAGTTTATGGGAAGTAAACTTCTTTAAATTATTTGTCAGTTCAACCCTGATTCAAAAAAGTATGGCTAGCAAAAATACAGACGATCAAATCCACTTATGTCTTGAAAGGAGCAGTTTCCCCTCCCTGAAAAACTGCTGGAACTCTACTCTTTGAAAATGTCTTGAGAATAAGCTCTCTCTTGCACGCAGTGTTGCACTTGCATGTTAGCTCTCAAGTTCACACTCACAAACTTCAGAAGGACAGGCTTGCTGCAAGGTTTTCCACACTGCTATAGATTGAGGCGTGGGGAAATGGTCGGAGGAAAGCAGGCAAATTCTCTTAGAATGCTCCGTGCTACATCAAGGTTATTTTGGGCTATTTCAAGCGCCCGCTTCACTTCTTCAAAGGAATAGCCTTCTCCCATAAGTTTTGCAATTTTTGCATCAACATTTTCTATAGATGGGTCAGAGTTATGTGCCTTCCTATGGTGTATTTCTGGAGCAGTCCGGCGGGGCAGTGGTTTAGGAGGTCTGGCTGGTGCTTGTGAACCATCTGCACAAGAAGAAAATCAAAAGAAAAACACAATTTGATACTCAATAAATGTAACGAGAACCAACATTCATAGTTATTCACAGCCAATGTTTCTGTGTGGAATTTTTTATTAATTAGCTTAATTTGTTAGGGTGCTGGGGAAATGTTTGCAGCAAACCTGAATCATCATATGTCATTTATATTTTTACACATACTGTTTCCTAAATGCACCATACGATTACACTTAATGAAGAATAAGGTTATATGAGACAGCAGATCACTGATAATCAAGATTGGGACTAAATTTGGCTTCTTGCCTTTTTAAATCTAAGGACCAATCTTACATAGTTATCAAAGCTCACAATGAAACCTGAATGGAATTGGAAATCTGGTACAAGGCCATGTACCAAAACAATCCACAGTTCCATTTAAATTCTGTATAGGTAAGATCAAAATGATTTTCCATTTTATTTTGTGGCAGAATTAGTCATACGTGCCTGTAGCCAACAGCAGAAAAAGAAAGGACACAATCAGTCAAAATTAAGCTTCTTAAATCCGATTGGTTTCAGTGCAAGAACTAAGCTAGGGTTTAAATATCTTCCATGGATATCAACTATGGAGTGTTCATCTTTATGTCTTCACCACACAATTTGAAATTTTACAAAGAACATAAAAAACCATGAAAGCAATTTCTATGGTGAGAGATGGCTGATATTTAGGAAAGAAGCAGGAACTGGCATGGCCAACCCATTCGCCAGTAAATGAAGAGGAAGAGATGGCACTGGAGGACCTTGTCTATCAGCTCTCCTGAAAAACTAGCCCAATCAGGCTCCTCCCTCATTGCAACAGCCATTCCAAGAAGAGAGAAGATTGGGGTTTCCGGCCACACCCATGATCAATGGCGGATGTTCTTCATAGCCCTCTGGGGGCTGCAAAGAATTTCAGGCAGGGGAAAGAGAGGATTTATGAGGCATAAATCCTCGCAATGCTCCCCAGTGGAGTCTGGGGAGTTTACAATATCTTGCAGTGCCATGCAATCCTGTGTCTGCCAACTTGAAAGGCAGAGTGGGAGTGACCTGGGGGGTGTCCCTGCTATGGATGATCCTCCGCTACTGGCATGGTTTGCGGATGGTTCCTCCTTAATCTGAACAACTGGCTTTAATCAAGAGGCGCTCCTGGACCAAGTGAAGGATGACAACTGGACACTAAATAAGAAATGATGTTGCTATGGGAGGGAATGATCAACATGTGTTTGCAACAGGAGCGGAAAACCTGATTTTAAGAAATTGTATTAAATTAAAATAATTTCGTTTAATTTGTAATAATTTGTGGAAATTATAAAAATAAATTTAGAGGGAGAGAAAGAGAGAGAAGGCTGGGGGACAGCTCCATTGACATAGCTGAGAAACCAGCAAAGGTTGGTGTCTCTTTGAACTGTTGCCTTTCAGCTGGTCACTACAAGGGCTCTATAGCTCTTACCTCGTGTTTGAGTTTGTCCCCCCCTTCCCCCCCCAAAAAAATTCCTTTTTCCTATTGGGTTGTGTCTCTCAGATTATAAACCCAAGGGCAAGGGCTGTCTTCTTATATATCACGGATGGGGAACACAGAGTCTTAGAACATCTGGAGTGTGACCACTCCCATCATTTTTACACATGATAAATTAGTGATTAATTTGTCATATTTTAAGGTTCTTATTCTGCCAAATAATTAAACAGATTCTGATCGCCCATAAAATGAGCTGGAATGAATATAAAATGTGCGTTATGTGTTGAATTGTTCCAGAATACAAATGCTATCCACAAGTGTTTTATTCAATTCAGGTTAAAGGTGGAACAGTTCCTCATGAATATTATTAATTGCACAGACTATAAATCCAATAAAAAACTTTCCAGTTTATACTATGACATGATTTAGTACACAGATTTTCATTTAATTCAGCTTAAATTGAAAGTATTGATACAATTCACACTGCATCATTATTTGTAGTGCTGGTTGAAACTCGTGCGTATTTTAGAAGATTGTGGTAGAAATCTTCAAAATAATGTAGCCCACACAAATATCAAGACGACTATAAGTACGTCATGCAGCAATTTGGTTAACGTTTAAAAAAGAAATTTGGCTGGGATCAGAAGGACCACCAATAATGGAAAACAATTAGTTCAAGTTAAAGAATCATACCCTAAGTAAGTTAAAGCATGGATAAAGTTAACTATGCAAGCTTTAATGTGGCATTTTATAAAGAGAACTGTTTTGTGTTCATTGTGGACTAGAGCAGGGGGTGGGGAGCCTCTGGCCCACGGGCCAATCTTGGCCCACCAGGGAGTCCAATTTGGCACTGCCTCAGTTGGCATCACTTGTGACATCAGCGGATGGTGGGAGGGCAGGGAATTCAGCACTTCCTGCAGGTTGAGCAATGCTGAATTCCAGCAGGGAACAGGCACCAATTCATGGGTTAAATCCTGCCGTGTTGGATGCAGGTGAGTGACAGATTGGCTATGAGATGACTGTTAAATGCTGGCTTCTTTCTCCCCATCCTCCAATGGGTAGAGCAGAAATAATGGCTTTGCTACCCCTGTGCTTTGTGAAGTGCTGCGCATAGGGCTCACAACAGCATTTGTGCTGCTGTTTCTAAAAGCCTGACAGCAAGCTGGCTGTGAGGCACCTGGGAACACAATGCAAGGGCTTTTGGCAGGTCAGCGGGACAACCAACCTGTTCATCTTGTCATGCAATAATGACAATATGTGACTGAGAGTTAGGCAGGCCCACCCACCTCTCAAATTTGGCCCCTTGGAGTAAAAAAATAATAATGTATCAATTCTTGGAATATAATGAAAGAAGCGCAGCTGCAGCCATGGTCTTCTGAGGGGAAAACTTCTAAAATCCCAGTTAATATTTATCACTGAAATGTTTAGGAATAAGGAGTTCATTTCCCAACACCAGCTATGTTTATCTAAAAAGGAACTATCTTCAGTTAGGTATGTTTTGTCTGTAATGTCTGTTTCCAATTACAGTGGTACCTTGGGTTAAGTACTTAATTCGTTCTGGAGGTCCGTTCTTAACCTGAAACTGTTTTTAACCTGAAGCACCACTTTAGCTAATAGGGCCTCCCGCTGCTGCCACGCCACCGCCGCACGATTTCTGTTCTCATCTTGAAACAAAGTTCTTAACCCGAGGTACTATTTCTGGGTTAGCGAAGTCTGTAACCTGAAGCGTATGTAACCCAAAACGTATGTAACCTGAGGTACTACTGTACCTGAAACTATACTTCATTAGTCTAGGTATACAAATGAACATTCAATACACTGCACTGTGTAATCTTATTTGGTGGAATGCAATATATATCTATGTTGGTGGCCTTTCTATTTTCAAGTGTTGTATTCTAAGGTGTGTAAATGATAAACGGGCAAGTGTATTTAAATGCCTCATACAACCAGGTCCGATTTTTAAAAATATACATATTAATACTAGGCTTCGGCTTGCAGAACTACATTTCCATCTAACATCATGGGAATGTAGGGTCAAGTTTTCACAGTGTGCATATGCTGCCTAGGCAGCTGCTGTTGCATTCAATAACTGTCCAAACTATGAACTCGTGGAGTACAAATCACATACTTTGCACATTCCTGAGGGATCTTGGGAGAATTCTGGTTGGCATAATGGGCACTCTTCTTAATATCTTAGGTTACTCTGTGGAATGCTGATATCACTTAAGTGGTTGACAGGATGGCTCCCAAGTGCCTTCTCTTGCTAGGTAGAGCCTGTTCAGCTACCTCACATAACTAAGCAGGCAGGGAGAATGCCAGAAAATAAGCAGCAAAACTCACTGTGACTCTGACCTAACAAAATTCAGAGCTCATTATCAAGCCTATTCTGTGGTGGTGATGACAGTGAAGAAGTAATACTTCTCCACGGCTACTGTGTCCTTACAGTGCTTCTTATAAGAGCTTTTCTGAGTGATTCATGGCCTACTTTGACTTGGCCCAGCTGACAAAGTCAAGTTTGATGCATTTACTAAGTGATGATGTGTATACTACTTTGAGGACAAGCTCACTCATGTACGCTGTGATTTGATGCTAATGTTGTGAAAGTTCCAGCATGATAAAGTGCCCCGTTTGATCCTCTGTTACTGGATGAATTTCAGTTGCAGTAGCAGCAGGACACAGGCAAGGCTCTTGAACAAACACACCCAATTCAGGTGAGGCAGTGGAAATGTTAAAATGGCCACACAGAGGTGCATCTTGCATCTTCATATCTTCATCATACAGTTTCTGTCACATACTGAAGATACACTTCTTTATCCTGGCCTTTTGACATCTGAGATGTATATTTACATGACTCACCCTATATTGTGATTGTAACTTGTTTAAAACTGCTTTTAACATTGTAGCTTAAATTGTTGAAACCCTTCCTGGGGCCTTGTGGTGAAAGGTATATACATAATGTTAGTAATAAACCATCAGTCGGACCATACACCAAGATCTTCTCCTGAGGCATTCTTGTGGTTGCCCTGCCATCTGAGATGTGACAGGCAGGGACTAGAAGAGGCTATTCTTAGTTGTGGCACACCCCTCGTGCTGTTCCTGCAATATTTTCCTAGACCTTATTTCATATAGTATGATTTCCGTTTGTCTATATGTAATATTACCTTCGAGTAGGGAGGGAAACCAGTATGTAGTGTGGGCCTGAGAAACACAGCTATCTCTCTAATAAAGTAATTACAATAGAAGTTCAGATAAAGATGGACAGGGTAAATGCCATAGATCACCAATTTCAAATGTTTTCTTTCCTTATAGAAATTCATTGTGTTCAGTATCACAAAAAGGACAAAGTTATCAATTTGTTCTTTGGGGGAGAAGGTGGCAAAGAAATGGTTCTTTATACTGTGCTTTGCTTACCTGAACAAGATGGAAGCTGGTCATAGTCCTGCGATGTTCTGTGTGTTTTCATATTTTCACCAGTTAATCTTCGAACTGGAGGTAAAGGAACTAAGCCATTTACAGGATCAAAGAAAAGATCTATACAATTTTAAAACAAAAGGAAATTTTATGTTCCTAGGACAATTATAGTAATCAAAGAATATGAAGATCACAAATGAATACAAATGAGATCACTGGTGGACTAATAAATATAGGCTTAATTCAAATGTCACAAAATGTGCTATGGAATTGTGCACTCATACATACCTACATGCAGATTTCTCCTTTCCTCCCATGCTATGAAAATCACAATCAGACGAAAAAGGATTTATTTCTTCTAAACTATGGTTTGCAAACCTATTTCAACATATACTTTCAAAGGAAGGTTGGGCTAGAGTGGCTGTGCATTTTTGCCTCCAAATCTCAAGGTGAAAAATACAAATAGGCCTCTGGTGGCTACCCTACATCAAACCTTCTCATGCTGTTTTTCAGTACTGCAGCCATTGCTCCCCACTCCACCCGCTGAGCAGCAGCACATTTTTTAAAAAACAAAAACAACTCTGAACAGCAAGAGTGGAAATACATTCAGACAACAGGGCTTCTGTACCACCTCCTCCTCCTCACTACAGCTCCCAAGTTCCCCTGAAAAGTCATTCTTGAGGATACAAGACTCTCCAAAATGAGATGGGATGCTCTTTGCTGTAGTATAGCAACAGAGTGGTATGTATCAACAGTAAACAGTGAGAACAGAATCAGATCCAAATGGTGGTATTTTTGAAGGTTTATGACAATATAAGGCTACTTCAAGAGATTTGGACAATGTTGTGTGGTAGGTGCTGTACACTGTTACCTCACCATTTCAGAAAAAAAAACCTATAATTTTGCAATAGTTCTGTAACATATGCTTCTTCATCTTCAGAATGAGAAAAAGAGTTTCAGTTTGAGACTTAGTTACGTGCACACAGACACCTGCTGCGTGATTTCTCCAATGTGCCTCTTTGAACCTCAAGTGCCCTATCCAGAAGTGGTGCATACATTTGTTTTTGTCAAAGTTCCTTGCAATTTATCATTCACTATACCGTACATAAATCATCTATTTTCTTACGATGTCTAAATGGTAAGTTTATAGTTAGAAATATGACCAAAGCTAGCTAGCACTTGATGACCCACCCCCGTCTGTCTATGTCTCTACTAGAAGATGAAAAATGTATTCCCTTTTAAACTCTTACCTGCAGGAGGAAGGTAGAGTTCGTGTCCCGACAAAGGTCTGCTTCCTGCAATGAGTGGCTTTGATTGCTCAATGAGGCTGTGGCGTGCAGGGGGTGGCGGAGGGGGAAGTGAGGGTGGCGGGTTGTCAGATGCATCTTCGCCTGCATTGAGAGAAAACTCATTACATAAGCGAATCTTCATTAATGCTATGATCAAAAGTGAATCTTAAAATTGATTTTCTCTGGCCAGGAAGAGAGGTGCTTCCTCCAAAGGTTTATCAAGGAGTTCAGTGACTCCAGTAATGAAATTGTGCATCATAAAAGTGAAGCTTCCAAACAACACTTAACACATGCTGTGAATGACCTTTCGCTGTATCGTTTTTAGAAGTTTTCTCTGTGTTGTAAAATTATCTGTACATCTGCATTTGAGCTTTCATGCATTGTGGGTTCAATGATGAATGCAGGATGAATTTTCTTTCAGGTGATTATGACAGATCATAATTAAACCCACAAACAAGTACATATATGAATGTTCACATGAGCTGTAATTTTAGCACGTAGCATCACTACCAGGAAATGCTTATTAACAAGGCAAGGGTCTAAACAGCAAGAAGAAACATGGGCAGGATCCATGGACCTGTCAGCTCAATTCACTGAGCCATGGAACATCTTCAGTGGGAAAATACAGTGGCAGCAAAACAAGAAATCTTAATGACTTTAAAACGAGCACCATAGTATAACGAAGTAGAATAAGGCTTGTGATGTCATTTCTTAAGAGCTTTTGAATTCCATTGTGCTTTTAAAACTTTGCTTTATGCAATAATCTTCTCACCTACAAATGCATTACTTAAGTATTACTTAGCCTGGGATACAAAGAATTATGTAGGGAAGTCCACGTGCAGGAGAGTAGTTCTTCCCTTCTAAAAAGCAGCACCTAGTATCATGTTAGAGTCATTTGTATTAAACTGTTTGACTACAAGATATTTTTGCTGTGCTACATTTTATCATTTAAAATATATCTAGTTGTATATGCATGTGTGTTCGTTTATGTCAAGTTTAAACATATACAATATACCTACAATTTGTGGCATTGTTTGGTCTAATATGTTTAAGTAGCCCAACTATGAATTCATAAAAGAATAGAAATTCATTATTCCACCAGCTCTCCTCTGCATAATTTATGCTACAAAATTAGATGTAAAATAATGCATTACCTGGAGGGTGCACAAGCAGGTCATAATCGGAGGGAGTCCTGTTGACTACTGAGCCATGTTTTAAGTTTTCCCTCAAAGGAGGTCGGGCAGGTGGTAAAGGTACTGGAACAGTAGGCTCAAAGGTATCACCTAAATAGCAAAAGCAGATTTCTTAAAACTGCACCTTAAAAAATAATCTGGTTGTCTTCTAAGCATGGAAAAACAAAGTTTAGAAGTCATACCCATCTCTGGATGTTTCAATCTTTTCATCTCAGAGGCAGAATTGTGTGTTTCGCTCATTATTCCATTCTCACACACACTGAAAGCAGAGATTGAACACTGGCATGTTAGTTATATGAAAACAGAAAAAGGAAATTCACCATAGATGATCATTAATTCATTAAGCCATTGTGTTTCTAAAAAAACCTACTGGTTCACCTTTCTAAAATGGGGATGGGGGTCAGAAAACTAAAAACATTACTAATTAATAACAAATTTTAAAATTGAAATAGTTTTAATGTAATTTTTATTCCTATCTTTGTAATCTACTTCAAGGTGCACTTGTAACAGTAAGTGGTACAAAAAATTATTTATAAATAAATACTATCTCCAGAAAATAATTCAAGAGCAATGTGAGGGTGCCACCCCCTTTTGGTTGGAAAATGGAAATTTTGCTGCCCAGAGTTAAGTGTCTGGATTGCCCTATTTTTTATTTTTTGCTTTTCAGAGTTGTACACCACACAGTGTGAGAGACCCAACCAATATAGGCATGACCCTACTTTGGCAAGAGATGGGGAGGGAGATGTCATGTGGCTGTTTGCATGGCATTACATTGCCCCAGATGGAGCTGGGTGAATGAGCTGGTTTTAAATTATGCTTAATGTTGCTATATGGTTTTAATGCCCTGTAACAACTGGTTGACTGGGGATTAGTTGAGGTATCTGCATGGCTGGAATAAATGAATGTGAGTGAGGTTTGGCTGTGGAAGATGGTTAAGGATGTATTTGGGAGTGGTTACAGGTGTAGGGATGTGTGGGTATAATGGAACTGCAGCTTCTATTTCAGTTATTTTGCTTAGTTACTAATTATACTGTTTTATGTAGTTCTTTTGCAGTCAGTTGATTTTTATCTAATATTTTATGTTTATGTTTTGTTTTCCTGTTAATTAAGTTATTTTAAATGTGCATTTTTAAATATTTTAACTTTGTACTGTAATGTTTTGTTTTATTTTGTAATGGTTTTTTTTTGATGCCTTGATTCAGTCTGTAAACAGTTTTGAGATTATGATGATGTTTTAAATATAAAGCAATGGAGACATTATTTAAGCAAACAAACAAGCATCTGGAGGATCACCTTTTAAAAAGTTATATTGACCACATCATATTTTGTATGAAAATGATAGTAGTTGGTATCACCCTAATTTGAACATTTGCATCAATAAATTAAAACATGAAATTAAACTGAAACTAGATATACTATCATGCCAAAGAATGATTCCACCATTGCCTTCAAACCATGCCTTACCGAATGTGAGACTTTATATTATGACAATGAGGTGACTGTGAAGTCAAAGAAACAGGATGGGATGAAGGAATCTTGTATTCATCTTCTTCTAAACATTCTCTTGGTTTCTCAGGGAGGGAATTTTTAACAGGAACAGGAGACCTCAAGAGAAAAGTATATCAAACCCAGATAAGTTTCTTTGTTATAGTAGCAGATATTGATGACATTTATTGGTGATTTAAATTGAGCTTTTTCCAGGGCTGTTAAGTTAAGATTAGCAGGTGGTCACCTAATAGGCTTTCCAACTGAGGAGGGATTTGAACCAACAACTTTCCTGGATCCAAATGCAACACTCATTTGGTGATTTTTCACACTGCGTGTAACAAAAATATGCAATAAGTTCAGCATAAATATGAATGGAATATGATGCTTATTGATAAGGTAGCTACATAACGTTTTCCTGTTAAAGCTAAGGAAAATTATGAGATTTCTGGTGCCCCCTCAGCTAGATGTTAGAAGCAGTGGACACTTGACCCTTAACATAGTAATTTTATCTTCAGCTGATGTCCCAAAGGAGAGAGAGAGATAACGGGAACTTAATTTTTTTTTAAATCATTCATCAAATGATCCTGAAATGTATAATGTAGGTGCCCAATATTAAATGACAGAGAGATGGCATGTTTAGCAAGATCTGCACACTTCCATTTTCATTAGTTTAGGAACAAACTACATGCAAGTTTAAGAAAGCCTGATTCAAGAAAAAGACAAGCAACAGCCATTTTGGGTGGAAAAGAACTAGGGAAGGGTAAAATAGGAAATGCTTAGTTGTTTCCTATCAATGGCTTTTCCACTCAAATTTCTTCCCATCCTCTGTGCAGGGTGGGTTCCAGATATCTGTTTTAACTATTACACTTCATTCAATGCACTACATAAACTGTGTAAGGTGATTCCACATGTTCAACCTGGCCATTATGGGGAAGTTAAGAGAGTAAAAGCCAAGTAGAGTGAGAGTTCTACATATATTAAACATACTCCAAAGTTTGAAGAAGAAAAGAAGAAGAAAGTCAGTTAAAAGAACTCAAGACATTTAAAAAATGTGAAGCAGAAATTTAACTGACAGTAACAGAAAATGGATTTTCAGTAGAAGATGAGAATCTGAAATTTAAATATTCCTGCAGTGCAATATTTAACCACCTTCTGTAGAGGGAGCCAAAGCACATCATATATTCAAACAAAGAGGTTTCTGCCTCTTGTCTGTCCCCCAACTAAATATTCAAAGCTAAAAGTGTTAGCATAATTTTAAACTTAATGTTGCTAACTCACAAAACCAGGAGCACAGGATAAAGCTTTGTGTGTTCCTAAAGCCCTTCCATTTCTCTGGACTTAGTTTAAACCATGTTGAATCCTCATTTTCCTTCCTTAAATGAGGTTGACTATTGCATCTGAATAGATTAATTTTTGTCTTAAAATCTAGTGTATTTTTACTTCAGGGGAATTACCCACCTTAGTTCACTCAATCCAATTTGGTACATCCAAATTAACTTAACTTTGAACCCATCAAATGATCTTATTGTTAATGAACTCAAAGAGGCTTACTAAAGCCTCTTATTTATCTGATGGGATCTCACTGAGTTTCCTGGCATACATTGATATGTTAGGCTGCAATCCTACCCACAACTATGCTGAAGGAAGCTTTAAGCTTTATGGAACTCCGTGAGACTTACTCCCAGGTAAGTAGGTCTAGGATTGTGACCTTAACCATGTAGGACTGGTTTATTTAAAGGTGACTCCCATGTTCTGCAAATAGCTTTTGAAACCTCATCAAATCTCCCTACTAATCTATTTGCACCAGTCTTTTGAATTTCCGTCTAAGTTACAATAGCCATAAAATATTATTAATGGATATGGCTAATTTTACAATGCTATTAATAAACATGTCAAGAAATGTTGTATGCTTTAAAATGTACTCCTAATTATTTTAAGCATTTATATCCTACTCTTCAAAAAACCTATTAAGGGCAACATATCAATAAACAAACCAGCATTGATTGATTGATTGATTGCACTCAATAATGTTAAGCCAATACAATGACTTCTAAGCATATTAAAGTTCCACAGTTCCACAAGAGAGTCACATCATATAGTTTGCCCTGGAAATGTTAATTGTTTTCCAATCAGCTGAAAAGGAACATTCCATCTTCCAAAGCTTTACAATGAGTAAAAGCTCATGGAAAGTGTTTGTTTGCCATTAACAGGATCTGCTGTGCTTAAACAGCATGGCACATCCAGCTTACAAGGCAACAAACATATAGCAAAAAGCTGTTTCTTGCAACTACTAACCTATGTATGCTGACACTTGTTACGCTACCACTACACTATTATATAACACTTTTGCTATTTATGAGGAAGTATCATGTTCTGAGAGCCTGCTACTGGGTCAGCAAAGCAAGAAGTTAAAACAAAGAACATCTGGAAACACAGCATAATATTAGTATCGTAAGAGGTTACCAAGAACAATAACCTAAACACAGAACACATTCCACACATGATGCATTGACTTTATATTAATTCAATACAAATGTGCACAATAAAAGAATGTACATGCCGCATTATGACCAGTAGGAAACCAAGATAAAAACTGTGACCATTAGAAGGCAGGGAAAGCATACTAATGAACCCAAGAAAACACTTCATTATTACTCCTTTGAAAGAAGCGGTTTCTTGGGCTCATTAGTATGCATTTACCCTAAGTTCCCATTTGCCTTTGGCTAGTATCTGAGGCTGGGCTGCATCTTTCTATGAAATAAAGGATGGGGGTGGGGAAGAGTGTATTTCTTGTTCAATTATGAGAAGCAAACCATAGGATCTAATCGAATGGGGCATAGAATACATTTGGTGGGTTTTTTCCTCCTGGCAAAAATGCCTCCTGGGGAGCTGCTTCAACAAAATATAAAAAATGAACTGCTAACATGCTTATTTCCTCTATCACAATGAACTGGGAGTAGGGGAAGAAGCAGAGTAGCTCTGACAGGTCTCTTCATATTTTAGAGTATCTCCTTGAGAGGCAAAATTCCCATTTCCACCACATGCTAATTCTGGTTTTTACAACACCCCTGTCGTATGCGCCACCAAATCCATGCTTTTCCAGAACTTGACCAAAGAATGATGCTCATCTCTTGTATAATTGACACATTGTCCCACAATGGGATTTGGAGGAACTAGAGCATACTGATTTTTCATTTCATATTACTCCAGCAGGAAATTCATTCCCAGTTTCTTGTAAATATGCATCTTTTTAGGGTGTTTTAAAATCACACACAGACAAGGTATAGATTTAGGTAGGTAGCCGTGTTGGTCTGACGCAGTCGAAATAATTTTTTTTAAAAATAGTCCAGTAGCACCTTAGAGACCAACTAAGTTTGTTCTGGGTATTATATAAGGGTCTGGTGACTTCTGTTTCGGTGTATCTGAAGAACTCTGCATGCACACAAAAGCTCATACCCAGAACAAACTTAGTTGGTCTATAAGGCGCTACTGGACTATTTTTTAATTTTTTATTTAGACAAGGTACATTTTAGTTTTAACAGAAATTTAATTTGTTAACTTAATCAAGCCAACTTTCTTTTCCCTCATACTTTGTAAGCAGTATTTTTAACTTTAAAATAAAACTTACTTCATATTCGGCAAGACTGAGGCAACTGGAGGAGGTGGTGAGAGCCGAGGTGGAACATCATACTCTTCATTTCCTAGATGGCCATTTGAAAATATCTGCACAGGATGGATTTCTCAGTATTATAATTCCTCCACAATGTGTAGGTAAAATCAATAACTGGATGCATTATTTAAGTCCTTCCCCTCAAATTTAATGTATCTCAATCTGCTCTTTGTAGTCCAATACCAATATAGGTAAAGGTAAAGGGACCCCTGACCGCTAGGTCCAGTCGCGGACGACTCTGGGGTTGCGACACTCATCGCGCTTTATTGGCTGAGGGAGCTTCTGGGTCATGTGGCCAGCATGACTAAGCCGCTTCTGGCGAACCAGAGCAGCGCACGGAAACGCCAGTTACCTTCCCACCGGAGCGGTACCTATTTATCTACTTGCACTTTGACGTGCTTTCGAACTGCTAGGTTGGCAGGAGCTGGGACCGAGCAATGGGAGCTCACCCTGTTGTGGGGATTCGAACCACCAACCTTCTGATAGGCAAGCCCTAGGCTCATAATTCTACACAAAAAGTGGTCTTCTTCGGAACTCCAGGCATTTAACACAGACTGGTTTGCCATCATGCGAAGACAAACCACAGCTTAGTGTGTACAAACAAGCTTCTGAGGAGAATATTGTGGCTGCTTTGTTCCTCTCTGGTTGTTCAGCTGTTGTGTGTCAACATAAGCTAAGTCATATGTAATCTGAACCAGGGCTTGTGGTTTAGCTCTCTCCAAAGTAACCATGAATCATAACCAAGGTTTCTTCTTTGTTCACAGCATATAGTTAGTCTGGAGAGAGCTAAACTATGAGCCAGAGTTTGAAAGACACACTAAACTATTGCTGAGCTCACTATGGCAAAGCAGCAAAATAACTGGGAAGAAGCAAAGTAGACACAATCTCTTCCCCAGGAGGTTGCACCAACCCATGGTTTGGCTTAATCTGATGTGCAAACTAGGCCTATATATTTATTCTATGTTCCTTTCTGTCTTACTCTTCTCTCTTACTTAAATAAATGTATTTATAAAAACACAAAGAAATCTCCAGAAAACCACAAAACAGGAAAAAATGAAGCTATTAGCAATAGAAAGTCACTATCATAATAATTTGATTAAAGTTTTTAATAGCTCCCTCTTCTGGCCTTTTTTTGTAACCAAGTAACCCACAAATTAAAGTGTACAAGCTGTAGCGTTACTTTAAATGAGTAGATGTAATTATTCTTTGATTGTTAACAATTCAATTTCAATTATATATCTGTCAAATGGTAAGAAAAGAACAATAAAACGGCACTTGAACTTGTGGGCCACAGTGCCAGAGTGTGAAATAAAATTAAGCTTCATGCACCATGGATCTCTCACCTTGGCACTTTCTGAAGGCAAATCATGGCGTCTGTGTTTTCGCAGAAATACTGGATCAGAACCCATTCGACAGTGCCGACCATTAATATTTGAGCTTGCTGTGAGTCCAGGTTTGGGAGAACCATCGCCTCCTACTATTCGACATCCTGCGATATTATTTGTTCCACACACCTCTCTGGGGCACCAGGCTTCGAGCGGCATAGGCTGGTCTCTGGAAGGCACACTATCAGGATGATGCAAGTGTCTGCTTAACCTATTATCTGGTGGAATGGGCGGGGGTCTTTCTGGCGGAGGTGGGGGAGGATCTCGTACAGGCGGCGGTGGTGCAGGAAGAGGCTTGTCTTGCTTCCTCATCATGCATGGAGAAGACTAGGGAGACGCAACAGAAAGCAATATATCTATAACTGCATGCATTACAAACAGGTTTGCTTTATCCACAGAATTATCTTCAGAAAAAAACTAAGCAAGGCTTTAAAGCGCTGGGAAAACTATTCTCTACCTGCAATGTTTTTCATTTCCCACACAGCCCAATCCCAATTATTCCAAGTGAGATTGTAATAATAATTCTTGACAGGAAGTTGAAATTTAAAAGATCTATTTTCTTTCCCATATAAGTGGGAAGCGATATTCTGCATCTATGACATTTATTGGCAAGAGAATAGAATATTCTTTGCATGTTCACGCAGCACCAAACTTTTGCTAAGTAATAATGATCAGAGTATAACCAGTTGAAAATTTTAAAAATAAAAATACTATAAAATAGGTAATGTGAGTTATAAAGTATTCATTACAGAAAATCAGCAATATACTCAATTCCCAGAATACACCATCATGTTCATCATCTTAAACTAATGTCTGTACTCATGGCTAAAAACCAGCAACACTGACCCTTCACTGCCAGTTTAAATGACAGTTAATTAAAATTATGATAGCAATGAATAAATATTTTATGTACTTCAGTTGTCTAAGCATTATGCAACTAGAATGAAATTTAATTTGCAAATAGAACTACCAAGTTGAAGGCAAAATGCTGATAAAAAGTAAATTGTAAGTTATCACTGGTCATCCACACACATACAGGCAGGCACACAGACTCACTAATACAGTTTTCAAAGCATGCCTTCAACATTCAATTAAAAATCTAATTATATTTGGTGTACCAATTACAACCCAAGTGATCTTGCTTTAGGAAGAATGCTTGTGCATGACTGTACTATTTTGTTGACTATTCTTTCTGCCCTAAAGAAAGCATATTTTTCTGAATGCTTTCCCTCTTAAAGAGAATTTACAATTTGCTGAGAGTACAGCTTTTCCCTTTATGTAACTGTAAGTAAACCATGGGTTTACAGTTTCTCACCTTAATTTCAACAACATATGACAAGTACAAATTATGGATGGTATTCATTGAAGTAGAGCAAAAGCTTCCAGCTGCACAGTGGAGCTTCATCTCCCCCTCCTCTCCCACCAAACCCTCTAAATCTGTTCTGGTGAACCCTCCAACTATCTGGAATGGAATTGGAGAAGGTGCAGGGTATGTGCAGGAAGAGGAGAGGGAGGTGAAAATCTGTTGTGCAAATGGAAATGCTTCTGCTAATGAAACATTTTCACTTGATACCACTCTATGCATATGGAAATGAAGATAAATTTGAAAACATTGTACAATTTAAATGTAAGTCAGATAATCAATTTTTCAAAGGCTGCATTTGCATGTAATGCAGAGCCAAGAACCATCTTTTATTAAGCCAAACTATACACTGGTACACAATTCTCCCTTCCTTCATGGGGGTAAACAAATCATGTAACAGGCTAGCTTAGTGTTGCACCCAAGGTTGTGGTTTGTTAGGGCAAAGCAAACCATGAGGTCAAATTCAGATGTAACACTAAGTTGGCTTCTCCATGGCTTTGGAAAGAGGCCAAAAGTGGGAATGCTTGCACTGTGTGCACCAGTATGTAGCTTGTGCACAAATGATTAAGCCAAGCTTTATGACTTTGTGTTATGTGTGAACACGGCCACTGTTTTTCACTTGCTATTTAGTTTTGCAAACTGGAATAATAAATAGTGTACTCTCTTGGTATACTTAAGTATTCATTGAAGGTGAGATACAAGTAAAATTTGACACCAGTATTTCTACTGCGTTAAATTGGTATGGCATGGGATGGGGGATATTACAATAGAAACATGTTTTTTTAAAATGTCATAGGGATGCCTATGTCAAACATATAGCTTAGATTCTAATGCCCAACTTAATGTATGCTTTGTGGTATTTTTACTAAGTCACTGGGGATCTTTACTATAGCTCTGTAAGTAAAAATTACTTTTAACACAACTCTGGATGCAGGGTATGCGGGTCTACAAAGTGGGAGAACAATATGTGTTTTTTTGTGGGGAGGGGGTTTGAACAGTCCAGAATAAACCATATTAAACTACAACTGTTTTTTAAAATTTATTTCCCTTTTTCTTACATCCTTACCAAGTGCATGCACAGAGGATAGGAACTCACACTGTACTGCCTGCTCCTGCAAAGGCAAATGAATATTGGATGGGGGAAGGAAGAGGTATGGAGTGACAGATGACAAGTCAGTTGAGTGATGGAAGAAAAGCAGAGAAGATCAAAGATGAAGAGGAGCAGCAGTGGAGAAAGCAAAGGGAAAGCAGTGGGGATGAGAATCTAAGTGTGAAAGAAAAAGAGGCAGAGGTAGACCAGTCTTCAGCCAGAGAGAACATTGTCATGCAACAGCAGCAGCCAGCACCAAATGACTGGGAAGCTGTAGAAGCAATTATTACTGATTCAACAAGAATAACACTGTTCTTTATGGGTATATGAGTTATTTGTATTTGATTAGAATTGTTATGTTTATTATTTAGTTAATGTAGTCACTTGTGAAAAATACAATAGATGTTCTCTCTCTCTCTATAGTTAGCTAGACAGACAGTGATCAAGACAGAGAAAGGATTTGTGTGTTGACACAACAGTTTCACCGCTGGCTTGAATCTCTTGTGGTGCACTGCAGCCTGCTCCTAAAGCAGTAGTTTGCAAGAATGGTGAAAGTAGCAAGGGCAACCTGAGAAGCCTACCCATGTACCAGGAGGCATCACATATGTAAACACTTACGGATCTCATCTAATTTCTTGGGTGAGGGTGTCAAAACCATAAATGGTATGAGTAAATAAGACTACCTTTGGTGAGCTAGTAGGGCTGGCACAAGGGGATCGAGCAACTCCCTTTTGAATTAGATCTAGTCGAGGAGGCACTGGTGGGAGGCTAAGATGAGGTCCTTGGAGGGGTTCAGGAAGTGGCTTTCTTCTTTGTGCAAGTGGAGAAGATCCTGGAGATGTCACTGGGGAATTCTGTCTTTCAGTACACTGCAACAAAGTATTCATAAGGGTTATAAAACGGTTTTGGTTTTGTTTATTGGGATACTTTCATATACACTTTCAAATTCTTATGGCTTTTGCACCTATCAACAATTACACTGGCTGTATTGCTATGATGCTCACAATTTATTTTGAAGAATAAGTATTAAATAGATTCATATTATGAGGAAGATAAAGATATTTGCTCAAAGAAAGAGAAATAAAGACAAATAAATGTAATTACAAATTGGTTCCATATGAGAGCATAAATATACCCTACACCAGGGCTTAACAAATACACTTGCTGGAGGTGGCAACTCTCACACTAAACATCCCACTGAGTTCAGGGGAACGAACTTTCTAGTGCTGAGGATTTTAATTTTAAGATTATTTAAGATTGCTCAGTTGGGGATTTTTAGGGTAGCATATTGCTTCAAGTGACGACATCTGGTGCCTCTGTAGTCGAGTTCTATTCCAAACTCCAGCAATATTTTCAAAATACAGTTAATTTAATGCACGGCAATAATTTAATTTAACACCAATTTCTTTGCTCTTTTATATTACATTTTTTAAATGTTGATGTACTAATAAAGCCTACAAGAAAGACACTTTAGCTAAAACTGATCACACTTGAATATCTTGGAATTCTTAGATACATAATCCCATTGAAGTTTTAAGTTAATTAGAAATGAAACTTATTAGAGCAGTACTTGGTTTCTGCAAGTAGGGCTATACCCAAGAAATGTTACTATGTTTGGAACACCTGCAAAGTTGCTTGAAGATCAAATCCTTGGTATTTCACATATCAACAATGTGCATTCACTGCAATATACATATATTCCATATATATATATACATATACATGTATTCCATATATATACATATATACAATATACATATATTTCATATATTCCACAGTGATAGACAGAAGCCTAAACATTTAATTCACACACATTATCTGACACTGATGTCATTTTGAATACTTCTTTTTAACCTGTGTTGTTTTTGGAAAATATTTATTGCTGGAGATATTGCAGTGTGCATGCTATCCTTCACAATAAGTGATTATTTGTAATTTTGCTGAGCTTTTTAGCTCTTCAGTTGTGTTCCTGAGCCATTATTGCCTAACTAGTATTAATGCATTTAAATTGTTTCCATTATCATGGGTGCCACTGTGGTCTAAACCACTGAGCCTTTTGGGCTTGCCGATCAGAAGGTCAGCAATTCAAATCCATGCGAAGGGTGAGCTCCCATTGCTCTGTCCCAGCTCCTGCCAACCTAGCAGTTCGAAAGCACACCAGGGCAAGCAGAGGAATAGGTACCACTGCGTCGGGAAGGTAAACGGCATTTCTGTATGCTCTGGCTTCTGTCACGGTGTTCCGTTGCACCAGAAGCGGTTTAGTCATGCAGGCCACATGACCCAGAAAGCTGTCCGTGGACAAATGCTGGCTTCCTCAGCCTGAAAGCGAGATGAGTGTCATACCTCATAGATGCCTTTGATTGGACTTAACCATCCAGGGGTCCTTTACCTTTACCTTTTTTATCACATCAATAGTACAGTCGTACCTCCGCTTACGTATCCCTCTGGATATGTAATCTTCGGGATGCGAATGTGGCAAACTCGGAAGTATTTTTCCGGTTTCGCCCCGAGCGCATGCACAGAAGCACTCTACGCGCCGCACGCATTCACAGAAGCGGTCCTCCGGTTGCGAATTCCTCGGGATGCGGCCGTGACCTCCAGAACGGATCCCATTTGCAACCGGAGGTACCACTGTAGTAGCTTATCAGCTTTAAAACCTACTTCTGTGGATGAGGTGAGTATTCCACATGGCCCCTCTGCTCAAACTGACTGACTACTTTTTGAGTTTGAGCTATTGCCCTTTGGGGGGGGTCTTACCTTCAGGAAGGAGGTGCCAGGAGGAGAAGGGAAGGATGATAGGTCAGATGAAACCCAAGAGGGCCTCTTCTTGGTGGCCATCTTGCTTTATACAACATTTGTAATGAGATGCACAATGTCTCATGATATGGTGGCACATGATCTAGGAAGCTTTGCTGCTGAGCAATGCCCCTTTCCATTAAGGTAAGCATTATTTCAATATGACAGTTGGGAGGGTGGGGCAGAGCATAGGAAATCAGGCTGCTTATAAGTCAAGCCCTTGTAAAGCCCATCATGGTTTTTCAAACTTTCAACTTGAAAACAAGTAGTCAAACTGCAAGTTCAGCTGAGCAGCTGAGTGTTTGCCCATCTCTACCACTTTCTTATAAGTAAACAAAGTCTGTAAAACATGAAATACTTTACAGTTTCAGTCTTAAAACTTTTGCAATTGAAATAACATGTCCACACTTTGTTATTTAGTGTTTGTACACAATGAATAGACATTTAAGAATTTGCAGGCTTGAGCCCAAATTAGACTACATGGAACGGAGGCATAGAAAAAAGGCATAACTGAATAATCATCAGCTTTAGCATTCTGAATCCAGACCAATTACAGTAGCTAGACTTTAATATTGTATGACAACTTGTGCTTTGAGAGCATTTGCACATGGTATGTTGGTTGGGTTGATACAAGTTTAATGTATCAGCTATTCCCATTAGAGTTTTCCTGCGAGAAAGATTGTCACTTTGGTTTTGTGATTTATTCCTCAGACATTACAAATTTGCATTTTTTGCATGAAACAGAAAAACATATCTGAAACTCATTACTTTCTCTTCAGACACTACAAAGCAGCTACTAAATATGCTCAAGGCAATTGCTCTGGTTCTGGCAAAAGAGTAGCAAACCAGATGGTATAAATGTTTCACAATGCAAAGCAATCTGGATACTGACTCGGCATGATGCACAGCACCATGGAATTCCCAGATTGCTCTGAGACTGCAGCAAGTGGGTAGGGAGATCATGATTTCTGTTAAATGTTCTGAGTATGAAATTAGGTATTTCTGTCTGCAATTGTGCAAATTGTGCTTTAGAAGGTAAACAGGATTCATTTTATTAAATTAGGAGATGGGTGGGGAAACTCCATCCCATTGGCCAATCTTGGCCTGCTAGGGGTTCCAATTTGGCCTGCTAGGCCATTTCCCCCAAACGTCTCCCTTCTGCCCATCTACTGACCTCACTGGGTTTAATTCTACATTGGCTGTGTATCCTGTCTGAAGGGAACAGGATCAAATAGCCAAGGCAGCAGAATTTAATCCCTGCTCATCAGTAAGTAGTAATGGCAGCAGAGACTCCTCTTTTCACACACCTGGCTGCTGCCTGCCCATTCACTTAAAGAAGAACAGTCAGCTGTTTTAAGCAGCACTTTTGCAAAGTGCTTAAAACAGCCTTGACACTCCCATGTCAGCCTCCAGAGCTATATTTTAAAGCACATGATATATCTGGAAATATATATATATATATACCTTCCGCACAGAAGCTAATCGATTCATCATTAAAGATTCTTCTCTGTCGTCGTCGTCATCCAATTCGAGCATGGGTATACCAAAACTATCCATAATGCTGCAGCACCTTGTGTTCTCATCTCGGGGATCAAAGGGGTCCACAATTATGGGTTCAGTTCCTTTGATTTCACAGCGGCAGAAAGGACACCCTTGACCATCAGACTCCTATATGGGTGAAAAGCAAAGTCCTTAATTTCTGAGCACTATTTTTATTTGTATGTATAGAACATTCCTCAAGAAAAGGGAAATCAGTGGAAAGAATTTTAATTGTTAATTAAAATTACTGCAAAAGAAAACCCAAATGAATGTCTGTTATTCAAATATAGTTCTGTTTTATTTTGTCTTCCAGGCTTGCCTCTTCATGAACGTTCAGATATACATCTGGACTTGCAGTTCTCACTAACATGTTGCAGTATTGTGAATAGCTACACTAATGGGAACCTCTTTCATTTGGTAGAATTCCAAAAATTAGGTCAAAAGCTTTCATACCAATGAATTTCCACAAACATTTCTAAGCAATTAGGGACATATTATCTAATAGCTTTCAAAAGGTCATATTTGTTTACCTTGCACATGAACATCATTGGTATTATGTTACCAAAATTGTTAAGAGGAATAAACATAAATTACCCAATCTGTTTTTCTCCCTAAAGAAGTAAGTTTTTAATTGTGCATGGTTGTTTTTTACATTTATAAGTAAATGCAACACAAACATAAACAACCAGAGAAAAAATACATGTTTTAAAGAATGGAGCAAAAGAAAGGCAGGCAGGCAGAGAATATCACTTTACAGTATAGAGGTAGTATTTGAGGGGAAAAGAAGAAATATTTTTTGCTTTTTAACCAGAGGCTCTATGCTTTATCAAGTGCTTTTGAAACTTCTCTCTTTCTCTCTTGTTTATTTATTTCTATATCACATGCATCCTCACACCAATATGAATGTAAATTATATCTATTTAGTCAGACTTGCTAAAATAAGACAATATACAAGTGACTTTCCACACTGCCTACTGGAAAGGAGTCTCCACATTTTGTCAGGCCTTGATAACTTACCAAATTCTGACTCTGCCTTATCCTCAAAATCAGAACAGGAGTGCTGTCCTGTGTCTGAAATTGCTCAAAGCTTTAGAGGCATAGGGAATGCTTCTGAAGCAAAATGCAAAAAAATAAACTCTGAACTTGGTCTCACTTTGTGCAGGAGGTAGTCACATTAAAAGAGATGACTATTACTAGCAACCTTGACAATGTATTTGTAGATACCCACTTTGGGCTTTAAAATAAGCAATGATTCTATACAAATGAGTGATTAGCTACGCACACATATAAATTCAATTCAATGTTATAAGCATACAGGAATATTAGGGCAGTGCATGAGTATGAGAAAGAAACTATTTTTAAAAAAACCCAAGATAAGTTCCTTTTTCTTATCTTATACATTTTAATTTTTATTTCAATGTTTATTTATCCTAGTTTTCTCTCCATTAAAAAGTACTGAGAAAGCTGACATTCAGTACAGAATACCCAGAATAACTGAAGACATGGAGTAGCTTATTTTATTTAATAACGCAGATGTTTCACTATGGGAAAAGGGGACTGGCAATTTCTCCTTAGGCATGTCTAATGAGCCATTATGACAGCAATTAAACACTAACCACTAGCAAGTATCAACTGACATTGCTACAGTATGTTCCTTTCATCAACTCATTAATTATACAGAAGTTAAATTTGCAATGAAGTTTGATTAAATAGGAAATGTGGCTGCTAATGCAAGAAAAGCCCAATGCTCTCTTTCTCATTAGAATTCACTTATTAAGGGTTACACTTTAGCTGGAAATACACGATCTGTGTGTTTGGTTTGGGCCATATTCTTCATCCCCACTGAGGCGTAGAAGGGGGAACAGCACTCCAATGGAAAGTTAACACCTGCAATTTGCCTCTGCACTTGTTTTTACAGCTGCTACACCTAAAGACCCAACAGAGAGTGCAATCCCCATTGGTGAAAGGAGGAAAGGGATATTTTTAATTCAATTGCCACCATTTCTACAGCCTTCTTAGCATCCTTAATAGTTCTTTAGATTCCACCAGACAAACAAAAGCATGTAAAAACAGAGCCTAAAATTTATACACACAAAGACCACACTGGGTGCAATCTGAGAGCGTTTACTTCCTGAGAGTCTGCTAGAAGTAATAGGACTGGACTCGCTGGTAGCTTCCATCAGATTTAAGTGTGTTTAACTTTCTTTGAATGGTTTCTATTTTAAATGCTTAGGTACAATTTAGGTACAAGTAGGCAGAGTTCAGGCTTGTCAGATTAATTTTGCTTTTTCCGAGAACCCCAAGATCTACCAACAAGAGCCTGGCACAATATTCTAACATATAGCCTCTGAGCACAACTGAGCATAGCAAATTTTGTTTTCATTACTAGAAACAAGCAGAGCGTACTGTACTTTCACATAAACATTCACTCCTGGTTAAGTTTTCTCATTTTGAGAAGCCGAAAAAGTTATTTTGAAGTGAGTTGCTTCAAATAGCCATTTTGAGCAGGATTTAATCTCTGTCCATCAGCTGACGAGCAGAGGTTACATCCTGTTGCCTTGTACCCATGATCATGTTCTCTGCTGGGTATACAGCAAAAAGCCATGGCGGAATTATAAATCCTGTCCATCAGTGATGTCAACTGATCCGTTAGTGTGGGCATGATTTGGGAAAAATAGACTTGCAGGCCAAAATTGGATCCCTTTGTGGACTATGACTGGCCTGGAGGCCAGCGGTTCCCCATCCCTACAGTAAGGGTTCTCCAGATTTGGTAAGCAAAGGAAGAGGGGTAGGAGAAAGAGAGATGATTCATCTTAGCTTCCTCCTCAGGCTGGTGTTTTATTGCTGGGTGAGTTATTTATCATACAAGTTCTTAGGAATGCTGACCATTTGAGAAGTCTCTCTCTTCTCCACCCATACACCGCCACTTATCTTCTCCATCCAATAATTTTTAAACATCTTCCTTGACAAGCTCACACCTAATAATGCTGTTACTTGTGATTCTCAATAGCTTATTGATCTAGCTTTGAATAGAGCCCTGCATTTATTTTCATATATGACAAAGTGTGTCAAAGTGCAGGGCCAGATGCCCTCCACCCCATTCCATATAAAGAACACAACTGGGCTGGCAACTAAAGCTTATTTCAATGCTGGTAACACGATAGCATTGTCCACAGCACCTGAGGCAGCACAGTAGTCTGAAGTGGCTATGACAGTCCATGTAGCATACACAGGTCTGTCCTCCAACAAAGGGAAATAGCTGCCACTCTGTACCTCAGCATCTGCCACTTGAGGTGACCCTTTCACTTTGCCTATTATAGGACTGGCCTGACAAAATGGAAGCAAAGTAGCAATATTTCAAAGCATACTCCTGAAGCCGATACTGCTGATAAACCAGCAAAATGAACAGTGAAAAGAGGACCACAACAAGTTGGAAAATAAACCTACCTAAATATATACATATGGTGAATGAATACATGAAAGACAACCTACCTGCCATGCTGTAAGGCAAGATGTGCACATCAGATGCCCACAAGGCTCAATCTTCACATCTTTGTCATTTTCTGCACAAATTTTACAAAGCTGGAATGTGGAACCCATTTCACAGTACAATTCATATTGTTCCTGAAAACAAGACTATTGCAGTTAAGTGGCTCTGTGGGATGGTATGTTTACAAGCTTGCTTCTAACACAGTTTGAGGTTTTTAAGCAAAACAGTGTTTGAGATCACCTATTTTTGAAGACATTCATGTGACAGAAAATAACTCACAGTTACTGGCTACAGTTACTGGTTAACATTATGATAGAAAACTATTTCAAAACTGGCATAACTTAAAAACAAATGGGGTTGGGGAGATACCCAGAAGACCTGGAAATGATACCTGAAAGCAGCAAAGGAATTATCTTTTTTGTTAATTCCTCCTAATTTGCCATGGCAAGTGAAAGTTCATGTTCCAGCTAGAAAGTTGTATCCATTTCCCCTGTTGGGAACTAGAACTGCATGACAGCATGAAGTATCTCTAGCTTATATTTTAGTCTTTTCTAACAAAATCTTGTCTTTGCCAAAGTTCTGCTCTTCTTCCTTAATTTTCCTGTCTTTTCATTTTTATAGTAGGTGAAATACCAATCAAAGATGTGTAAGGAAATTATAATCTTCCAATATCATCTTCAGCATGTCATCACTGCTAGAAGGATAATTATCTCCTAAGTGCTCATAACATTTGTACTCTAGGTGCCAATTCTTCCTTAAATGTCAGAAAAAATAATGTCACAATGCAAGCAGTAATTACAGCATTGTTAGCATACTCCACATAGCATGTATAGGCAACTTGGGGGGTATTTGAGGGTTTGTTTGTTATTGTTTTTCCATTTTAAGTGATAGTGATTTATCTTTACTATGAAAAAATACTTTGTAATGCCTATCAAAACATCAAGTCTAACAACATGACATATGCATCAGAAACATTCAAAATGCAGCCAGGGTATTGGCCAGTCCACAACAGCTACAGAGAATGAATAGACCACCTTCATCAATATGACAAAACTACCAATGGATGGTGCAGAGAAGAAGAGATATGGATTTCTGGCCAACACTTCCTCATTTTTTTATCCTTTCACCATATATGACCAAAGGTCACTCAAGCCCTAAGATGTAATTATCACCAGAGAGGCATCCAGAGGGGTCAAGCCGCTTGATAAAAATAAATTCACTACCAAGATCATTACGGTTTTAAACACCCTCCCTACTACAGTGCACAACAAACACACTAATTGCTTTTCATGAAGGTAACTGAATAGAGATTGTAAAGCAATTAATTATATTTTTGAGGTTAAGGATGATTTTATCTGGATGTTATTTTGAGACTATTGAATGATTATATTATATTTAGTTTAATTATACAGTAAATCCAAACTTTTTCAGAGAGCCCCTATGCAAACCCATCTCATATTTCCCACCAAAAGTGCCTCCACTCCCCAGCCACACCTCAATAGTGAGTGCCCATTATAATGGGTGTCAATGAACATCTTACTAAAATCTGGCATTTAAATCTGTTGCATTGTTTTTTATTAATGCTTTTGCTATAAATGAAGTGATAATATGCAACATACCTGTGTAACTTTTATGTGATCATGTGGGGTGGGTTCACACAGTCCTGTCAGATCAGGATTATAACTTCTTCCATCTGGGTACAGATAGCTGGATTACAAAGAAATGAAAGTTTACAATTTTACATTGCTTCTAAATTTTTTAAGATTTAATCACACAATGTGCACTAACATGTATATAGCTACAAGTTAAGAAAACCCAAATATATGGCTTTCTGAATGAATTTGCTAAAACTGGGGCTAGTTCACAAGGTCACTAGACAACACAAATCACAATAGTTACACCTGAAAGCATTCTACCACCAAGCTATTCATGAATGGTAAATTTAGATGAGGATTCCAAAGGTTTTCTCACCCCACACTAAGCATTTGCTTCCAACAACTTTTTCCATTTCCTCTTGCCATTCATTACAATATCCATGTTTATGTTGTTTTTCTATATGCACTATCTGCTGATAATTGTAGCCCATTTTTCATTTCATTGTCGCATATAAGTTCACCCTCACCTCTTCTCGTCTCCTTGTTTTACTGTTAAGTCAGCAACATAGACTCTAGTTTGCCTACATTTGGGACACTAAAGAAGAGTGTTTGTTTCCCTTTCCCTGCATGAAAATTATGAGCACTCATTGCAATAAAGATCTAATTTTATATTGGATAACTAAACATTGGTCAGACTGAAATACAGTGGTACCTCGGGTTAAGTACTTAATTCGTTACGGAGGTCCGTTCTTAACCTGAAACTGTTCTTAACCTGAAGCACCAGTTTAGCTAATGGGGCCTCCTGCTGCCGCTGCGCCGCCAGAGCATGATTTCTGTTCTCATCCTGAAGCAAAGTTCTTAACCCGAGGTTCTATTTCTGGGTTAGCGGAGTCTGTAACCTGAAGCGTATGTAACCCAAGGTACCACTGTACATACCACGCTTAGGCGCATCCCATCTGTCAAAGAACCAAGATTCTGTATTTAAAGTAGTAAACATCTATACTCACAATCCCTCCCGGCTGCCATCAATCAGAGCTTGAAATAAAGGCTTATTATGAGGTATTGTCTGTAAAATATTTCCATCACCAGTGACATATCCAATGGCCCACTGTCCTAGTCGAGTGCAGCTTAATCTGAAAATGTAGCTATAAGGCAATGTTACAAAAACACACTTAACAACATACGAAAAGATCTCCTGGATCAGGCCAAAGGCCCATCTAACCCATTGCCCTCCATGTTGTTTCACCCTCAATTTCCATTAGCTCAAAAATATGATGGGAGATGTGGTCCAGCAACATCTGGAGGGCCAGAGGTTAACCATCTCTCCACTAAAGCTGCAGTATGTGGTGCCTATAGCCCACCCTCTACATGAAAAACATGGGTCCTGTTAAAAGTTAATAAAACTTTCATTTAAAAATAGAAAGAGGGGTAATAATCCCCCCAGTTCTGAAAGAAAGGTAAAAAAATCTGAAAGCAGCACATTTAAAAGGCTCAGCACTTAAAACAAGGGATCTATGTTTATTAGACTTTACTATGTTCACATAAGTGCATTTTATAATTTTAAAATGCAAATTCAGTCAGGTGAGCAACACCAGGATTGCAGGTTTTTCCGGTGTAGATAGGAATCTCAGAAAATATACCAAGTGAACACTGGTCAAAATAGCACAAAGAGCAAAAGGTTTTACTGAACACAAAGGTCAAATGACTCTCTTCTAAGAAGTATTAGCAAAAATGCATTACCTTCCTGGTTTGGTGCTGTATTTTTGTAACCGTGCTTTAACTTCATCGTAAGTCAGAAATGCCATATATCCAGGATGCGTTACAGCTAGGAAGTTCCAGTTTCTTAATATTGAACCCCAAGGCTAAACACAAAGTGAAAAAAATACTGTATTTTTGTCCCATCTTTCCTCCAATCATTGTGGTGGCATACACTGCTATTTCCCCACTACACTTGTGACCATGTGGGGTAGATTAGGCTGAGAAAGAGGGCCAGCTTGAATGTAACAAGCTTACTAAAACATGTAAGTCAGGATTTTGTTCCATGATTTGGTAAAGCAGGCAATGAGCTTCATGCCTGTGGGCTCCCTGCATTTCTCTCTGTGTTACTGGTTTCTGCCATGATTACTTTAAATCACAGTTTATCATTTTGGAAATAAAGGGAAAGTGCTTTAAAGTAAGCATGATTTTTAAAAAACACTGAAACCAGCACATGAGAGGACGGGGAGCATGAGAATTGTATCCATCTTAATAAATCATGGTTTATTAAGCCAGGATCTTTGTGTCTAAACCAGTACATAGTGACTGGGCCAAGGCCACTCAGTAAACTTCATGGCTAGATGTGAATTTTTGCTCAGCTATCCTCAACATTCCAGACAGTCACCATATCAAAGTGTCTCACAATGTATGCAAGATATGTGATTAACTTTGATACAATTTAACTGGGGGAAACATGCCTAGGTTCACAGCAGGTGAAGAAAAGCCTACTGTCAGCTAAATATAAACTGTTGGTCCTCATGAAGCAGCTATCAAAACTTTGATCTTCAATCAAAACTATTTCTCTCTCTCTCTTTATATACTGTCTTTAATAAAAATAATATTAACATGATTCACAATACAATAAAACAATGCAATAAAACACAATAGAAAGCTGTAGTACCCAACATCAGGGGCCCAAGAATACAGCAGCAATTTCTATAATCTTACCTAGTGTTAAGTATGCAATTTATCACAGCAGTGATGCATGGTAATATACTAAACCTGCCAACTATTACAATTGTTATTTGGAGGTATATAAAGTTCCAAGAATATAAACAGATCCTATCTCATATTCCCATACCCAGATGTTTAGTTTGTCTGAGTCTTTAAGCTGCCCTCATAAAGGGAAGAATTTTTTTCTTTTCTCATCTGTACTCTCCCCTTACACCATTATATTTATTGTGAAGGTGAGAAAAAAGTAATAGAGGAGCTCTAAGCATAATAAGCAAACTGTTTTTTTATTTAAAAAGTTAAGCCAAAGATAATTCACACAGATAAAGTTTCCACGATAAACCAAGCCTCAGCTTTTATTCAGTTTCAATCAGACTTTTCTCTTGACATTTTCTCTGAACAAAACGTGGCAAAGATTTTTGTTTTTAACTGAACAAAATGGCATATTGACTTCAACAATTAGTGAATGCTTTGTAGGGTTTAAAGAAACATACTTGGTTGTAGACAACATAGGAAGAGGATGTTCAATATTAGGCTGAATATTTTACCTGGAATAATCTGGTGAAGATATCAAATTCAAAGACTGAAATGTAGTCATTGCAGGTTAAATCAATAGTAGATTTCAAAGCCATTGCTTCCAAACCAGAACTAATCTGATGCACTTCATGCAGACACTGACGGAACACCTTCCAAGGCACTATGGTTCTGTAATGCAAAAACAGTATTGAAGTGTTACACAATACGCTACCATTTTCTAAGTAACATCACATCCTGTAAAATCAGAGCCATGCAGGTTCATGATAACACATCATGTTCGCTTACAACTCCAGGTAAAGGGCTACCAGCAACCTTCTTCTGGCAACACCATGGCCAGGGGCGAGGAGAGAAGATAGATGATGGCAGGAATTGGTGTCTGAACGGCGCAGCAAGATTTTAAGCTGGCACCGGGGGGAGGGGAGAGCACCATTCAAGGTCTACTTCATGGGGCAAAATTACTTGTGTCAGCACTGCACATGGCTCTGTGTCTACGTAAAGGATACACAAAGGCATGGATATGTGCCTTTGGTGGTGGCAAGCCACACTTTGGAACATAGTGAAAATATACCTGGCCAATTCCTTTTTGTAAAAAATAGATTGCCCAGAAAAAAACATTTAATACTGGTTCACAGCCCTTTAAATAATGTGCAGATTTTGGAGGCTTCTTAAAATTGGTATCTTCACATAATTCTTTTCAAAATATTTTCCACTTGTATGATGACATTATCATTCCTGTGGTTTCCAGTTTATAGGAATGAGTACTATTGCTCAGATCCCAGAATGCATCACCCACAAATGAGAGGCAGCAATACATTTGGGGAAGCCCCGAGGCTTGCAGAAGGAAAAGAAACTGAAAGTAGGGAAGGGGAGAACCCAACACAGCACCAAGGACTCAGTGAACACTGAAGGATGACTGACTATTGAGGGAGGATGGAAAACTGGATGGAAGGAGAAAGCAATGGAGCATCCTGGGTGAACAGCACTGGCTGACTGAAGGAAACACTGTACAAGAGCAGCCGACATTGCAAAATTGTTTCATGTCCCATTTGCTATTCTTGTTATTTGTTCACACTTCAACTGTCTCTCTGACAACAGAGTAACTAAAATGCTAAATAAATAGATAACAATTATTTAATTGAAAATGTGGACTACAGGGGAAAATATTGCTATTGGCTTCAAAGTTAATATCCCCACCTTTAAATAATATTTAAAACCAGGAAGATGCTGCCCATCATGATTCATATCCAGACAGTAGCTGAATGCTAAATTTTAGCAGTAAGCTTTCTGAAGTCTTAGTGCCATCTCAGCAAATTTCCCAGCTAATATATAGTGTAGATTTTTTTCCTTTTGATTTATTACCACATGTATTCTTTCCTAATATACCCAGATGTTTCAATAATGCAACTTGCTGAAAGACAAGTAGGTAGATAGGTTGTAGGGTGTGAGGTTTTGAAGAGCCTATACTCAAATAGTTACAGTCACAGACCTGCCATAAGCAGTCTTGCCAAAGGAATTTCCTACCTTGAAGCAAAAATAGCTCACAGGGAGTGGCTGTGTAAGAACTCTGTAGTAAACTTCACAGAATGAAATTTTAGATGGGATCAAATTCGCAGAGGTGAGCAGGTTCGTTAATATATGGATTACATAGAAATTAGCTTCAGTCTTCCAGATCATGCTGAATTTCAACACAATCTTCAGCACTAAATAAGATCATAATCACTCTTCCTAGTACAATAAAGGCACATTTTCTTACTTGTGCAAAGTCAACATGTTACCTTATATATGGTCTGGTTTTTTTCAGGGGTATTATATTTTCTGAGAATTTTAATACAGTATTTTTGTGCATCAGGAAATGTAATACTTAGATAACACCTATCATGATAACTGTGGAATATTCAAATTTATTACCTTATAAAACCTGTTATCAATAATCACAAACCCACTCCTACCATTTGAATACAGCTACTGAAAATGGACCTTTCTGTCCAAGCTTTCCTCAACTGCTGACCACTAGAATGTACAGCCTCATATTGTTAGTTTCAATATTGTTAGTTTTAGTAATCTAATTTTCCTTTTGAACTTTTTATATCGTTTAACATCTTTTGATTTTCCTTTTGAACTTTTATATCAATTACCTGAATATCAATATTGAGTTTTATTGTGGGTTTTTTGAGTCTCTGACTCCTTACTGTAATCTGCTTCAACATATACAATTATATAGCAAATTGGTCTAGAAACAAAGGCTAGAACACAAGCGGCAAAAGATGTGTTGTGAATTTCACTGAGTACAAGTTTAACATGCCTACTGTGTGGTGGCGAGGAGGTGTCTCACTTCTCTTCCTCCATTGCATCCTCAAGTAACTGTCCAGCACACCTTCTTTGTATTGTCTGGGGTCTGTTAACATTTACTTCAGGCAATTAAGTCTGCCATGAATAGTTCGCAAGGCACTTTAACCACATCTGGTCAAATCCTTACGTGACAAGTGTCTCTTATGTACTTGTCCTTATACATAAATGTTAAAAGGATACTAAAAATGGGGCGGGGGGAGAGACTTCAGGACATCCTAGGGAATCATATGCAACACAAAAAACTTTTGCAAAATTGACTATACTTACTTCTCACCGAAAAACTTCTTCCAGAATTCTGCAGCATCAGCTTTTGTGATACGAAAGTTGTCACCCTGGAACTGACCATTAGGGAAGATTGCCTTGATTTCTGCAAGCATGTGACTGAAGATGAGGGACAGCTTTGTAAGATTTCGCCTTTCAATGAAATAAAACAGGGGGTAAACTAAGCAAAATATACCAAAGAAGTCTCTTGTTTGAAAGGAAAATGAAGACCTGAATTTCAAAAATTCAAAGAGCAACATGTGTCCCACGTTTTCTTATTTTTAAGACCACATTCATACCACAATTAAACAATGCTTTAGAAAACATTTGCTAAATAATAATGCCACTTCTTGGGTACATTTTAAGGTATTTAAATAAAAACAAAAGCCATATATTAAATTTGATAAATTGTTTATGTAGATTCAAAAATCTTCGGTAAGGGAAGTTACTGCACTTTAAAAGGTGAAATATAGCCATATTCAATGCAGTTGTTTCATAAAACTGTTGAGGTTATGTCATAAGAAACAGCAAAAATTGATAGCTCTATTGTTACAAAACAATGCCTCAAGTAGCCACTGTAGGCAATCAGCACCATATAAGAGAAGATTTGTAAGACATAGTAAGACAAAGGAAAACAACTTGTTGATACTTATTGAATGATATCCAGGGAAATCAACTGGTTTTACAAAAGGAAGTGGAATTTATTTTAAACCACACATTAAGTTATTCTAAGGGCAAAACTGCTTTTCACAAAGTTCTTTCTAGCATAGATTTATTTAATGTACACATAACATTAAATTTCACATTCCTTCCTGCAGAGGCACAGTTTACTTTCAAATAAAAATGAAACATGTTCCAGGTGTACAAAAAGAAATGCAGGCAAAAATACTTTACTAGCCCATTTACTAATGTCCACATGCATGTCACAGGTCAGATAGTGAGCCCAGAGAGCTTCTTGCTTTGATAAAAATTGCTAATTGTCTTAGGCAAGTAGCAAATTACAAGGTTGGCCTTGATCTCAGCTTTTCAACAGCCTGCAGTTTTCAGTGATTAACACACAGGGAAGCTTCACAGACTTGTATTTTTCAACGTACATAGTACTTTACACGCAGTAACATTAGCAAGGAAACAGAAAAATTCTGACCCCAGGGAGCACACAGTCAAAATCTGGGAACCATTCAGAAACTGGAAAAGCAAGGTTGACATTTTAATGTCCCATGATGACTTTGAGTGATGTTACATTGGGGGTATTGTGATTAATTAAAGTGACAGGCAGCTCAGAGACACAGACCCTGAACAGGGAGGCACAAGGCTGGCATCAGAGTGAGACCCTGACAGATGGCCAATGATGCCTCTCCTGTGTGCGTTCGAACATATATTTCTCTCCAAACTAGCACACTTTTCTTATTCAAAGTAGTCTGTGGTATGTCGTTGATATTTGAAGTGTATGTATTATTAACTTTGTAGTGTTCTTCCTTTTCGTTCTTGTGTAAATTCTATTCTTTAATCAAGTTGTATTTTTTAAAAAGTCATCTTGGTCCACTAAGAAAAGGAAAAGTGCTAAGACACGTCCTAAACAATGCTTGTACCAGAAACTCAGTGTTAATTAAATATCTTACTACCCAGAAAAGGTTCTGGAGCTGCCTGAGCCCCAAAGGCAAATTTAATGCACATATTCTGGTAATGCTCAAAATTGTGTCTGACAATATCCAAATGTAAACCAAAACCCAACCCTCCAATTCAGTAACTGTCATACCAAACTGAGCAACAGTATCTTCAAAGGTGCCCAAATCAATGAATTTTGGAAAGATTTGATCCATCATCTTGATTCAAAAGGGTATCCAATGGTTTCCAAACACAGACCCAAATCTACCCCTCTAGCTCGGGAACTGTTGTATCAAAATGGTGCCATTTGTAAAGGTTTGTCCCACCGTTTTGATTCAAAATGGTATCCAGTGGTTTCAAAATGTAGACAAAAACAGCTCTATCTTGGGAACCATCTATGTGACAATACATCAAGAGGCACCCAAGTTCATAAAGGACAAACTACTTTCCAAAATATATAGTAGATAAACAACATAATTAAACAACTTAGTTAAACTCAGATAGAAAAGGGGTGAGAAACAACTAGGTGGTGAATAAGTGATATCAGTGACTAGATCTTCAGCCTATGTAAGCACAAACAACTATTTCTAAATGTCAACCGTGGCATGCCCTGACCCGCTCTAACAGCTAGAATTTCCCCCCAAAGTGTGTAACCATCATCTCCTACTTGTAGATGAAAACCACTGCATCTTGTTTGTAACCTCAGCAGATAAGATAAATGATCTGTTATCTTTCCCCTGACAACCTCTTAATATTTTCTCTTTAATATTCTACTCTAGGCTAAACTTACCCAGTTTCTTTAGCTCTTCTTAAGATTTGCCTTTGAAACATTTATAGTCTTTTATAACTCATCTACTATATTGTTTCCAATTTGCCAAAAATATACACAGCTCCACGTGGTATTCCAGATGTGGTCATAATTTGAAAGGATGCTCTTTTCCTTCCTTGTAATGTCCCACCCCAAAAGCACTAGAAACTCCAATGAAACACAGATGAAAATGTATCTGCATGCACAGACCCTAGAAGAGGCATTAGCAAACTTGGCCCTCCAGATGTTTTGGGACTACAACTCCCATCATCCCTGACCACTGTTCCTGTTAGTTAGGGATGATGGGAGTTGTAGTCCCAGAACATCTGGAGGGCTGATTTTGCCTATGCCTGCCCTAGAACAAGTGTTTTTTTGATCAGACCACAAGCCAAGCTGGTACTCAGGAAAGGGTGGGGAAGAGACTTCGGAGCAGGAGAAACGACAGTTCCCCCCCCCACTCGCCCCCGAACCTGTTTGCCCAGAAATCAAAGGGGGGCAGTTATTCAGCTTCAACACAGCTCTTGATACCTATCTTTAATATTCATGTCTATGTAATGCATTTTAGCAACACATAACCTTAATATGCCAATAAAGTACAGTGGCACCTCGGTTTACAAACTTAATCTGTTCTGGAAGTCCATTCTTAAACCAAAACCGTTCTTAAACCAAGGCGCAGTTTCCCTAATGAGGCCTCCTGCCGGTGCCCTTCCACTATTCGGATTCCATTCTTAGACAGAGGTAAAGTGTGCAAACCGGGACACTATTTCTGGTTTTGTGGAGTTTGTAAACCGAATCATTCATAAACAGGACTGTTCTTAAACCAAGGCACCACTGTATACTGGATGCAATTCAAGGAACCCGCACTAGCCTACAGAGAACACACATCTAGGGGCAACAGCTTTCAGCATGCAATCACTTTCCTTTAGTCCTGGTGTTTGCAGCTTAGCTTTTGAAGCAGACTTTAACTTGGTTGAATTGACAAATATACTGTAACAGGTTCTCTTTAAATACCTTCTTCCCAGACTCCAGCTCTGGTCAGGATGGGACTCACATCTATCCTCCCTTCTCCCCTCAGTCAGGTGTTGTTTGTGCTCTGTACTGACCAATTAAATCATTTTATTTCACCCTACTACAACCACAACCTGAAATAATATACTGTGGGCAGGAAGGAGGAGAGCACCAACATACATGAATAAATACCTTTAAAATACTTTAAATAAGGTATCTGCAACAAAACGTCCCTGTGTGTTCAAGCCTTCAATAAAAGGGTTCATGTTCAATACACAAGCCAGTCTGGAATTCATAGGGTAGAGTGGGGAATCCCAGGAGGGACAAAAAGGCCAGTTTTTCTTCTCACCCTCTCCTAACCTGTCAATGGATTCTCAAGTAACTTCTGTGGCCCAGAGTTACTATCCTCTAGCTTAGGCAGGTTTGAGAGCTACAGCTATTCTGGACTGGAATAGATGGGACTTCAGTTGTCCATGCTCTGGTGACCTGCTTAGATTACTGTAATGTACTCTTTTGTGGGGCTGGCCTGAAAGTCTGGAGGCTGCAGCTAGTGCAGAATATGACTGCTTGGTTGGTAAGTGGGTCAGCCTTATGGGATCATGTGTCAGCAATCCTGAATCATGCACTGGGTATGCAATTGTATTTAAATGTTTTTATATGTTCTATATGTTTTCAAATATGTTTTTATTTTATTTTAAATTGCATTGTTTTATCATGTTGGTGTTTGCTTCCTTCCCTGGGCTCCTTTGAGTGGAAAGACAGGATACAAATTAATACTAATAAAATAAAATGCAGCTGCAATGAGGCAGAAGCAAAAAGAACAGAAACAGAATTATCTAACTGCAAAAGTCTAGTTTAATAAATATATTTTAAGGAGGTACCAAAATACCATCGGATATAGTGCCTGTCTAAATTTTGTGTGTGTGTTTGTATAAAATAAGTACTACAGATTACATTTAACTTTCTAATGAAATAATGGGTTCTTATTACAACTCAGTATTTTGATCTATATATCATGAAAGGCACATATGTCTTACAAAGCTATTTCAGGACCAAAATCCCACTATTCTTTATTATTTTCACCTGTATGTTTTCCATCTTCACACATATGAAGTGCTCTGTCTTCTCTTAATATCATTCTGAAGACTTCAAAAGTGAAAGGAAATAATAGAGCAAGTTTTCCTTTCATCATAAGCATCTTGTTGAATACTGCTCTTCAGTAATGAGCTTGTAGCACTGATTAAAGTGGAAAATAGGAGTTTTGTTTCTTTTCATAAAGCTGAAAGGAAAACCCTCCTACACTCTCCTTCTCAAGACTGAATCCCCACTTTGTGGCTCAAGCATCTTGCTCACATTATGGAACCTTTTTTTACAGATACAGAATCTCCCACACAACTTCTCACAACACTAATTTCTTATAAGCCATATTACTCAATGTAAGACTGGAGAGAAGGCCTGATCTCCCCATGAGGCTATGGGCATTTTCATTAAGGTATTGGTATGAGTCATACAACTAGATAATCCAAACTCAGCGCAAGCATTCAGCACGGTAACATTGCTGGCCATTTGGTCTCTTAGCATGTCAAATTGTAATTGGCTAGTACAAGCCACTACCTCTGAGCCACTCACCTTCTTCTCAAATAATCACAGGAAATAAGATAGGAAATCTATTATCAATAGACTGCAACTTGTTTAACTGTGGGCATTAGTCATACAAGGAAATAATCAGACACAGGTCTACATGCTGCAAAAGTATTTTGCTTGATTGTTAAATGATGTGCTACTTGAGACTGCCTACCAACTTTAAATATTCATACACAACAAATATTCCACTTTTTGCAAATCATGATAAAAGCTGTGAATAAGGCACTTGCTTTATTTCCATTTCACTAATCTTCATATAAACAACTTCTTCTTCTATTCCAAAGCGAACATGTCAAAAACAAAATTTCCCAAGCACTACGTTTGTTTGGGAGGAATATCTATATATCCCATTTACCAAGAGTATCTATGTATTCACAGTGCCAGAGCCAACACAGCTTACTAAGCAGTTCCCAACATCTTGATTTCCTGACTATTATGAAAATGGTTCAGATACAAGTCTTCAAACTCAGAAGGCATAGTGTCTACTGTTGAAAGGGCAAACTATACCAGAACTCAAGTGAAAGATGTGTAAGCTGCAATATGCTACCAATAATTTAAGTCAGTATGACCATTTTTCTTCTGAAAGCTGCAGTGCATTATATTCCCTAACACTCTTTCCTCAGATTCAAAAGCCCACAAATAGCGTGTATAAATGAGTTACATCAGATGCTTAAGATGGAAGAAATAACGACTAGAGAAAAAGCTACAAGAAATGTGTGCAGGTAATTAGAAATTCCACTGCAGTAGGAATCCCATGTCCAACCACAAATTATATGTCTATGAAAAAATATTCTGTGGGCCTGCAGAATGCTCACACTCTTCATTTGTTCAAAACGCTGCTACTGCTGAATTTGCATTTTGCTAAGCCATTCCTGCCTATCATTTACCTGCAGTGGAGTTGCTTCCAACAGCGTCCCTTTTCCAGCTTAAGATTTCAGAAACCTGTATAGGCTTGATACACTTATCTTCACACTACAGGTCTATACTGCTAAGACCCAAATACATTCCACTAATTTGTTCTAGGCAAGGTTTTTCGGTTTATTATTTTATTGTTATTTTAAATATATCTATCTTTAAAGAACCCACTGAATTCAAGGGACTTACCTGGGAATAAGTCCTACTGCACTAAATGAGAGTTTCTTCTGAGACATGCACGTAATTGTGCTGCTATGCTATCAAAGGGAACAAAATGTTCAGATCAGATCAGATTGGCAATGAAAGGCCAATTCTATACAGTGGTACCTCGGGTTACATACGCTTCAGGTTACACACTCCACTAAGCCAGAAATAGTGCTTCAGGTTAAGAACTTTGCTTCAGGATAAGAACAGAAATTGTGCTCCGGCGGCACGGCGGCAGCAGGAGGCCCCATTAGCTAAAGTGGTGCTTCAGGGTAAGTACAGTTTCAGGTTAAGAACGGACCTCCGGAACGAATTAAGTACTTAACCAAAGGTACCACTGTAAACACATACGGCAAATTCCTCAATAATGTTTTAAATTGGACCAGGATCCAAAGAGCCCTACACTTGTATGGAAGCACTTGTGTGTACCTATGGGATAACTGCCAGTTTTCCTTTCCAGCTGCAGCTCCTCACAACTTGACGAATATAATTCACAGTGTGCATGTAGAACACCACACACAGCACATTTCCAGGCTTTTGTGTTCAACAGAAACCTAAACAAAAAGCTATAGGATAGACCATTTTGCTGAGTTTCCCTACAGAAGAGAAACTAAAAAAATTCCCCATACAGATGCAACAGCAAGTTTATATCTAATGGGAGTGGGGGTTGGTTGCCTTGCTTATGCTTATCTTATTAGTATCTCAGCATATAGTATTAGGGAGAAAAATCTAAGCACAAGCTGCTTGACAATGGAATGGTGATGGACTCTCCTTTAAGCAGAAGTTGGATGGCCATCTGTCATGTGTGCTTGAGTTGAGATTCCTGCAATGCAGGGGGTTGGACTAGATGACCCTTGGGGTCTCTTCTAACTCTACAATTCTACAATGCTAACCATAAAAGGAATGCATATATTCCATACAGATACAGTACAGAAAGTGGGGTGGGGTGAGCAGGGACAGGAAAAAGAAAATCATTAAGTTCTTAGCAGTAAGACTGACTTAATGTATTTAATTTATGCTGCCTATCTTTAAGGTTCTCCCAATCCAAATGTTATCAACAGCTCTGAAACATAAAAGCAACACTCATTTATTAAGTTTAATTGAAGATTGGATACATTTTGATTAGCTTAAGGGGTTTTAGAGGAGGCACTGTTGGTGATTATTTGCACTGCAGACCTTAAAGCATCTACTGTTCTAATCACTGAGAGAAGGAACTAGACCTAGTGATTTTATTCATAAACGGCACCAGCTCATTGCTTCTGCACTGCAAAAACAGTAGTTAACTGGTAATCTTAATAGCTAACTTGGAGGGGAAAGGGTTTAACTCCACAAGCACATTATTATTTATTGCTCTTATCATAGAACAATGATTAGGCAGGTTGTAACATAACCAGATTACACACTATTTGGCATCAGAAGGATCACTGCTTGCAAACAATGTGGTGCTTTTAAAAAGGAAAAATATAGTTTGGGCTACATGAACAACAGGGATAATGCAAACATTTACTGTATAGGCGACAACCTCTCATCTGGATACCAACTGAGTCAACAACAAACTATATCACTAAATGTGATCAGCACTGATTTTATTATGAAGCTCTGAAAGACATTACTATTCATTCTTCACAGAGTATTAATTAATAGGATTAAAAGTAAAAGATCAATACCATCAGGATGTTGCTTCCTTTTCATATTTCAAATAAAATCTGTGTCTACTCTAATGTTAAGGCAGCATGCAAACAGCTTCTCTGGGACAAGGATGGAGAAATGTGATCCTTCAGATGTGACGACTGATCATGCTGCCTAGATCCCCAAAACTGGAGGGCCACAAGTCCCCTGTCCTGGATTAACGCACACTCAGGAAATTTTGACAAAATGATGACACCAAAATACATAATAAAAACAAAAGCAAACCAACAACACCCCCAACATGATCTGAGAAACATATACTAGGAAGAATCCGAGCCACTGCGCATTGCATCAGCCACAGTTTTTTAACACTTCTCAAAGGCACATCCAGAACTCACTGCAATAGTAACATCTGGAAATGGCCAAGGCATGCAACATTATGACCAGATCTGTCTTCTCCAAGAAAGGGTGTAGCTGTAGTGGGCACAATAGCCAAAGCAGAACAAAAGCACTCCTGGCTACAGCATTCACCTGGGCATCCAGAGGCACAGCCAAACTGCAAACCTGATCCTCTACAGGGAATGCCACTCCATCCAGAACAGTATGTACTCCCAATCCAGATCAACTTGTCTACTGGCCATCAATACCTCTCTCTTGTCTAGATTGAGCTTCCACCTGTTAGCCATCTACAGTCCATCACGGCATCCAGGCAATGGTTAAAAGGTTGTATAATCACCTGTGTTTAATTGCTGTTTTAGTCCTCTTCCTAAGCATTTCATTAAATAACCAAGGAACAGAGTGCAATACAATGAGCAGGGGCACTTGGGAGTGATCCTATCAACCAATCCAGGTCATCTTCCCATTCCACAGATCAACCAGGGATTTTGTGGGATTGTCAGCTGAATTGGCTGGCCTCCATGTTTTCAGATATGAATCATTTCCTATTCTCTCTCTTATCAAACTCTTTAACAGCAACTAAATATGCTTAAATTAGCAATTTTAAGAAGTACATTTTAACATTAGAATGCACATAAAACACTCAGGCAATAACTTCATCACTGCAGTATGCCTGGACTTAAGGAGGTTTTGATGTGTTTTTCTCATAGACTGCCAGAATATATTTCTGAAAAAGACAGCAATGTGCCACTTCAAAGTACTTCCTCTTTTAAAAAAAATTCTACCAGGCTTTCATATTTCTAATTAAGACATTCTGTTCTGAAAAACTGTTCAAATAAGCAACATTAAGTTACAACTAAACACAGCTTAGGGATATTTATTCACCAGTTTGAGCTCTCCTTTGCCATGAATTGTAAAGTTCACAAAGGATTAGCCATACCTATTTTAAAAACATTTTTAAAAATGTTTTAAAAACATTACCCTGTTCGCTTTAACAGGGAAATGATTTGTGTGACAACAGGAAGTAAACTGAGAATCACTGGCCAAGTTCAGACATAACAAGCCAACCACAGTTTGTTACATGAATATAAATGGAGGACTTCATGCTTCTAGTTATGTATGTCAGTGGTCCAGTTCAGATGCAAGAACCTAGCACAAGCCTCAAGTAAATGTGTCTTCCCCTCCCCCTGTGTATGCAAGGGACAAAGATCAAAGCTTTCATTAACAGTAACAAACTGTAGTTTCTTGCTGTTTTCAAGTGGCAAATGGTAATTTATTCAACCAATTTTATTAATAAGCTAGGAAACTTCAAAACTCCTCCTACTGAACACAAATAAGGGGGAGCAAGCTTGCCTGAGCATGTGCCAGCTCACCCATGGTATGTTGTTACATCTGAACTGAGTCACTAACATTGAGTAAGAAGAGGTCCTTCATCATGAAGAAGACAGTGTTCATCTACCCTCTCTCAAAGAAACTGAAGACCCAGATCAGTATACTACTCACTTATGTTTCCACTGCTTCTTGGTTTTCGTAGTTGCTCTCTAATATGGAGGCAGAAGTGGGACTTGCAAATAAATATACACAGTGTTCCCTTTCAGTGTTCATGCCGGGCAATCACTTCCTCTTTCAAGATACAGGCCACTTCCCAATTGCATGCGTTTGGCACGCATATGAACTCTTTTGCACACTGTTTTTGCCATGAAAAGGAAGCAGGATAGAATAGGGCGGGCTTAAGCGCATCCCACTGATGCGCACGGTGCCTCGGAATGGAACCCCCAAACAAATGGGTAGTTGCCTGTACTCCATTTCGTTCCTCCTCTTTCTTGATTTTCCACCCCCACTCCAGCAAGACACTGAGCATCCTTAGATTTCATTAGGTTGGGTTGCGGTGGCAGCAGAACTTAAGGTTGTTGTTTTTTTTACATCTGTAAATGTCCAGGTTCACTGAGAATGCTTATTACCTGGCTCTTGTTGTTTCCCAAAGCTGGATTTATAAGAAGTACAATCCAATGCAAGTTTAGCGAGAAGTAAGTCTGGATTCAATGGGATTTATTCCCTACTAAGTATGTTTCGGATAGCAACCTACATCATCTATTTCCATTTGAATTTTACTTGGCATCACTCAATGATGCATACATTCAAATGCAACAGCACATGGTGCTAGCCACAGTTATTATAGAAAAACTTCCCCACTCTTAAACCTGTGTTTTGAAGTGACGTTTTCCCCTGCATCTGACATTACATGGGATCTACAAACTGTGTAAGGATTTTATAAAGAAAGGGGAGGAGGAGGAATGTCCCTGTCAAATGCAAAGTAGCATGACTAACTTGCTATTTGCAGCTTGGCCTATTAAAGTCAACAACAGAACCACACTTTGAGAATGAAAGAGTATCATAAGCACTACTATTTTACTATGCTCTTTAACACACACTCAAAAGTTCACAAATGCTCCATTACACATAAACTCTTTATGGGTGCATTTGTTTTAAGTCAGAAATGAAGAACACCCTTTCCATAGTTTAAAAAACTTTGAGACATTAATTTCCATTTGAATCTTCCACGTATGCTTAACATCCACGTCCCTTCACTCTTGCATGATTCCTTAAATAGTTAAGTATCCAAATACTGCTGAAATATACAAATAAAGTTGTGCTAGAATTGGCCATGACCAATTGGCCAAACAAAGTTTTCTTACCTGTCCTGTGATTGCTCTTCATACATCCTCTCTTTCCCCTCTTTAAAAAGTCTTATAGCCCGTTTTGATTTTTTCATGAGACTGTCAATATAGATTTTAAAATATTCATTTTCACTGAGCTGTGCAAGTTTCTGGTTGTCGTCATACTTGCTCAATATAAGTCGCAAGTGTTGATAGGTATCTGGTAAAATGTCAAGTATATAAGGTGGGCTGTTTTTCAACTGAAGCTTGGGGTTCTGACACAGTCTCACCTAGAACCAAAGAACAATTAAATTTCACGTGAATGATAAATTATCTAAATGGATAAAACTTTATTGTATATCAAAGACAGCATCTGGAAGCATATATTTAAGCCAACACATTGTATATTGTCCCAAGCAATCCTAGCTTTGCTGATGAAACAAGAACCATTTGGTCAGGAATGCGCTGCAGACATTTGTAGCATTGAAGAACATAAAATACCTAATTTCAAACGTAGAGGAAAACAACAGCTTTCACACTCCCTCCTCCCACCTCTTCTTTCATTCCTGCAAGGAAACCCAATCTTGATTTGAAAACTAAGAATACCACATGATGTCCAAACTTGGGGGGCCGAAAACATGGTTTGATCCTGGTTCAGATGTCACATGGAAATATGGCTAGTTCAAAATCAAGAACAAATGCTTTCTATTTCCTGGTGGACATGAAAGAAAAGAAGGGGAGTGCATGTGAACCCAATGCCCACTGCAGCTTATTCTTATACTGGGAAACGATTTCCTGTTACCTCTGAACTGATTCAAGTTGTCAAAGTGAATGGAGTTGACAAGATAAAACATTCAAATAAGACTGAAAAATATAAATCCCAAGCAACAATTGGAAGCAGTATCCAAGACCAATGAGTTGTATATCAAGCGAAGTAAAAGAACTACAGAACACATAACTGATGCCAGGTTAATGACATGAAAATTTAGGGGGGGGGAATTTAGCAGTCTTTTAACATTGTTTTCACTACCAGCATGACTAAGTATATTTATGAGGCAACAGCTGATGATGTCACACTATGAAGGAAAGGAGCTACCATTCATGGAATGAGAGTTGTACTCATACAAGTTCAACTCTTCATTCAAGATGCAACAATGCTGGATGCTATCCATTGCTGACATAAACTTCAATAAAGATTTTAGCGATATAAACATGTGAAAAGCTATCAACAGCAGGAATGCATAAATAGAAAACTACTGAAATCAAGACTTAAGATGAAAGGGGGAATATATATAAAACACCACTGTTAATTCTACATCCTATGACAGGCATAGGCAAACTCTGCCCCCCCCCCAGATGTTTGGGACTACAATTCCCATCATCCCTAGCTAACAGGACCAGTGGTCAGGGATGATGGAAATTGTAGTCCCAAACATCTGTAGGGCCAGAGATTACCTATGCCTGTCCTATGAGGATGGTCCAACATGACAAATATATGCATTAACATATATGCGTTAACAATAAGCAAGAAGTCATCAGCTATTGCAATAAAAAAACTGACCCATTCAACTGTAGCTTAGTTACCAATTACAAAACATGCTCCAAACTGAGGAAACATTTATTCTGGTAGTAAGTGTTCATTAACTTTTACTGGTTGGATATTTCTTTTCTAGTAAGTGCCTAGTGCTTTAAGTAATATGCAATTAAACAACAACATGCATGCAACAAGTGATAAATATTTTCCTGACTACATCAAAATTATGCAGGAAATAAATATTTGGCCAGTTAAAATGTTAGCAAGGGTCAAATATCTGGTTCTGTGAAATCACAATATTGAGCTTTTGAGGGAGAAGAACCACAATATTTGAAGCTGCAAGACCTGCTTCAGACATTATGAGGATTGAGAGTGCCTGACCAGGCTTCTATGAGATCTTCGTCCCAGGCCAGTGTGGTGTAGTGGTTAGAGTGGGAAACCAAGGTGCAAATCCCCACAGAGCCACAAAGCCCACTGGGTAACCTTGAGCCACTCACAATATCTCTCAGCCTAACTTACCTCACAGTGTTAAATGGAGCTGGAGGGGAGTGCATGTGCCACCTTACACTAATAATAATAGTAATAATAGCACCTCTGAAGCATTCTACCTTAAACCATTCTTCCAAAGGGCTAACTCCATCCCAAACTGAAAATGCTAAGTCATTGCTGGAAAAAATGTAAACGACTGAAGCACTTACTTCATCTACTAACAAAATACTGAGCAGCAACCCAGTCATAGATAATACACTCTCAGAGCTCCATTCTAACTTTCAAGTGTGAAATTTGAACACACAACTCCTCCAGCTACTCTTCTTTAAATATTCTGTAGTGTCCACAGTGGAAACATAGTTTCCTACTGGAATCAGCAGCAGCAACAATATCTGAGCACGGTGGGATTGGATATTTTACATCATACCCTAGTCAAATCATTGGTCTATCCAGTTTAGAAACTGAGATATGAAAGCTAGGAGCTAAATGGCACCTTAAACCTAGGTTATGGGCTCAACAACAGAATGTCTAGGTGCACTTTTTTATAACAAGAATACAAAGCTGAAAATGAATGAACGGCAGCTAAAATCTTATGTTCATTTTTCACATGGTCTAGTCCTCATCTGAAGACTTCAAAAACAAAGCCATGCTTCCCCTGCCTGCCCCCCTAATATTCTTAAGAGGCTGGAAGTGGGGAGGCAGAAAAAGGTCCTCCTTTCCTTCCACTCTGCAGACAAGCCCTGGATTCTCCCTACACTCCCTTTCCTTCATATAAATATATCTTTTTGGCACCAAAATGAACACATATTAAAGGCCTCTACAACTGATGGCAGAGACACCCACCTTGAGTGTTCAGTTCGCAAACCTAAGATTTAAGGGTCCTCCAATGATCCCACTCCAAAATTTGTGAGAGTGTGAGGTAGATAACTGGCTATTGTATTTCAAATTAAAAGCACATCATACATTAAAAGTACATTAAACAAGACAACTTAAACCTAAACAAAACATGTTGGGTTTAAAAGAAAAGAAAGTTTTTAGGTCCCCAATCCATGCACGTTTTACTTGGGAGGAAGCCCCACTGAACTTGGTTGGGATTTACTTCCAAGTAACAGTGGCAATCTTAGGCACAGTACTGCACCCTGAACTCAGAAACTGCTCGCATTTATGAAATTCCCGTTCGCAAAACGCGCCGAGAACAATGGGAGTTTCAAATGTTGGGTTTATCTAGTTCTATCTAGATAGCTCTTCAGTCTTTCAGTCAGGGGGTATTCTGAACCCTACCTGGAAAGGCCAGGGATAGAACCAGGAATTCTGTGTGCAAAGCAGATGCTCTACCACTAAGCTGTAGCCATCCCCTATTCTTACACTGTGTGTTAGCTTTCTTTTATTGTCATCCAGCCTGGAGGCCAGATGTCAAGCAGAAATGCAAGATATAAATATTTTAAATAAACAAGCAAAACATCCAAGTGGCTTTTCAAACTGCAATTAGCCTCTCCTATGAAGTGTATAACAGGGACGCGGGTGGTGCTGTGGGTAAAACCTCAGCGCCTATCGTCAGGTCGGCGGTTCGAATCCCCGCGGTGGGGTGCGCTCCCGTTGCTCGGTCCCAGCGCCTGCCAACCTAGCAGTTCGAAAGCACCCTCGGGTGCAAGTAGATAAATAGGGACCGCTTACTAGCGGGAAGGTAAACGGCGTTTCCGTGTGCTGCGCTGGCTCGCCAGATGCAGCTTGTAACGCTGGCCACGTGACCCGGAAGTGTCTTCGGACAGCGCTGGCCCCCGGCCTCTTAAGCGAGATGGGCGCGCAACCCCAGAGTTGGACACGACTGGCCCGGACGGGCAGGGGTACCTTTACCTTTACCTTTATGAAGTGTATGCAATTTGTTTATTTCACATTATACAGTTCTACATTTGCCATCCATATAGATTTATATTGTCTGACATGTAGAACATAGCACTGGACACAAACTTACTGAATCCTATCAAATTCAGGCAGCACAATCAAAATGCCTGTTACCTTCTGCTTACATAATAAGGTACTGAAATGAACAATAATTTGTGTAGCTTCCAAGAGTTCCAAACACTATCTCCAAAGTTGTCTAGGGATGTTTATCTCCACCACTATCACAACCAAAAAACAGCATTAACATCTTAAGCGATTGTGCTACCATCTCTTAGGACACAGGATATCACACCATTCCTGCAAGGAATTATTAATGGCTTGTTTTAACAGACTTTTATTGCATATCTCTTATTATGAAACTTTTTAATATGGAGCTATGGACAATAATCTGTCATTTTTGTTATGAAACGCTTGGAGTGAAATATATACAGAAAAACTGCATAGTGACTATTTAGATATTTAAAAGATAGACCATCATTTTAATTTGTATAGTGATTTTTTGTAGAATATGCAACAAACTTGTGCTTATCTATCAGATCATCTGGACGATAAATAACAGGCTTTTAAATACAGCTCCAAATCAGAGAAGCCTTTAGCACTATGTGACTGAAAATGAACCATGGCAAGCCTTACCCTCATGTGCCACACACATGGGAAGGAGTTTAAAAGCTTCCACTTTCAGTTCTGTAAAATCTGATGTGCCCGTTACCTAAGGTAGTGGTGGTGGAGGGGGGGGGGAGTAGCTTAATCTAACTATATTTGGAGCAAACATGATTCTGCTTTTTCTTAACTAAGCATTGGCAGAATAATCCAAACTTCCCAAAATTTGGCATAAAGGCTTCATTTGCAACACATGCTATGTGAAACTACAGCTTACCATTACCAGGACCACACAAACATGTGGATTCCTAGAGAGAAACTTGCAGCCACAGCCACTTTATTCCTCCCTGCACTGAGCCTTTGGCTGATTAACATTCTATGCTCTTTTAAATGTGTTTGTGGGGGGGTTGGTTTGTTTTATTATCTATTTCGCGTTTTCATTTTGTATTTTTACATTGGAATCTCCCAGGGAAGGGCAGTCTACAAATTTAATGAAGGATAATAAAAAGAAGATGCAGGTTAGTATACTTAAACTCTTTCCCCACTAAGCACATGCTATAGCTAGGAGAAAGCTTAAACACAAGCCTGGGTTTGGAAAACCCACTAAACCAAACACTTACCAAGCTCAATGTGCCAACAAAAAGTCCTGGAGATGACCAAAGGGGCTGTGAATTCCTATTTGGGAGCCCATGCATTTATGTGACCCCAGGAAGCTACAGTTCTGTTTACCATATTGTGCAAACCAAGCTAATGATCTTACTCAAAACAAAAAAATAGAACTTTCAAAGGGGGGAGGGGGCGGAATAAGGGTTACCATGGCTTATTCTTATATGGCTGAGTGTTACAATTGTACTTGGGCTAGTTAGACTCTAATCACAAAAACAACCTCATCATATTGAGCAGTCTCTGGTATTTTCCTCCACAGAATTCTGTTGCAGGAACTGCATTGCAGGATCAAATCATAAGCTGCATTTAATTTTGGAAATGCTTTTACAATCTAGTATTTATTTTAACTATGAAAAAACATCCCTTTGCCATCTGCTAACACAAAAGATGGCTGAATAGAGTTTGTTCAAATGCATCTCCTCCACTACAAGTACCAAATACTCAACTCTAGATACAAATAACAGGATTCTAACATCATGACATCATCCTGTCTGGTATACTTTAATTTAATCTGGAGATAAAATGTGATTAACTGACAAAAGCTTAAATGGGATACATTAAGATCCAACTGAGGACACTTAACCAATGGAAGAGGGGGGTGGGGGAAGGTATAGCATCTAGACTTCCTAAAGCCTTCTGTAAAACAGACCCTATACTCTCGTGGGCAAAAACATTGGCTTGGGCCCTAAAATAAGTTAAGTTAAAGAAGTCAATTTGTGACAATTGCCTTGTCACTGTTGGCAGGGGAGTCCTCTGGAAAAGACAGAGGGATGAGGAAACTTTTCTTTCATGAACTTCCATAACTTAAAGGGATACAAGCCATTGTAGCAAGGCTTTTAAAAATCAAGCAGTAATGATGTAAACAATGAGATCTTTCACAGTTTGCATAGTAACTGAAACAAGAAAACAACATTAGAAAGCTTTCTGAGATTTAGACCTAATACCACTTAGAGAAAAAATCTCAGGTTACATCCCTACATCTGATGAATACTGCTAATAATTTTACATTCCAAGTGTTATAGTACTGAATGCCAGTTATAAGGCATTATAGAAGTTATGTCCAAATTAAACCTTACATAGACAATTTAGCAATACATTAATTTTTAGACCTGAATAACAGTATCTTTTTGCCATTCAGAACACACCTGCTAAAGTCTATACCCACAAGGCAACTTCCTGTTCTCCTACATTACAGCTACAGCACACAGACACAAGTACTGTAACTAAATCTGGGCTCAATTACAGCTGTATGGATAGGGCCACTGTAATGAACTACAGTACTGCATTTAGCCATTCTATGAACTGATACTATGTTAATACTAGTCATTCATACTACTTTTGAAGTGTCAGCAAATCAGTGCTTAGGATGGGGCAACAGTTGCTGCTTCAGAGAAACACCTTAAGTATGATGTTACTATAACCAAATACGCAAGTATAATTCAGTAAATTAATCAGTCTACTTCACCACTAACTGTACATATATCCCAGACAACTATGATTGTTTCCATCATACGTTTGTTTGGCTATATAAATAGGAGGCTTGCTATTTAAAGTTATAAATCTAAAAAAAACCTTACTTGGACATCAGTCCCATTGAAATCAGATAAATATGGTTAGCAAGATTGGCAAGATAAAGCTGTGAGGAAGTGACAGTGCTAGATATAGAAACAATGCACAAGGGATAAATGAACCTAGGTTCACAAGGGGCAACTAAAAAAAATCCTCATTTTCCTCCAGGAAGGCTTTTGGGAAGTAACATGAATGTAAAAAAAGGGAAATGTTAAAAATGAAATCTTAATTTAGTAGAAACATGTTAAAAGCAAAAAGATATCTGCATCTTTAAACTGAATACATTAAAAAAAACCTGACCCATGGAACTCAAACAGCACAATAAGGAATGTCTATATTATCATGGCCTCAATGTATGTCACAAAACAAAGATCCACAGAGTCTGTAGAGATGTCTGCTTTGTGTTATGGACTGAGCAGCCCAACTCTAACCATTTTTTACTCAAGTTCTACTGAATCCAGCTGGAGCTACTCTGGAAAGCATGGCCACAGATCAATGGTAGAGCACATGTTTGTTATGCAGAATATTTCAGATATGATCCCTGACATTTCTAGTTAGAAGGATTATATAGCAAATGAAGTGAAAGACTCCACCTGAAAAATGCCTAGAGAGCTACTGCAGACAGGACTGGACTAAATTGACAAATAGTATGAACTGTTCTAAGGTAGACATGAACTGGTATAAGATGTTAGTCTCAAGTAATGTCCATAGCACTGCAGCCTAAGCAATGCAGTTTTCTCAGTTCTCATGTTATGGATTTTGTACTGTATCAAGCAGGCACAAAAGTGTAACTCCAGAAAGAAAAGAGGGTTGATGAGCAACTTGCATAGCATAAATTATGGAAAATCTATAGGATATCTAAACTGAGACTAAAGTAACTTGCCCTAATCAGGTAGGTAGATAAGGTATTACAGGCACACACTTTAGCCTGAATTACTGCCAGTCTTAGCAGTAGTAGTAACCTTTAAAGTTGTTCTGAAATCTCTAGGCTGGCAACACATACAATCAGAACTTGAGTTCCAAAGAAGTTTATTTCTAGACTTCAACACCAGGAATCAAATGTGCGACTTTTATGCAATACATTAGTCTTGAATTCCAAGTTAAGGCTTGATAATAATTGTAAAAGGCCTAAGAATCAGTTGTGGCTATTTAAGCATCTTCATGGAGACATTTACTGCTTGACAAATGAAAGTTCTATTGCTCTCTCAATAAACGTTCACTTCAAAGTTGTAAGAATTCCACCTAGTTATATGCAATAATATTCTTTACCTATATAGAAACTTCATATATTCATTGTAGGTGAAATACCAGCCATAAAGCCATGAGTAAAGACTATTCTTTTGTTTTAAGAATTTAATGCCAACTGATGTTGCTTGTTCAGTTGTGAAGGATTAAAAAGAATGCCATCAATCATCCTCATAGCCAATGCTGCACACTTAATTAAATATCTGTCCTGTTGCCTTAGTAATGAACCATATTTTTCTGCAGTGAGAAAAGGGATGTTGCATACAACTTAGTAGAAGTTGCAATGACCAAACGTGCTAACTATTCTACAGCAATATTTAACAAAATAAGTGATTCCGATTCAAATACAGGTTAACAGATAATTTTTGAGTCGTACACCATGCCTCCATGGTAAACAGCTCTCCAATAACTATTCAAGAAATCACATAATACATTTTAAGGAACCATTAAAATTGAAAGCCAAGGCCATTAAGTTTTGTTCATTCCTATAAGAGAAAGCAGGGGGTTTTTTATTCCCCTAAACTGCAAATTGAACTGCATGCATATGATTAACGTAAGAGTGCTTCACAACTTGATTACCTTAACTGAAGTTTCATTTTCAAGAAGATATTGTAACAACATGTTCCAGTGGGGAACCAAAGAACATTTGGTTCATAGGAAACAAGCTGCTTATTCACAACCCTACAAATCTCTACTATTTAAAGAACTGTGCTTATCAAAAGGTACATTTAAAACAAATGGATTTTCCCCTCATCTGTATTAAGGAGAAAACATGAGCCAAGGTTAAATGGGGATCTGCCATAAATGTGAAAACACTCACTCTTTCCAAACAAGGACACAAACTGATCTGACCATACATGTACACATATAAATAGTCTTGACTATTTTCTGGTACAAGGACTCAACTGACAGACTCACCACTTTATCCATTAATTTCCAAGTTTTTTCTACAGTCCTGCGATCAGCAGCTGCTTGCTTGGGGGGGCCAACTGCATCCTGAATAGCATCAATGAAGCCCAGAATACGCCCTTTGCGGGGGTTTCCTCCTCGGCCACCTGGGTTCCGGCCGTTGAGGGAATTGGCCATCTGGGATCTTAATGTTGTAAGAAAAAGAAGAGTAATGTATAATATCATGAAATCTCCTCACCCAAATTGACACCCACACCCCACCTTCAGCTAGCTAATCACCAAAGGGCAAACACACAGTATAGTGAAAGACCAGGTTAACTTTTGACTATAAGCCCCCCTCCCATCACCCACCCATGGTAACTTTTAGTCAGAAGGAAATGATCTTTGATGGATCACGTCATACACAGTCACTGACGGTACCTTAGCACAACTTATGGAAATATACCGCCTTAACAATCTTACAAAAAAAACAACAACCCCACACCACCGATTTTACCCATCAACTTCCTTAATACCTTCAAAATTTAAAGTCACTGGTGAACAGTGATAAACACTGTCCTCCGTTTTTTAAGTTCATGCTTTGTCTCCCTCCTACATGCTCTCACAGATAAATGATTGTCCACACATGGTTTGCAAGGGCCACACAACACCCAATACCTAACCAAGGCACTGGTGGTGGTTGTTTTCAAGTGGCAAGTTCCCAAACACCAAGTCTGGGTGGGGTGGGGATTTAAAACAAATAAATACAATAAAATCTCTTATGCCAGCTACATTCAATATACCTACAAGTTAGCAACCTGGAACGATATTTGTAGATATGTATTCTTAAAATGTGGTTTTTAAGAGGGGGAAAAGAGGTGGGGGGAAAGGAAAATCCAAAGGAAAACGTTGCTAGTTTTTGTAGATCCCAACTCTCTCCAAGGTCAGTTTCAAGCAGCAGCAAAGTCCCCCCTCACGGGGAATGTCGGAGGGGTCGGGGGTGAAGAAAGAGGACCCCCAAGAAGCAGCCCCTGACGAGTCTCTCTGGCCCCCTCACTTTGTTCCCTCTCTTCGCGGAGCCTCCCGTCCTCCTTCAGGCACACGCCATCCCTCGGCGCAGCCCGCCGTATTAAATCCCAGCAGTTTTCCTGGTTCCGGTTGCTCCTCGGGCGCTTTCTGTCCCTCGCAGCAACAGCAGCGGCGGGCGCCGCCGCCACACGGCACTCTCCCTTCCTCGAAGCCTCGTCCCCCGCCCGGAGCCTCAGGGGCGAGGACTGCAGCAGCACAGCCAACAAAGAGGACGGGACGCCGCTCCCCACCACAGTCTGTGCCGTCGCTGGGGCTCCTCGGGGAAACATGGGGGGCTAATCCGTCCCGGCGGGCCCGTCGTCGTCGCCGCCGTCTCCTCAGCAGCAGCAGCAGCAGCAGCCCCGCTGCCCTCGCTCATCGCTCTGCCCCGGTGAGGGGCGTGCGGGGGCGGCGCTCGAGGGGCCGGGCCGGGCGGCGCTAGGACCCGCCCGCAGCCGAGCCCTCCTCGGGAAGAGGCGAGCGAGTGGGCAAAGAGCTCGTGCAGCCGGCGCCAGCCGCGCCTGCGTACTGTGAGCGAGGAGGGGGGTGCCTGTCTCTCTCTCTCTAACGGTGCTAAGGTTCAATTCCCTTGACATTACCCAATCAAAGGTGAGCGCGCGACTGCTGATGGGGGGGGGGAGGGAGTCAGGAGGAGGAAAGAAAAGCCCAAGCTGACAACTTGGTAAGGCTCCCCACCCCCCACCCCGCCCAACTTTAAGAATTCTGGGGGCGGGGGAGGAGGGGGCAGTTTGTTGGTCCTCCAGTTCCTGACTGATAAGGATATAGGCCAATAAGAGGACGGAGAAGGACTTCCGGCGCTGAGGGGGGGGTTCCCCCTTCCCTCCTCCTCCTCCCCCGACTGTGATTCTTGAATCGGGCCGAGAGAGCCAAAGGAACTTCGTCTCCGGAAAGTATACGGGGGGTCTGTGGGAGTGAGGAAAGCAGGTGAAAGAGGACCGAGGAGGCCGGCGAGGGGGGGGGGGCGGTATGATAGAGACAAGGAAATGTATCCGGTTTTTGAGGCAAGGGAGGCTCATGGGAATAGGAATAGGCACCGCCTCGGGGGGAGTCTGGATACGGAGTGTTACGTAAGGACCTCTGCGTGTTTCTTTGCTCCGAAGTAAGCTCCCCACACCGGATTCAGTAGCGTGTTACCAGGCCTACCCCCCCCCCCGGCGATCGTACTGGTTCAGGTCCCGCGCGCAGTTTAATCCTAAACACATTTGCTCAGAGTTGACTTGACGCTCTTGCCAGGCACACTCAGCCTGCGGGGCTTCGCTTCGCATTAGGATTGCGGGGCACGAGAACCGCAGCAAAGCAACTCGACCTCGGGCGCCTTTACTCAGAGGTAAGTGCCGCTGAGGTCAAGTGGGCTTGCTTCCCGAGCAAAACTAGCACGTCAGTTTTCAACATTTCCTTCCCTCCCATCTGTTCCAGGCGACATCAGGCTGCCATCCTGTCAACATGCCCCGGGGAGTAAAACCCACACGAACTCTCAGCAGTGCCTACTTCTGAGGAAATAGACATGCACAACCTTGTGTGCCGCAGAAATCACCCTAGGTCTGCCTGTCAATCAATGGCTGAGGTCTCCTGCGCATCGACTTGGAAGTGAGCCCCACTAAATTCAGCAGGGCAACTTTAGAAGTGTGCACTGCACAAGTTTCACTGCTCCCCATAGAACAGCATGCGTGGTTTTTTCCAATGTCTCTTGTTACTTGATCTCGCCCACCAAAGTTAATAGTGTGTGAATTCAAAAAGGGCACTTTGAAGCAATGCGTTTAACTCGCAACAACCCAGAGTTAGAACAAAGTGCCAAAAGGGTGATTAAGGAAGGGAGAAATGTTTTCATTTAAAACATAATCTGTGATATTAATGTTGCTTTCTTGGAGTTAAGAATCCATCATAACAAGTAATCAGTTTACTGTGAGATACAGTTGATACCACAGATGTTGACCATTAGATGTCAAAGAGTGCCATTTTCACATTTCAATGTATTACTGTGTCCTAGACCAAAACCAGGTAAGTGAAGCGCTGGGCTCTGGGGAGGAGGCACAAGGGCTCTGACAGGGTCCTAAAGTGCTCACAGCTCCTTCTCAAAGCCTAGTTTGCACTTTCCCAGCTTTGGGAGGGCTCTTGAGACCCTGCCAGACCCTTGTGCCTCCATCCCAAAGCCTGGCACCCAGCTTAGCCAGCTTTGGGAAGGCAGAGCAAGGGCTGTGTGAGAGAAATTTTGGGCTTGCTCCCCACTCCCCTAGACTGTCAGTGCAATCTATGCATATTCACTGAGAAGTAAGTTCCACTGTATTCAGCTGTGGTGCTTACACTTAAATGAATTCACATAGGAATGTTTCATACCTATATGTATAAACCTGCATTTTTCTGTCTAGTACAGAGGTGCTTCTACCTACACTTCGTGCTTCTACCTTAGCAAGGAAGCAGCATACAAATGGGGATATGCAGTAGGGGTGGGGAATAAATTTAAGGAACCACAGAAAGAGGGGGAGGGAAGTTGAGGCTTGATATGTAAGGATTATTTTTGTTGAAATGTTTGTTATAAATGAAAATAAAAAATAAAAAAACTTTTTAAAAGGAAGCAGCATACAAATCACTTATTTTAAGGCCTTTCTTGCATGCGCCAATTGCAGATTTATATATATATATATATATATATATATATATATATATATTATATTTATTGGAATTTTACAAAAACATCAGTTTACAAAATACAAAAAAAACATATGAAAAGAACAAAATAAAAAAAGAAAACCTAAAAAAATACATAAAAAAGAAGAAATACAAATAAAAATACAAAAGACGAATAGGTAAAAGAGAATTAAGAACAAATCCATTTTTTATAACTTTATGCTCATTAACTTGTTTCCTTGACCTCCTCACACCTCCCCTTTTTGTATTCCCATTTAGATAATCAAATCAGCAAATCCTTACCCTCTTTCATTTATCTTAACTCTATATCTTAACATATTATAACACTATATTTTCATCCATTATCAATTCATTTTTGCATATTCTTATTAACTTTGTTGCTAATACCTCCTATTCAATCCAATCATCATTTTAACATTCATTAATTTTACAATATTTCTGTAGATAGTCTTTAAATTTCTTCCAATCTTCTTCCACCAACTCTTCTCCCTGGTCTCGGATTCTGCCAGTCATTTCCGCCAGTTCCATATAGTCCATCACCTTCATCTGCCACGCCAATTGCAGATTTTGGAATGTGTGGGTTAAGTACCATAACAATTTTGACTCCACCATAAACTAGTCAAGTAATATCAAGTATTTCTATTATATTGGGTAAATTCATATGAAGAAAAGGTAAATCACTTACCAGTACATTTTTAGGGACTTCAGCATTCATCCCTTTTTGTGCTTCTATTTCTCTTGAATGCATTACCAAAAACAGTTTATGGAATTTCATTCTGACAAGTGTGAATAAAAATCAGCTAAAAGAGGGCTTTGAAAATATCTTCATCCCTTCAGAGAAACTAAATGTTACTTGGTTTAAGCATAAGCTTCATATAGCCTGGGAATAGGAGGCAAAGCATTTAGATCTGCTGTGTAGATGTAAAGGAAGAACTTCATCCTTCAATGTTTATTTCAAAATGGGTTATTTCCTGAGAGAATAGCTTTCAGCACTTTGGTGAAACTCTCATTTTATGTATAGGGGAAATTATTTCCAATCTTCAGCTTGCTGTTTCTGTAAGAAAAATTTGATCTCTCTTGGCTGTCTCAAAATGTTTTGAATTACATTTGTTCTTCAGTATACGGAATATTTGTATAACTCAGTCTTTTAAAAGAGAACATATATAGTAAATCTTTTACTGTGCTTGGAAGTGTTGATATAATCTGACTGTATCTCACTAAGAAGAGTAGCTGCTTTAATGGTAGTTAGAACTCAAAACTTCCACCCACTGGAACTCTCCCCTGCTTTTTGTAGAAATAGGCCACAACTTGTAACTAATAGAAAGGAATTCAACCTGAATAGCAGTACACTTACTAAAATAAAGAGGGTTATTGTAGCTTTATGAGTTTTCCAAATACATGTTTAGTTTCCTAAAACAAAAACATTTCACTAGCATGTATAGTTTTTAAACAACAAAAAAGAGCAGCATAACATGATCTGGGTTACAATGCTAAAAACAGTTGCTAGGGAATAAACCCCACATCTGCTGGCATTGCTCTGAAGAAAAAGAAGAAGAAGATGACGGCCACGCCCCGAGAAGAGAACATTTACAGTGTCTCTGAGCCCTGCCCCAACATTGGGGTCCAGAGGCCTTTCTTTTCAGTAGCATTCAGAATACCGGGCAGATGAAAGTGTACCCCTACCCACCCAATCCTACCACCCATTCCCATTTGTACATACTGCCCCTTAGTGAGCTCTTTTGGGGGTGGGGGACATAAGGTTAGTGCCCAGGGAGGGTACCTTGCTCAAATTTCTCAGACTAGACAGTGACCCAGGCTAACTACTTAGCTGCCAAAATCAAAGGAATCATCTAACGTTGGAGCTAATAGTACATGTTGGGCTGCACAATAATGCAAGCAGGGTGAAATAACTTGCTTCACATGATAATATGAGGGTGGCAGAATCGAAGGCAGGAATTAATGTGTGAACTCAGATGCAAGTCTTCCTAATGTGAAGGCCCTAGTTGGGTGAAGAGAGACAGCCACCCTTTGGACATCAATATACCTCGGGAGGGTATTACTGGAAACAAAGGGCTTGCACTAAGGTCTGGTTGAGCAGGAAGACTTCATCTTCATGCATAGGCTGTTCCAAAAAGAAATCCCCTTACAGGACATCTTACCTGCACTGCAGATGAATCTGGATTCTGACATTCCTTTGGCTCAAATATGCAAGTGTTGCTCACACACCTGTACATAAATACTCATGTAGGCACATAAAAACACACACACCTGCACACGTATACTAACATATACTTAAAACTGCACAAATACAAAATTGGTGATGAGTGAGATGGAACAAGGCAAGGAGAGCCTTTCCTTTGCTTGCCTCTTCTACATATGCACACATGCATAGCTTGGGCAATTAACTGGCTAGATGGTGCTTTATCTTAGAGTGCATCTGTACCTGCAGGCCAAAGTGTGCTCCCTTGCATTACAATAACACACCACGGAGAGCAGTAAGTTTACATTGAGGCTATAAAAGTACAGACTCCTTGAGAGCACCTCCCTTTTAATTTATAACATAAAAATGTGTCAACTTAATTTCAAAACATCTTTGCCCCTGAGGGAATACTTTTGTATTCATTGCCATGTCGTTTCTTTTAATAATTCCATTCCATCTGCTGAAGCAGGTGCAGAGGGCTCTAACCAAGATGTTGCAATGCATTCTGATGCCTCACACCACCTCTTTATTTTATCAAGTCTTCCTTGGAATGTCACAGAAGCTTCCATCACCTGTAACTGCATTCACTACTCCGAAAACTCTAAATGGTGCATAAACATTTATTTCATACACACACACACACACACTTCAATATGGTAAAATGAAATTTTGACCCTGCATTTATTTTTAAATAAATATATTGAATGATTTCAAAATGTTTCAGTTTCAGTGATGCAGAGTGGCAGTTTCAAATTCTTTCTAGTTTTCACTCTGACTAATATTATGATGCCGCTCAGCCCTTGCGAACTCCTTTGCACTCTTTTTTTTTTGTGAACTTAAGATGCAGCTCTTGTTATTTTTCAGAATTTAATGCCCAGTTACACATAATTAGTTTCTTTGAAGTTACCAGATGCAGGATTTCAGTTCTGCTTTTAAAGTTTCATTTAAAAAAACAAAGTACACTGGAATGAAACCCGTTACTTGTAAGAAGTCCTACTGGCACATTGGTTGCGACAGTTCTGTTTTATCTGAAATTATAATTATTTCTGCCTATATTAAATACATTATTAGATATTATTTAATGGGAATCATTTGTATTCATACTTTCTGCAGCAGTGAATGCGTAGTCTACAACATGAATGAACGCCCTCCCTCAAAAAAACCCACCAAGTTGCATGCAAACTAGTCATTTTATAGTGCTTCTGCAGAAAGCAGAATTACATTGCTTAAGAGGATAGTAACATGCAATGTAAAGGACATAGTTGAAATTTGTGCCGCTCTAAGGAATATAAAATGAATGGATGTGTTTCCAAAACATTAAATTGAAGGATAATGTACCATAACGTATTAAAAATGTGTAATAGTCCTACTGGTCTTGTGGGGGGAAGTAGTCTGGGATGAGGGGTAATGTGTACTTATATGCAGCAGGCTGTAGATCATCCTATCCAGCTTCCATAGCACTGTTTAATTAAAGTGATTTTATATTTGAAGCAAATGGCTGAACATGTTGCATATCTGGAAAGCTGTTTTAAAGCCATGGGTCTACCTGCCCTAGTGGTTTTCCATGAAGCTCTTAGAGGTATCAGTTAGACAACCTTCCTTGAAGAAAGGAGCTTGTCCACTGCTTTTTCTATCCACTTGAAATATGTGGCCTTTGGGAATGTTCCAGAGCACATTCTTAGTTCATGTAGTGAGGCAACTTGTGATTGGCCAGTATCCCACACAAACGCATGAATCTTCTGCAAAGGTTCAGTGGCTGAGGTTCAGGAATTACCAGGAAGCCAAGTCAATGTTGAAACTTTAATTTGTAGAAAGTGTGAAAACCAAAGCCACTGAATATTATTTACCCTAGGATATTTTGATAAATTTATTGCACTGCCAGATTATTAGGACTACTGCTGGGTGGTCTTAGGTAAATCACTGCCTCATATTCAACCCATGCAGATTCATAAGATGTAGATCACAAAGCACCTTTCACAATCGAGAGCGATTCTAAACATTTGCAAATTGAATGACCACATGAAAAAGAGTGAATAGCATTTATGAATACAGATTTTCATTACTGGGATCCATTACGTTCAATCAATGGTTTGCTGTTAGCCAATGTGTATGAAGGGAATATGCTGGCCTGCATATTCCACTGCACACACCAGCCCATTCTAATTTCAACTTTCCTGCATTGAGCAGGGAAGTCAGAAGAGTTGTATTTCTAAGCATGTTCAGTTGAGCACACTTACAAACCTGCCTACAATCAATAACCATGATAGTGCAGGGTTTCTGGTTACAGGGAGAGTGGTTGGAGCAAATAGGGATATTGTTGGGATTTCACATTATTGGGATGTGAAATTCTCTGAATGTGTTCCTGTGTTTGGGAGTGGATTTGAAGCAAACGCCTAGCAGAAGGTGTGGTGCATTTGAGGCTGGCAGCCAGTGTATTAATATTGATTAAGGATTAATCTTCCCTTTTAGGGTTAAGCAGTTCATATTTATGCAGCTGGCATCCAGCAAAATGATTTTACAACTCTATAAGCCACAGAATGATGTTGTAAATTTGTTCTTCAGCTTTTTACACATGCCAGAATTTCACTGGTTGTAGCATTTGCCCCAAAAGCTCTCTTCACCCAATCATGTCACAAAGAGTCCAGTGTCAACATTATTACTTACACTGTGTCTTAACAGCGTCAAGTAATGTGCCAAGCAAAGGCCAACATTTTCTTTAGTTCTGGTGTAGAAACGAAGTCTTCCATGAAATGAGTTCTTCGTTATCACAGCTAACAGATTACACAGGGAGGTTTGTCAGTACGGACTGTAAAAATGCATTCTGCAGTTAAGGCACTTCCTTAGAACAAGGTTAGCTTAGCTGTTCACATCCTGTGAGGATACAGTGCTTGCAGCTGTGTGACAGTTGGGCACCATCTAGCTAAAGTGCATCACTTGAGTAAGTCTGATTTATTTCAGAGGAAGAATAGTTCCCTGTTGCTGCTTAAAAGCACAATCCTATACACGGGAGCAAGCCCAATCAAGCTCAGTGAACTTATTTCTGAGTAGATGTAGACTGTCGGTCTCTCAAAAGTCAGAGTAATTCTATATATTTTTCAGCTTAGAGTTTTGGTCAAATGTTGACCATCCACTAGGGGGGAAAACCCCAAACACACCACAATTAAAAATTCAAATACCACATTTTACAGCCTGAATATCAGAATGTTTGCATGGCAATATGACATGACAATTTGGGGACCCCACTTTATTTTTATTTTTTAACGTTCAATTTCAGCTCTAGGAACTGAATGAATCTCCATCCATATAAAAACGAGAAACTTTTTCATCTGCTAAGACTTGTTGAAGTTTATTTATTGAGTCCCACTTAAAAGTTTGGTAATGTTGGCCAAAATAATTCCCTGGAGCTTTAAAATCATGTGGATTTTTGGCCGTCCTAAATATAAAGCTGAGTCAGATCCTTAAGAAAACTCTTTTAAGGTTAAGCCCTTAATTAGCCAGCCAAATGACTCAGTGCCATCCATCCGTCCCTCACGCAGCTGTTATGATGGAAAGAACTGCTTTTGATATCCGTATACTAATGTCCCTGAACAGCAGTGACATAGCTTTTTCAGGATGAATGAAAGGACAAACTGCAGGAAAAAAAGAGTGTGCCAGCAACGGCCCATATCCAAAGAACAGCAACGTCCTTGGGCACTAGGAGGAAATGGAGCAAAAGAACGAATTTGGTGACAATAAGCTAAGTTGCAAAAAAGAAAATTGCACCACGTCAGCCATATTGACACCATGACTAAGCTCCTGGACATGGACCTCAGTAATGAAGGTTTCTTTAGAAGACCTTTGCCTACATTTCCATTCAATTAAAGTACAAGGCTGAATTGGGGGAAGGGTTGTATGTCAGTGATAGTGTATCTGCTTTGCATGCAGAAGGACTCAGGTTCAATCTCCATCATCTCCTGGTAGGGCTGAGAGAGATCCCTGTCTAATATCCTGGAGAGGCTCTACCAGTCTGACTCAGCTTCCAGTGCTCTTAAGGTGTCTGAGAAAAAGCAATCTGATCCATTGTTCCCTGCGACCTTGGTTTACATGCAGTTCCACTTCTCTCAGCTGACTCATGTTGAGCTGGATCGGAGAATAAAAGTGGCTGCCCAGCAGAAGTTGCTCCTGTTGTGGCAGGGAGATTTCTACACTAGAATCAGTCCAGGCCACCAAGCTTACTTTTAGGCCAAGCGTGTGGTACACTACTGTCTGCGCTCCAAAGATCTGGTCTTCTGTGGTGGAGAATCCAAATGGCTTCTTTCCCTGCAAAGAACTGGAAGGGTGGTCAGAAATAAAGTTCTTGGACATTTTGCCCTGCTACTGACTGCAAACTTATCTGAGGTCACAGAACAGAATCATAGAGTTGGAAGGAACCCCAAGGGCCATCTAATTCAACCCCCTGCAGTGCAGGAGTCTTGCTCACAAGCTGGCCCTGGGTGGGCTCAAACTGCCAGTCTTCTGGTTAACAGCCAGACACACTGACCCATAGTGCCAGGTACCAAGTTTTCTTGCCCTCCCTTACAGCATCTTCTGTAACATGAAGAAGAGGCTCTGAAGGTAAGGTCCTACGTCAACCTTGACTCTCTCCTGAATTTTGTGTCATATACCATTAGCTTACCCCAATCCATTTATCCCACTTGCAGCCTGATGTCTTCTGCCAGTAACTGACAATTTGCCATTCTTTAATAATAATAATATTTATTTATACCCTGCCCTCCCCGGCCAGAGCCTGGCTCAGGGCACCTAAGGTAAAGGGACCCCTGACCATTAGGTCCAGTCGCGGATGACTCTGGGGCTGCGGCGCTCATCTCGCTTTATTGGCCGAGGGAGCCGGCGTACAGCTCAGTGTCCAGCATGACTAAGCCGCTTCTGGCGAACCAGAGCAGCGCACGGAAACACCATTTACCTTCCCGCCGGAGCGGTACCTATTTATCTACTTGCACTTTGACGTGCTTTTGAACTGCTAGGTTGGCAGGACCAGGGACCAAGCAACGGGAGGTCACCCCGTCGCGGGGATTCAAACCGCCGACCTTCTGATTGGCAAGTCCTAGGCTCTGTGGTTTAACCCACAGCGCCACCCGTGTCCAGTAAAATTACAGTAAAAACATAACGGGGGGGGCAATTTAAAATACAGGTTAAAATGCAATTTAAATGCAGCCTCATTTTAAAAGTAGCCCATAGATCAAAACCATAAGGGGAGGGAAACATAAGGGTCAGACTGAGTCCAAACCAAAGGCCAGGCGGAACAGCTCTGTCTTTCAGGCCCTGCAGAAAGATGTCAAGTCCCACAGGGCCCTAGTCTCTTGTGACAGAGCATTCCACCAAGTCGGGGCCAGTACCGAAAAGCCCCTGGCCCTAGTTAGCACCCCAAAGTGACCATGTCACACAGTAAGGTCAGTCCTGCTAGTATCACCTCTAGGGAAGAAGCCATGTTTCGGTATATACATTGATTAGCATGGCACCTTCTGATTATTATGATTTTTTGTGGTGCTGTGGTACAATAAAGGAATTTTGTAGAGCGACCGTCAGCTTCTGGTTCTTCAACAGTAAACCAGAGGTTAAAATTTGACTCATTAAAGAGGAACTGGACAGACAAGAAAGCTGGGCAGTGCTGTTTTACTTCCTCTATTAAAATGTGTTTCCTCTTTTCTAGTTCCTCACCTGCGGTGTTGAGGGAATTGAGGGAAAGAAGATGAAGTTCATTGCCTGCTTACCAGAATATACTCATTTTTCTTGCTCCAGTAGCCCAAACATTTGTGATAATGTTTCTGCCTGACAAGCTTGATCCAGTATGATAATGTGATTATTAGCTTCTGTGGTTGAGAGTTATGAAGAAGGATACTTTGCAAAACCTGTTAGGCCTGGTTTAAGCATAGCACTATGATTTATTAAACCACGGTTTAGTGTTATATGTCAAGTTTGTCCAGTGGCTTAGCTATTCTTCGTTTACTGCCAGCAAATCACAATCTGAAGCCATAGTCTGTTTAAACTGATATTCATGCTACTATTGGGGATATATTCTTCCCTTTAAGCACTATATTCATTTTACAAAACATGACCACTGAGTTGTACCAGCCAACCGCTCCTTTCATAAACATTGATTAACACATATCGTTTGTTCTTATCTGTTTATTTTTGCTGTGTCATGATTTAAATTAAAAGGCAGCATATATTACCCTAGTACTGAACTGAAGTTGCAAGTCTTAAAGTGAAGACCAAGTGAAAATCGCTTTTACGTTGTAAAAAGACAAGTGATTGTTGCAGACAGCTCAATAATACTAAAAAGGGTGTTGGTAATGGGTCACACTTATTTGATTTGGATGACTAATATTTTGAATTTTCAGCAGGCTGGAAGGGTATTAGTTCCAACCGTGGCTGCTGGTGATTCATTTGTATCCCTCCAATTCTTTGCATTATTTTTACTATTCCCAATCTCTACTTTTAACAGCAGTATGTATGAGATGAAGCCTAATTAAAATCTATAGAGCATCATTCATATTTTATCAGTAACATAGATTTTAATACATAATTCATTCTGAGAAATGTTTGCAGAATTTTGTATTTGTGTATTGAGGTTGGTGGTCATCGCTACTTACTTCACAACAGTTACGAGTAGAACCGTCATGGAGTTACTGATGTTCTGTACTTTTAATTTTTAAAAACCCTTATACAAGGGGTAATTTCCTCACCTTTTTTGTTTACTTTAAAAATGTCATTAGTCAGATCTATTGACACAACTAAAGTCAACATTTCAAGGTTCGGGTTTCAACCCATAATATCTTAAACAGCTCAAGGCCACAATACCTCAAGGGCAGCCCCTCTGCGCATTAACCAGGATGGACCCTTGGCCACTTCATCAGAGGCAATTCTCCCTGTACCTCATCTCAGAAAGATGTGGAGAGTGGTGACATGAGAACATGCTTTTTTCAGTGGTATCTCCCTATTTGTGGAATACTCTTCCCAGGAAAACATACCTGGCACCATCACTTCATCAATGCATTATTTTAGTCTCTTTTGTGCTGCTCATTTTTTAGTGGGGCAGGGTTTGTTCTGAAGGCGTGTCACCACCCCCATCATTCAGCCTGGACACTGAGGTCCAGCTCCAAGGATCCTCTGGCGGTTCCTTCCCTGCAAGAAGTGAGGTTGCAGGGAACCAGGCAGAGGGCCTTCTTGGTAGTGCACCCGCCCTGTGGAACGCCCTCCCATCAGATGTCAAGGAAATAAACAACTATCTAACTTTTAGAAGACATCTGAAGGGAGCCCTGTTTAGCGAAATTTTTAATGTTTGATGTTTTATAATGTTTTTTATATTCTGTTGGGAGCTTCCCAGAGTGGCTGGGGAAACCCAACCAGATGGGCAGGGTGTGTGTGTGTGTGTGTGTGTGTGTAAGTAAATAAGTAAGTAAGTAAGTAAACAAATAAATAAATAAATAGTATGTTGTTAGATGAACACTTTTTTGGGGGTAGGGAATTTGTACATTGTTCTTTTATTTTGAGTTGGTTTTTAATTGATTTTGTTTATAATTTTTATTTTTGTTTAAAGCAACAAACAAATGCAGTAAATAACATTTTTTCAGACCATGGAATGTGATTTAATGCCTTGGTTCTTCAGCATAATATTTATCAAGGGCATCTGGCTGTGCACAGAAGTAGACATGAGCTCTACCCACAGGTTTGCACGCAAAAGCAAATATGACATTTGAGGAAAGCAAGGGAGGGCCAGGAAATATGTAAAGAAGAGGACTAGTTCTCAGAAATGACACGCTGCTTGCATCTGAAATATCACGCCTTTAAGATGCTTCTGGTGGGATGCAGATATCATTATTCATTTAAGAAAATGCTGGATCTTGTGCATGTGACAGTATCTGAAGCATAGCACATCAGATTTAAAACCTCCATGTGAGCTTATCTTCAGTTCAAAAAGGGGAGGGAGAATGATAAGTAGAATCCTGTGTTGTTTTCTCCTGACATATTTTGAATTGAAGTTCTGAAGCTTCAGTTGTTTCAGACATTTTTGTGTGGAGCTGTGTCTGTGTTTCAAGCAGAGCAATTGGAGGATTGCACTGTAAACAGATATAATTAAATGATTAACAGTCAGTGTCCATGATGTTTTTGCCTTCAGGGGCTTCCCCTTTTTCAGTTGAATTAGCCTTGCTAATGTCAAAGGAAGTGATAACTCGAACCGCAGGCAATCTGTCTGTGCAGTTGTCAAATTTCTTGTTTCTGAATTCTGCAAATATGAAACCTGCAATCTTTTCAGAGACCTTTCTGCTCCAGTATTGCTAACACACACACACAAATTTAATATGCCACGAATCCTCAGGAGAGACGAGCGTCATCTTTATTTATCAGTCTTAATCAGAGTAGGTTTAGCAAATGCTCAAAACAAAGCAATTAACTTACAGCAGTGCAATAAATCTTACTCTGCTGGTGGGAGGATCAGAGAAAGGAAAACCCAAAGGTTGCCGCAGCAGCTTGCCTTGCTGTATTAGGTTCTCTCCGGTTCCTCAAAATTCTACCTGCTTTATTTGTAGCCTTCAAGCAAACCAAGGGCTGCTTCTGCACAACTTCTGTTTGTTTCAGTGAAGCCTGCAGATGAGCCTCATGCAAATGGAACTGAGTAGGAATTTGATGCCAGTCATTCTCCATGGACTGCGCCCATCAGCCCTACCTAAAACCTCATCAGTGAAGCTGTTTAGCTTTTATTCATTTTGCCCAAACTTGTTCAGCTTTTTTCTGCAAAATCGCAAAGAAATTGGATGTTTCTGAGCTATTTCTGAGGGGAAATGCACTGCCAACATGGGCTGCCATACGTCCAGTTTTCCCAGACATTTAGCTGATTTCTGCCCAGACACTGCTTGTATTCCGGATATGTTTGGGAAATTCTGGACGTATGGCAACCCTAGAACTACCCACATGTCAGATGGGGTCCTATTGTTTATAAGTCCAAAGAGAATGTCGCTCCTTTCCATCACCTGCTGCACTGTCTGTGTGGGGCTCATGAGGAATGTGCCTGTGGCCCTGCCGTTTCACCAGGTGTAGGGATTTCCACTTCTCGTTTGTAGACGCAAGTTCTGAGTCACACCTCTTGATCGCCAGGTGCACCACTGCAGTAAACCCTCAGATGTCAAACGGGAAACCTTCAAAGCAACTGTGGGAGGCAGTGGCATTTTTGTTCTTATTTTTCTCAAGCATTGTTGGCCTTGTTTTTAAGTGTACGCCAACTGAAAAGACACTGAGGTGATTATCTCCATAGGAAATGTAGGAGCAGTGTGGCATTGCTTTGGGGTTTACTCCATCGTGAGTGAAGGGTGGGCATCTTGTTTGGCCCTCCATAATGCTGCTGAAGTCCTAACACCCATAAGCACCTGCCAGTATGTCTAATAGTGATGGTAGGAGATGTAGTTCTGCAACATCTTGGAAGGCCACGGGTTACCTAACTGTGCTATTCAACTTCTCTTAATTCCTGGAGGTATACTACTCTTAGTTCCTATACCACTGAGAATGAGGCACGTTTACTCAGAACAAAGTCCCCAGTCATATGTCTGCTTATGACTGAGCCCTAAATGATTAACTAGAGGAAAATAAGAGACTCAAAATATTTTCCAGTTGCATCACTGTTTCTTAAAGATCTCCATAAGAAGAGAGTTATGCTAATGAAACCAGCTATTTATTTATTTTTTAATGTTAGTAGCACAGACCAATTCCATTTTATTCACAAGTTGAAAGATGCACTGTATAGTCCTCCACACAGCGATATCACTTTGGTTTCTCAACAAAGTGGTTTACCAGCACCACCCACAAATTTGCTTGCACAAGGAAAGCTTACATGCCAGAATAAAAGTTGCTAGCCGAGCATTCCGTTGGAGTTGTAACTCTTCTCATACAAAGATGCTTTTATGTGGATACACTTTTCTGATTTGCATTCTGGGATAGTACAGTCACATGGAGGCCTGTAGCACAGGTCCACCTTAACATCTATGTAACTATACACAAGGGAGAAAAGGGCAACCATTCTCACAGCCTCATGACCAAAGGGCAATTGGCGGGGGGAGTGCCAGGAGAAGACCCTGACATTGACCCCTCAAACAGATCTATCAACTACCATTTTTTAATAGTTACATTTGCCTCTACCAGTCCTATCTCTTGTAGGAATCATTATAGTTTTATATATTCAACTTGACAGAATACCTCACAGAAAAAAGAAAATCCTGTCTCCTTATGAAGCAAAATTCTTGAAAACTAAAAGCTCACATTCCCTGACCAAATGTTTGTCTTAATAGAAGAAGTTGTACCTTGAGCTTAACATCTCCTTTCTGGACAGTTGCATCTAGAGCACTGAGGCTGTAGAAATAGGTGAGATAGAGTTTCAGTTATTAAGGGTTGCAGCTAAGACCTTTTGTTCTTGTGGTTACTTTTTGTTTCCTAACCAGTTGAGTGCTAACTTGTTCATCAATAAGCAGCCTCTTGTTCCTGTCTTGTAAGAACGTAACATAGGCGAGCAAGGAGAAAACAGTGATGGGAAGTCTCATCCTGACTGCTTCAATCATAGAGGGAAACATTGGTAACATTTACTTGCTAAATTGTGCTTGAAAATGTGGCTTGATCCGTTTCAAAGTGGATCAGAAATGAAAAAGAAAGGGAGACTGGACATTTTGGAAGAGATACTATAAAATAAAACGTACACAACATTTTTAAACATTGTAAAATGTACCAGTTTATTTTACAAACTGTTTATTTAAACTATTTATATACTGCTTTGCTAAATAGTCCATAAGCAATATACTGCTTTGCTAAATAGTCTCTAAGCAATGTTCAAAGTTTCAGTAAAAAACAAAAAAATATATAGTTAAAACTATAAAAACAAACTACAATTAAAATGGCTGCTGGAATAACAAAGTCTTTAATAGGCACCAGAAATTCACTAGGGAGGGGGCCTGTATGACCTTAACTGGAAGGGAAATCCATAAAATTGGGTCCATAATGCTAAACACACAGCTCCTGGTGGGTACAAACCATGCATCCAAGTCCCTTCCTCCAAGAGCTCAGTGATCAGGCAGGAATATAAGGGATTAGGCAACCCTTGGAAGTACCCTGGAGCCAAATTGCTAAGGGTCTTGTGAATTAATACAGGAACTTTGAACTATGAGGTATGCCTCTGAGAGCATGCACTTACTGGAATTAATTTTTATTTGGGAACAAGTGATTAGTCCTGTTCATATCTCAGAGATAAGTGCTGAGAGGTTGCTGTTTTTTCTGCTGAAATCCAAGAAACAAATTGCTATGTACAGTATGTGAACTGTTACCTTCCTTTGAGATTAGCTATGGCTCATATATATATATAAAATCTAATTGAAACTATCTACATATCTAATATTTAATTATGCTCACTTTTATTCCTTGTACCATATATTGCCCCTATACCTATTGCCGAAAAGAAAAGCACTCACAAAATTCCCATAGATTACTGAAATGCTCCTACCCATCATTTGAGAATTATAGGCGTAGATACTTAGGAATTTGAACAAAGTTTGGGCTTTCTTAAGAGGATTTGGAGCTGTGCAAGAGTTGAGCATATGCTTATACAGAATAACAGAGCCCAGGTTGTCACAGTGTGGGCAGCAGGCTATCCACTTCTGCATCGCCAAAAAAAGAGGAAATGCATCATTACAAAAGAGGGCACAGATCCGCATACAATTTGCTTATATAAGAATCCCCCCCCCTTTCGGGTACTTTTCTGGGTAGCCACATGCCCGAGGTGGGCAGGGCCAGAGGCAAAAATGAGCAGAGCAATGAATGTTAATTTTAGCTTTTTACAGTAAGCTAGTTTCTATATACCGTCACAAACCCCTCTTTCTCTTCCACCCAGGCAAGCAAGGACACTTTCCAGTTCAAGGGCATATTTCAGCCAGGCAAAAACGCTCCTGGAAGATGCAAAACAGAGCCAAAGAAAAGTGGGGCGGGCCTAGGAAGAGAGGACCAGATACAAAGGCCTGGAGAGCATATAAAAATAATTATCGTAATTAAAGAATAAATACAATACATTACATCATAGTGGGGAAGACCAGATGACTTCAAGGCTCCTGCTCTTCCATCTTATGGTACTTTTTACTGGACCTGGGGCAGGACAGCTTTCAGATTGAGGATTGCCCACTGTAAAGCAGGCCACATGGTCACTCTAATAGGGAGGCTAGGGAATGTAATACACCCTATGAAAACAGGGCTGAAAACCAGCCCTATCATTAGGCAGGGTGAGGCAGTCTGTGTCAGGAGGCAGATCTGGGGTATGAAATTGCACACTGACAATTAGTTTATTACAAGGTTTTAAAACTTCAGGGGATGACATCATGTTTTTGTTTCAGGCGTCGTAAAGTACAGTAAGTGGTGCCTTTCTCCTGAAGGAAACATTCCTGCAGGGGGGGGGGGGGCGGGAATCATTTGCTGGTGTGCTGTAGAGCACAATTACTGTCTCTGACCCTGTGCCAAACAAATGGAGCTCCAGAACAAGGCTGGAAGACTCATGGTGTAGCAACTTCGCTAAAACTACACTGGGCTTCTGTGTGGCTGGATGGGAAACCACTGGGAATCCTAAAGATGCTATAATTAGTTTCACAGAATAAAGGTGAAATATAAGTATTAATACGTTATATAGAGGTCTTTCTTACCCCACTCTTCACTATATAATCCCCCGGTGGGTTACAACCATACAACCTTAAAACCCAATAAAACAATTTAAAACAAGCCAGCAAACAACAGAGGTGGTCCCACAAATCTGAAGTGTCAGAGAAATAACAGAAACTGAATAAGGATGCCTGATGCATCTCGGTGGGGAAGGAGTTCCACACATTGGGCACTGCCCTTTCCTGGACTGCCATCCCCCATGTTTCCAAGGTTCCTATAGAACTCGAAAGGTTCTGTAGGGAAGGGCTTCAGATATTTGAGGCCTATGTCATTTAGAGCTTTTAACACCAATGTAAACACCTTGAATTGGGGTCGGACACTCACTGGCAACCGGTGCAGCTGCTTCTAAACAGGGACAATGTGCATTATAAATGAAAACTTGGCCAGCTGTGTTTTGGACCAGTTGACATTTCTGAACCTTCTTCAAGGGCAGTCCCGTGTAGAGCACATTGCAATAATCCAATGTATTTTAGTACCATGTGACTTAAGTATCAGCAACCCCCCAAAGTTTTGTGTGGAGGCCCTTCCTAGCCCTGGCACCTGAAATTTCTAGCTTAGGAATGATGAACTTGGGGCACTTGAGATACTTGTGGGAGTTGAAGGCCTACAAATTCTGGACGGCTACAGGTTCCTCATCCTTGTTTTAATGAGTCAGGGACTGAACTTGGGAAGTAGATGTTCTGTGCCTGAGCTGAAGCTGCTCTTCAAGTGCATTCCAATTCTCCACGTAATTTGCAGAAAATGCTTTATTAAGCACATTGCCACAATACTATTCAGTGTGCTGAAACTTTGCAAAAAGCTACAAGCAGCACTTTGTGTGTGACAAGCATTCACTTCCAAGGTCCACGGAGGGAGAGGCAGAAATGTAACGTTTGGGATTGAAACATTAATGAGAGCTTTCACTGTCCATCATCATTTCAGTGCTGGTGGCAGCGTCACAGCAGGAAAAATGACTGTCCTCTCCAAATGACAGGTTACAAACAGTGAATGACAGCATAAGCTTCTTCAAATCAGTGGGGTGGGAAAATGCGCCTGCACCGAAGCTTATCACGAGATGAAAGGCTACAGCAAAAATTTGCCCACACTTCATTAATATAACCATGAAGCTTGATCATATATTTGGACCTGTGTGACAAGTATTCTATCACAAATCTCTACCTCAGCCTTCCCCAACCTAGTGCCCTCCAGACATCATTGGACTCCAACTCCCATCCACCCCAGCCAGTATGACCAGTAGTTAGAGTTTATGGGAGATGTACTCCACTAGCAACATCTGGAGGGCACTAGTTTGGGAAAAGCTCCTCTAACCATTCACACTAGGGATCCTACTATGTGCTAAGACCAAAGGCCATTTCAGACTATTATTATTATAATTTATTATTTGTACCCCGCCCATCTGGCTGGGTTTCCCCAGCCACTCTGGGCAGCTTCCAACAAAGATTAAAAATACATTAAAATGTCACACATTAAAAACTTCTCCATTTGCTATGCTCTCTGATTCTTCTCACATTCTTTTGTAGTACTCCTTTAAACTGTGTATTCAGTGTCCTGGTCCTAAACTTGTGGAACTCCTTAAGCCTGAGATTAGACAGCCACCCACTTTGCTGAACTTTAGGGGTATCACAGAAACTTTCTTGTTCCATCAGGCATTTTAAGGTAGCGTTTGGTTTTATGATAACTTTCCATTATTTTATTCTCTTTACGGTTCGCTTTTATGCATACCACTTAGAAATGCTAATGATTAAATTTGTTTCACAAACAATCAATTTAGTAAAACATTGCTTGGTACTAATATTCCTTGGTTTCTGCACCACAGCACATTGTAGAAGGCGGGCATTGAGTGTCACTGGTCCCGTGGTATGGAGCAGTCTTCCAGCAGAGATTTGGCAGACATCCTAACTTTTCAAGTGTCTCTTGAAGAACTTTTTATATTGACAGGCCTTTGCAGCTGCTTGATTCCCCCCCCCCCAGTTAGCCATTCACCTTAATGATTATCTGCATTTTTTAAAAAATTGGGGGTTTTTTGTCCCAGTTGCTGGAAGCCACCAGAGGGGAGAGTGCTCTTATGCTCAGGTCCTGCTTAGTGATTTCCCACTGGCATCTGGTTGGCCACAGTGAGAACAGGATGCTGGACTAGATGGACCATTAGCCTGGTCCAGAAGGCTCTTCTTATGGTCTTAACATTCGTTGTGCACCGCCTTGATATTTTATGATATTGTGGTATGGTAATACTTTTATATATAAATATTAAAAACAGGACTTCATTGGAGATAAAATCCTTATGCAAGATTATATTTTGAGAATGTTTAGGGTATCAGCAGGGAATCCCAATGCAATATAATACCTTGAAATTGTTAGCTTATCAGTGGAAGTGCAGTGGTACCTCGGGTTAAGTACTTAATTCGTTCCGGAGGTCCGTTCTTAAGCTGAAACTGTTCTTAACCTGAAGCACCACTTTAGCTAATGGGGCCTCCTGCTGCCGCCGTGCCGCCGGAGCACAATTTCTGTTCTCATCCTGAAGCAAAGTTCTTAACCTGAAGCACTACTTCTGGCTTAGTGGAGTGTGTAACCTGAAGCATATGTAACCTGAAGCGTATGTAACCCGAGGTACCACTGTACACTTTTAAAGAATCAGTTAGTTTACACACTGTAGAAAGGAACCCCAAAAGCATTTTAAACCCTACGAACCAGCTCTCCTATTTCCCCCTCACAAGAAGTCCTTTATTTATGAATAGATTTGGCATGGGTGAGTAGTCGTTATTCTGATTATTCTCCAAAGTTTGATGAACATCTTCCTTTCCAGTCCTTCATGATTCTAAGGGTTCTAAAGAAAAGAAGCTTGAGTGAACAAAAACTTAGCTGACGTAAGGAATTGCATCAGGAAATAACTTTCCAAGTATCCGAGAATGCTCCATTAATGTTTCATTCCCATGTGGTACATATTTCTATTGCTTTCTGTGAATAAGTGCACATTTCCCCTCCCAAACATTTACAGGAAAAGGAAGCATTGCTGATGTTACTAATCTGGGCCTTGACTCCCCCCTTCCCATTAGACAGGACTCCCAACTACGACTATAACTACGTCACTCGGAAACACAATCGTCTTTCCACTGGTTGGGAATCTGAAACTTTGGGGAGGGGGGAGCTTTACCTTCACGCAATACTTCCAGTAGCCTTATAAGGGCATGAGTACTTTCTGTTGAGCAACAACTTTCTTATGTGGAATGTTATTTCTGTCTCATGTAAAAATACTGGCACATTCTAGCCAAACGACTAGCAGCTTTTCAGAGTAATTCAGAGGCTTAAGTTATACAGACTCCCTCTGCTCTGAAAACAGACTTCAGATAAGGCAGGAACCTGGTAAACCTTTAAGCTTAATAAATAATCTATGCTAAGCACAGTAATTTGAGGACAGGAATTCACCAGTACTATATTATGTATTTAAAAGATGACACTTTTTAAAAAAGCAATGGGGGTTAGTGACCGTGTTTTGTCCAACAGATTAACCAAGACAATCCCATCCGTTTAAATTACACTTAACACTGAACAGAAGTGACATGATTCAGCCTATTCCAGAATGGTTATCTGAAGGGAATGAGCAAAATCCAGAGGAAAGCAAGCAGACCTAAACCCTGCTGAAACTTGAATCAGCTGCTAGGTCACCAGAACTGAACTTCCTACAAGCCCTTTTGTAACATCAGCTACCAAAGGCTGGTGTTGTGTGACGGCCACATTGCCTCTGAGATTTGCATGGCCCGTTTCGCAAACCCTCCTGATGTTGTGGGCTGCAGTTCCCAACCAGCACAGCTGGAATGCACCAGTCTGGTGAAGACTGTCCTAGAATGCAAACTCAGTTCACATGGGGCAGTCTTGGGCTGCAGCATCACTGTAAATCCAAAGAGGTCCTAGGACACATTGTTCTGAGATCATGAATATCCAAGGAAAAGGTGACATGACTAAAACGTACAAGGTTTAGAATATTTGTAAACCTCATCTTGTCCTGTCCTGCCTCTGCTACGCTCCCTAAATGCCCCTTTGCGGGGACTTACGCCAGCATAAATTACAGGATTTTAAGATACGCCAGTTGATTCCCAGCTGTGCCAGGGTGAGGCACGTGCTCTGGCAAAAAGCCCAAGATCCACCAAATCCAAACCCTCTCACCCTGGTCAATACTGGGTGTGGATTGTGCTGTTACACTACTTAGGGCAAGGATAGAAAAGCAAGTGGGTCTCTAGATATTGCTGGGCCTTCCTTTATCCCTGACTGTTGCCCATGCTAGCAATGCTGTGACCGATGGGAGTTGGAGTCCCACAACATCTGGAGTACCACAGGTTCCTCATCCCGGATTTAGAACCTTAAAGATAAAAGCCAGTTGGGTCCCGGAAAAAAAAAAACAATGAAGAAAACACACTACTGAAGTAACCCACATTATTTGCTTTCCTCTAATTGACAGTCTCTTGGCTGCAATCTAAACCGGTATAACAGACTTCATAGGCAGGCCCATGTAGAGCTTATTAGAATAGTATAACCAGGAAGGCATAATGGCAGTGGCCAGGCCTGTCATCTTTGAGATATAACCACGAGATGCCAACAAGTATAAAACATTTTAGAGTTTTAAAAGCTGACGTTCAAAATGTGAATTTAGATTTTGCTTGTTAAGAAAGTAAACAAAAATGGAAATTCTGTCGGATTTTGAGTATTTGCGAAAACTTGGTTCAGCTTTATTGTGCATTCAGTTATTTATTTATTTACATCTTGTGGATCCCACACCTTCAACATAAATTCATGTTCCAAGGGCAGCTAACAGAGTAGTAAGAAACAAAATGGACAATAATATTACAAAGTAATACAGAAAATTGAAACAAACTAAAAAAAAAAGTAACAGGCCATTCAAGTAGACAGTAAAATCAAAGTGATTTCAGTGGAAAATGCTTACTTGCACTAGCAGTTCCTAAAAGCCTAGGTAAACTAATGTTTTTACCTGGCACCTAATGATAGTAATGAGATCTATAGGTGAGCCTTCTCAGGTAGGGCATTCCAAAGGTGAAGAGCCATCACAGAAAAGGCTCTCTCTTTCCTGTCACCACCCACAACACTTCACTCAGTGAGGATACCCAGAAAAAGATCTCAATATATCCTATTGATTACAACAGGACCAGAATGTGATTGTTTTGGACTTCAGCCAATAGAACTTTGTATTTTCATTAAAGCCGGCTGTGGAATAAATTGGACGGCTCATTATTCTGAAGCTGATAGGATTAAATCGTAGAGATTAACCATGTCACAAACTGATGGCGGAAATGTTCTTTCTTGTTTGTTATCCTGCTGTTGTCTTGCAACATTCCTATAGCAAAAAATCTCTGCTCATTTCTTGAGGGAAAAAAGACTAGATTGCCCTAGAAATGTCATATTTGGAAAATAGGGTTGAGGATAATTTTAAACACAGCATTTGTTTTCGGCTAAAGCAGACATTCAGAATCAGCAACATCAGAGCTGCAGCCTTAAAGTTTAGGGTGGTTCTCATTTTCTCACTTCCTTTCTCTCCCTCCTTTAATTATTTGTGTGCTGTAAGTTCAAAGTGGAGTCTTTCACTTAATCACACAGTGCAGAGCAGTGACTCTACAGTTCTGGTTCACTGAACTCTGTTAAAGTCTGTGACTAACGGCCAGACCATATGATCCTGCATATGTGGGTGGTAAACTGCCACACATTCTGGTCAGTAAATGAGAAAGGAAGGGAGCAGCAACTGCTGGGAAAGATGGATTGCTTAAAAAGTCTGGCAAACTTGGTTTTAAATTGAAGGATGCCTCGTTCCTGGGCACACTTCTAGGAGATAAAACAACCACACCTGTCTGACATGGCTGGATAGTGTTCCTTTTAATAGCTGTGATGTAGTTCTCGGGTCAAAAATGCATCCGAATGCTCTTTAAAATGAGTGGGGGTATCCAGCTAAACAGTGAAGTGTTTTAGCTGCACAATGGAACTTGCTTACCCTCTGCTATCCCCATGTATCTTGCTGGTGCAGAACACAGCAGCTAGGTTGCTTGTGGGGGCAAACTACCACCAGAATATAACACTTTGCTTGTGGGATTTGCCCTCACTTACAAGGCCAGGACCAGGGTTCTGGGGAGACCACCTTATCCCTTATAGGTCACTGTGGTCTACACGAGAGGTTCTCCTGCAAGCTCCAAGGATACCATAACTCAGAGCAGAGCTTTTAGTTGGCCGCCCCATTATGAGAAGTAGCATTCATGTTGAGATTCAGCTCGTAACCACTACCTGTATGTACGGGACACAACTGAAGACAGTCTTATTGTGAAGAGCCTTCCTAGCAGGATGAATGGGTCTCTACCATGGGTGTATATTTTGGATTGTTGTGGGTGCATGATATTTTCTGATTCCTTCTTAGCGGCGCTGAACCTGTTTTCATTGTACCTATATCCCCATGAGCTGTGTGGAAGAGAGATGATAGATAAACAGTCAATTTTAGGGGTCTCACCAACCCCCTACAGCAGATTTATGGGGTGCTGTGGTGAGGGCAGGGAAGTCCCATTGTGCAGCTGAGACTTCTAATGCTAGTGGAACTGTTTAGTTGCATACCACCCAATATTTTGCAAAAAAAACCCCTACATGTAGAAATGAGCATTTTGAGAGAAAATACATTGCACTTTAAGCAAGCATTTAAATGATTTTCTTTCTTGCAGATTAATATGGAAGCAAGACAGAAAGGGCTTTTAAGGGAACAGTGACACAGATCATAAATAAACTGATCTGTCTGCCACCATGTCTGTTTAATACTACAAATGGTATGAATGCAAATGATGTGCACTTCCTCCTCCACTGGAAAAGCTAAGTGAGGAGAAGCACTTTCTCAAGTCACTCCTGGAGGTGCTGTCTCTGTCTATGTGCTGCCTGATGGTTGGTGCTCCAGCTTCCTTGGTCATCTCCCTTCAGGCCAGAGCTGTATGGGAGGCATATGTCTGTGCCTGCAGAGCAATTGGACACCAAAATGCCCAGCCGTCACAAAGGCAGAGAAACATTTCCACTGCCTATTTTCAGACAGAGAGGGAATAGTGTGGTGTAGTGGTTGCAGCAGAGTCCAGTGGGCATATTTGGAGTTTTGAGAAAGGTCTGTGGGTGCCAGTCACAAAATGGCTATCACATAGAAATTCAAAGTGCTGGTTTTGACCTATAAAGCCTTAAACGGCTCAGGACCACAATACTTCAAGAACCGCCTCTTTCCGTATGAACCTACCCGGACCCTGAGATCATCTTCTGAGGCCCTTCTTCGTATGCCTCCTCCTTGAGAGGTCTGGAAGGTGGCAACACGAGAACGGGCCTTCTCTGCAGTGGTTCCCTATCTATGGAATATTCTCCTCAGGGAAGTTCGCCTGGCGCCTTCATTATACACCTTCAGGCACCAGGCAGAAATGTTCCGTTTTAACTAGGCCTTTGGTTGACCTGATTGACATCCTATACCCTTTTAAAATGTGGCTCTCTTTGTGGGGGTGTTATTGGGTTCTTGTTCTTATTTTGATTTTATATATTGTGATTTTTTCTGTGAACCACCCAGAGGCCTCCAGGTATAGGTTGGTATATAAATTCGATAAATAAAATAAATGAACATAAAAGAGCTGAAAAAGAGTTCATACTACAAAATGGTACCTTCATCCACTCCCCATTGCTAAGAAAAAAGTCCCTCATGTCACCCCATGCTTTTTCGCAAACAGAAGTTCCTTGTACCTCTCCTCTATTTAGAACCGAATCCTGGAATCCAATGAAATGTGAGTATGTTTAAGGAGATGTGTTCAGTGCAGAAGAGGCAGAAGCAATGCAAAGAGGAAGTGAACAGGAAGAGCAAACTGTCTCTTGTCCACTGTGAATTTTTTAGGGGATATTTACCGAGACTTTTTGTAGGTGCCACACTTGGTGCTATTGGGCAAACCGATACCCATTGTGCCATGTTTGGTGATCTCTGGGTTGGAATGTTGCACTAGGGAAACTTCCGGGTTAGCGCCAACGACGAATGGCGGAGTTCCTCCGATCGGAGGAACGGGCTCCGTGGAAATTGGGTCTTCCCACCGTGGTGAAGGTGGGGGCCCGCTAGAAATCCCAGGCGGAGAAGCCTGGGAACGTGGGGTTCGGCAGAGCACCAAGAGCGCCTCCCCTACTCACGAGGAAACCCCTTTTCGGGGCTCCGGAGTGAAGTGGGGTGAGCAGCGCGGTGCTGCGAACCGATCGCTATTTCCATGGAGGGAAGCCGCGCAGCCATCGCCGGAGAGCGCTGACTTTTTCCTGATGACATTTGGACTCTAAATCAAGTACCCGTGAGTAAAAACGGAGAATTAGATCAAGAAATTTGCAAAATTTATGAATTAGGCACAAGCGGGAAGGTTTAAACAGGAAGTCCGCCTTCCGCTTTTTGTATATAGACTGAAGCAAAGACCTTGCAAACTAACAGCCTGGAAAACTGCTTTAAAGTTGGAAATTTCCCGCATCCACAACTAATAAAACCCCCTTGGAAGCAGGAGAAAGGGGGGGAATTTGACTGTTTAATCCTGCAGGAGGAGAGTAAAGGAATTTAAGTTTCCATCGTCCCAAACCTGGGGACGGGGTGTCGGGACAGAAATTGTTTGAGACGTCCATTGATTGAAAGTTGAGTGCTTTGACAGATAGTTAAAAAAAGAAGAGAAACAAATTAACTTCAACGCTACCTTCTGCATTTCTGTATTTTAAAGATACAAAGTATTTGAAAATCGAAAGGATTTGAAATCGAAAGTAATCTCCTTTGTTGGATACATTTTAAAAATGGATACAAAAAGAAACTGTGTCCCCTAGAGGGAGCCTGTCAGTTTGTTGTTGTAGTTTACTTGGACTCTACAGCTGCAAGATTTGGATCGTGGGACCAGCCGTTTGACCTTGAACAGAAATGTGTTGGAAGGAAGGTTTAGTGTCTGCCCTTGGCATGACAAATGCCTTGCTGGAGCAGCTGCATGAGAAAATGAATTTGATGCATGAAAAATTGGACTTGATGAGCGCTGTGGCCAGCGAATATGATTTAACAGGGAATAAGGATAAAGAAGTTATACAGCGACCAACTCAAGAATCTGGTTTGACAAGGCAAGTCCAAGGGCAGATGAAGAAGGAAGAGGCAGTGATTACTCCTCAAACAACACAAATGGAGAGATCCAAAGTCCTGCAGGAACAAAAGTTATTGATTGAACTTGGAGAGTGCTGGGAAGTGTTTGAAGTCAAGGAAGCTCTTAACTCTAGTGGGACTATGAAACAGGTGAACAACTATCTTTTGGATAAATACTTTTTGGATTACAAAGATGACGACGGGGAGTGGGACTGGGGGGAAGGGGCCAGCCTGACGAAGGAAAATGGAAATTATTACCGGATGGAACCCTCCGGAGACCCACTCCCCAAGAAGCTAACAATAGACAAAGAAGTGCGCAAGCACAAACAAGGACAAGAAAATGTGCAGAGGGGGCCAAGAAGAGACTTAAGGGCCTCGGATATAAGAACACCAGATTGATGGACTGGATGTAATGGACAGAAAGGACTGACATGACCCGAAACCAGGAAGAAGGGACGTTGGATAAAAATTAGAGAAATTAAGGGAAATTCTTTTGTTAATTTTGGAATTAGTGTAACATTAATGAAATATCAGGGAACATGCTGGAAAGGAACCAAATTGGCTTTAGCAGAAATGATTTAAGGAGATATGAATGAATATGATGTAAATTTTGAAATTTTAAGATTTTTAAGATAAGATAAGGTTAAAAAGATTAAGGTAAATTGAATAACAGATTATATTAAAAGATGGAAAGGTGTTGTTGAATTAATTGATAAGATAGATTGTGAAGATTAATCATTTAAATTAAAATTGAGAAACATGGGAAGAATTTGCTGGAATAACGAATCAAACTAGAATACAAAAAGGGAGGTGTGAGGAGGTTCAAGAAATAAGCAAATGGAAAGTTGTAATTTGAGATTTGTATTTTTCTTTTTTCTTTTTTTGGTTTTCTCTTTTTGTTTTATTTTTTGCTGTATTTTTCTGATTTTCTTGTTTTTGTTTTTGTTTTTGTTTTTGTATTGATGAAATTCTGAATAAATATCATTAAAAAAAAAAAAGAATGTTGCAGTAGGACCTAGGAGACCACAATTCAAATCTGCAGTCGGCCATGAAGCTCACTGGGTGATCCTGGACCTGTCACTGTCTCTCATCCTAACCTACCTTGCAGACTTGTTGTGAGGATAAAATGAGAAAGGGGGGGGGGGAGAGCATGCATGCCATCTTGAAAGAAAGGTTGAATGGAAATAACAGATAGATAGGTATTCACAGACAACAGTGAAATATTTTGGAAAAAACATGTAAAGTACTGTCAAGAAATTTGGTTTGCTGATCAATTACAGACATAATACTATCAGATTTGACATTTAGCCTGAAGGAAATGGAATTAACTATTAAGATGTTGAAGCAAATAGGAACAATGGTAATGTTTGCTTCGATTCAAGCCTTGGCAATATCAGCCATTTTAGGGAGAAAGCAAAACAAAGAAATTATTTTAAAGAGAGATTCTGTCAATATACACATAAATGCAGTGTTTATTCCATGCCTCTGTAATACCCACCATTGTCTCTCAGTGAGATATTAGTAAATAGGAAAGCAGCAGCCATGGCAACCAACCGTACTGAATCCTAGTCAATATTCTCAATGCAATTTAAGAAATCGGTAGACTCTCCCCAATAGGACTCTGTGCTACGCATGGAATGCTTTTAAGAAATGCAAACATCACATTCACATTAAACATAGAAAACTGGGAGGGGAAAATGGATTTTCAGAATCATGGAAGCACAGATTTGTATTGCTGGAAGCCCTAAGGCTATCTGTTCCAGTGCCTTGCACTGAAGCAGGATTCTCAGGCCACATGCAAGGAGTTTAACTGCGACAAAGCGTAAATTGATGCACATCAATGCAAACAAATGCACACATCCTGTATCTCATTTGATTCTCTAGGCTCCCTGCGAATCATGGCATAATTGCCCTTCATGTGAACTGAGGGTGGAGAGGACTTGCATTTTTTCCCCATGAACCTACTCTCTGAAACAATTTGCAAACTGAAACTTTGTGATCCATTTGTCTGTACAGTGGTACCTTGGGTTAAGAACTTAATTCGTTCCACAGGTCCGTTCTTAACCTGAAAATGTTCTTAACCTGAAGCACCACTTTAGCTAATGGGGCCTCCCGCTGCCGCCGTGCCGCCGCTACGCAATTTCTGTTCTCATCCTGAAGCAAAGTTCTTAACCCGAGGTACTATTTCTGGGTTAGTGGAGTCAGTAACCTGAAGTGTCTGTAACCTGAAGCATATGTAACCCAAGGTACCACTGTACATATATTAGGGGAGAGTGTGCATAAAAATGCATGTAACGTTGTGTCTCCTCATGGGAAAAGGCACAAAACACTGAAACATTTTCTCATGGGGAAGTCACTCTGGCTAACCCTTTATTTCTTTTGGTTGCCTTTGGCCACACCTTTTCCAGTTCCACAGGATCCTTGTTGAGATGCAATGACCAGAAATGTGCACAGTAGCATCCTAAACTAGCATAAAGGCATTATGATCCTGGCAGTTTCATTTTTACTCCATTCCCCAATGATACCTAGCTTTTTCACAGCTACTGCACACTTGGTCAGCCTTTTCATTGAACTAGCCACCCTGCTACACCTCAAGGTCTCAATGGATAATGCTCCTCCTTGCTCTTGGACAAAACAACTTTTTAAAAAAAGGATTTTGCATGGGGTCTTTTTTAGATCTCGAACTATTTAAATTCTGCTTATTCAGTCTCTCTTAGCCATATTCCAGTGAGACAGCATTTGTGCTACCCTGGAGCGCACACCACATATCCTGCCACATCACAGATGGCTAGCTCTGCTAAATGCTATATCCCACATCAGAATGAAGTGGGATTGTCAGTGGGAGGTTAGGAAGTGGGGTTGAGATGTCATTTGTTTATTCATTTGCCTTCATTAGAGGAGCAGAAAGCAATAGAAGGAAAAGGCTTTCAAAACAAAGCAACAGGAAGCCGAGGCATTAGGAATACACTGGGATATGAAAATATACAGACCAATTTGGGGATGCGTGTATTGCTTTTTTCACATCGAGTATGAATGAATGCTTGTTTCAAAGAGGGGATTTAATACATGAACATTTAAGGCAAATTTTGCTTCCATCCTTTGAGTTGTTGACGTTTTCTCTAGTCAATATAATAGTCCCAGCTGGCTATGGGCCAATTCATACAGTCAAATGATAGTAATCAAATCATAGGTTTATGCACTGATAAACCAACTTTTATTAACATGTACTGCATACACATGATGAGACAGTTATCATATATGTAAACAGTTACAGATAGGTAGCCGTGTTGGTCTGCCATAGTCAAAACAAACAAAAAAAAAATTTCCTTCCAGTAGCACCTTAAAGACCAACTAAGTTAGTTCTTGGTATGAGCTTTCGTGTGCATGCACGAAAGAAGTGTGCATGCACACGAAAGCTCATACCAAGAACTAACTTAGTTGGTCTTTAAGGTGCTACTGGAAGGAATTTTTTTTTTTTGTTTTTTCATATATGTAAACGTTGGCTTACACCATTATGGGCTTTTTCCATTCTCTCTGTCTCTCCCTATGTCTGAGGAGGGAAAAGTTAATCAATACTTTTCTGGAGTCAATTTCATTAGTCTTTAGTGAGTAAATGACAATTGTCAGTCTGCAATGACTGAAATGGAAAGGGATCTGTGCTCTGACTGCAGGAGTGGCTAACCTATGACTCCCCATAAAATGAGCTAGCCATTTCTGCCTTACTGAAAGATTTTGAGAACTAGCATTGAGCCCCAGAGTGGCAAGGTCAACACGGTACAGGTGCATAGCAGTGCACTGGTCGTGCACACAGCCATTAGGCCCTCTTCAGGCTTCATGAAACTGAATCCATGTTGGATGCATGGGGCAGCACATGCAAGCCATTTATCCGCCACCCCCAACTTTGCCACAATTAGTGGCAAGGTCTGATAGGGGCTTGTGGGTGTCTTCACTTGAACCTGCCGACAAGCCTTCCTGCAGTCAAGAGCCCTACACTGTCAAGATTCCCAGTCACAAAGACACTTGCAGGTATGTTTACTTGAATACACATGGTCAAGGGTGGCAAGAGCCGCATCAGCCTGAAGAGTTTTATGATGCCTGAAGATGGCTAATGTCAGCAGCCCACGCAAGGTGCTGATGGCCAGTTAGCAGTCCTAGGGTTGAACTCAGTGTCTCCTGCCTGCTGTGCAACTGTGCAATGCCTGATGCTGGCGAAGATGTAGCATTTCATCGTCTTTGTTGCCTTTGAGTTTCTGTAGTAATTTATTCATAATACCTCACCTGCTTGTGGGGGTCATTTTATTCTGTCAACAAAAGAGTTCTGGGTCTTGTGGTGTTGCTGTGAAAGACCTGTTCATTCACAAGTGTTTGTGCTTTCTCTGTATCCCAAAGATATGGACCTCTTCTCGGGAGGAGATGTGTGAGCAAAATGCCAAGCAATGATAGGCACAGCTCAGCTGCACGTCTTTTCCCTATCTCAATTTCTGTTAACTTAAGCTATTGTTGAATGTCAGCGGACCAGGGTTTGATCAAGTGAAATTACCACTAAAACTCCATCAATTCTGGGGTGATGTTTTAAATACACAAGGGAGAAATAGTCGCAGTTGGGTATCTGCCATTTTGTTGCTCCTGATTTATAAATAGGGTAAAGAGCTTAGCAACAAGTAAGACAAAAATATTTCACTTCCAGCTCCCAATTGCATATTGGATATCTGCAAATTAGCCAACATAAACTCTCTCATACATCTCATGTAAGGCTCGTAATGGGACTACTTATGAGTAAATGTGGATATTTCTTGAGGGTAAAGGGTTCAATCATACTTAGTAAAGGTTAGGCAGATATAATGACTAATGACATTATTTTCATAGGCAACATATATGGACTGTGGATATTTCCTACAAATGTAAGCACAGCTTCTCAGCCAATTTATCTACATGAAGACCCAGGATTGCTACAAGAACGCAATGAGATCTCTATGTGTACGAATTCTGAGTACGCATTTAAGAGCATTCAAAACATGTGATCTACCACTAAGCCATAGCTTCCCTATAGTATAGTATATTGTGATTCCAGAATTTATTTGCAAATGTTATGGCAAGAGCACTGCAAACACTAATACCAAAAACATGGGAGCGACTATTACGTTTTATAATTGATGGATGGCATCTTTCTATTTTTCATATTGAAACTGTCCAAAACAGGACATTAGAGCAACCCTTCTAAGAACACGAAATATAAAGAATGATGAGGCTAAAATAATATATGAACACTATTGCTTGCATTTCCAAATACAGAGGATGGAGGGGCAAAAGTAGTTCTCACTACAGTGGTACCTCAGGTTACATACGCTTCAGGTTACATACCTTTCAGGTTAAAGATTCCACTAACCCAGAAACAGTGCTTCAGGTTAAGAACTTTGCTTCAGGATGAGAACAGAAATCAGGCTCGAGTAGTGCGGTAGCAGCAGGAAGCCCCATTAGCTAAAGTGGTGCTTCAGGTTAAGAACAGTTTCAGGTTAAATACGGACCTCCGGAACGAATTAAGTACTTAACCTGAGGTACCACTGTAATTAGGTATTACTAAGGACATTGTGATGGGAATCTCAGCCCTAGGCACACTTACTTTGGAGAAATCCCATTGAATACAACAGGCCATCTGAGTGAACAATCATAGGGTGACATAGCATGTCGCTTCTGTCTGACTTATCTGTCTGACAGCTGGCAATTGTTGCTATAACCCTTCCCCAGTAGAGGAAGTGGTTAATTTAACTGTCTCCAGGAACCATCAGCTAATCAGATGGGATTTTGGGGAAAAAACCGCCCTCATCTGGTGATTCTTTTTCCCTGGCCAATTCTCAGGTAGGCTTTAAATTTTAAAAATTACCTCTTTCCAGGAGCTCTCAGCTATTCAGAAGAGATTTTTCAAAGCATTAATGTGGTATTTCTCTTTCCTCTCCATGTCCCCAGGTGGACTTTAAACCTGGAAAATGTATCTAGACCTTCGTACAGATGGTTGAGCTTTGTGTAAAAATCAAGGGCAAACTTAAGTACCCATCCGAATGTGAAAAGAGGGACTTTTAACTTATATAAAACAAGGGATTGTTTTAGAAGGTCAGCACATAAATTTTTTGTTCCTGTTTTATTTTATCTTGACAAGCTTGGAGAAGTTGGTGGTTAGGAGCATGGATGAATATTAAAGGTTAGTATTTTTCTTCTGGTGAATTTCATGGATTGTAAGAAGAGAACAGATTTCTTAGGAAATGGAACACAATTAAATACCTCTTATGCAGCCACTTTGTCTTATTCAAATAGTACATTGTGTAGGGCCCTGCATGCTCTTTATATTAAATCTAGTGTAGTGTTTCTGCTTGTCCTTGGAAGTCTTAATATGGCATTTCTCTTTTCTCTTCACTTCCCCAGATGGACTTTAAACTGGGGAAATGCATCTTGGGCTCCAATCCATGAACACTACTAGGACAAGTTTTTACTTCTCAGCCTTTGCTTCCATTCTGGAAAAAATATGAAAACTAGTGGCCTACCTCGAAAGGCTGCTGTGAGAATGCACGAGTTAAGTTTGAAAGTCCCAGCTATGTCAAGTGTCTCTTCACCAGATGAGAAAATAGCAGTGGAAATTCTTTTTTCATCTTATAAAGCTCAGCTGCTGCCTCCCATTTGCTTTGTTTTGGCCCGCATACAGGAAGCAACAGCTGAAATGCATAAAGGCAAGGCACTGCCATATCCTCAGCTGCTGTTCAGACTAGGTGGGAGGGAACTCATGGTCACAGCTTGGGGAGTGGGAGGGGAAGTAGCTGAGGTATATAATGAAAGAGGGGTTTTTGCCCATGGACTCTTCAAGTGGGAATCTTTTGGGGACTGTGAAGACCCTGCTTTGAATCTTCACCCTGGAGTTGCATTGTCAGTTTCCTGCTAAAACAGGATTCCTCTTGCCAATCAATAGGGTTAATATACCCAGACACCCAGAGTGCTGGTTCTGAGGGATTTGAACAGTCACACTAAAGCCATTAACTCTGGGACAGCTCAGGACTTCATGGCTGCCTTGACACCTGTGGGTCTGTCCCAGCATATCATTGGCCCAGTGTTTTGCATTTACAGTGGTACCTCGGGTTAAGTACTTAATTCGTTCTGGAGGTCCGTTCTTAACCTGAATGTTCTTAACCTGAAGCACTACTTTAGCTAATGGGGCCTCCTGCTGCTGCTGCGCCGCCGGAGCATGATTTCTGTTCTCATCCTGAAGCAAAGTTCTTAACCTGAGGTACTATTTCTGGGTTAGCGGAGTCTGTAACCTGAAGCGTATGTAACCCGAGGTACTACTGTACTGAGAATTGCATTGTTTTATTATTTTTGTAAACAGCTTTCAGGCTTTTTTTTTTAAACAATGGTGTATATGTTTTACAAAATAAATAAAAAAAAAAGACTCTGGTTAAACCCCCTTTTGTACTGCCTGTTGTTGGCTGCCTATTCATTTCTGAGTGTAAATTGCTGATTTTTACCTATTAAGTCTTAAATGACTTGGGAACAGGCTACTTGAAGAATCACTTTCTTCCATATAATCCTGCCCAAGAATGGAGATTATCCTCAGGGGCCCTTTTTACTGTCCCTTCATATGGTGCGAGAAGGCCTTTTCTGTGGTGAACCCCTGAAACTCCCCTGGGAGAAGTGTATGGCTCCTTCAGTGCTTCTCTTTTGGAGGCATTTCCTGTTTAATCAGGCTTTTATGCCTTCCTAGTTATTTGGGCTGCTGTGAGTTATATTGCTTTCTGTAATTTTTAAAATGTTTTATAATGTTTTTATTGTATGCCACACTGATTTGCTTTAGGAAGAAGAGCAGGATAGAAATGCATTTAAATAAATAAACAAACACGTTCCTTACATTGTGGGGTTGCATGTTCTACAAGCATGTAAATTAGGCTGCATATGAGGTGACAGCTGTAGTGATTAGCATGCTTAATATCCAGCCTGGAAGAAATGCACCCAGATGTGATTTTTTTTGCCATATGGCTTTCTCCTGAATTTTTATAGAAAGTGACTTCATAATAATAATAATAATAATAATAATAATAATAATAATAATAATAATTTTATTATTTACACCTCACCCATCTGGCTGTGTTTCCCCAGCCAACTTACAGTACATAACCGGCAGCTTACAGCACATAAAAATGGTAAAACATTAGAATACTAAAAACATGATAAAATATCAAACATTAAAAACTTCCCTGAACAGGGCTGCCTTCAGATGTCTTCTAAAACTCAGGTAGTTGTTTATTTCCTTGACATATGATGGGAGGGTGTTCCAGAGGGTGGGCGCCAGTACCAAAAAGGCCCTCTGCCTGGTTCCCTGTAACCTCACTTCTCGTAGGGAGGGAACCACCAGAAGGCCCTCGGAGCTTGACCTGTGTCCGAGCTGAACGATGGGGGTGAAGACATGCCTTCAGGTATACTGGGCCAAGGCTGTTTAGAGCTTTAAAGGTCAGCCCCAACATTTTGAATCATGCTCAGAAACGTACTGGGAGCCAATGTAGGTCTTTCAGGACCGGTGTAATATGGTCCCGGTGGCCAGTCCCAGTCACCAGTCTAGCTGCTGCATTCTGGATTAATTGCAGTTTCCGGGTCACCTTCAAAGGTAGCCCCACATAGAGCATGTTGCAGTAGTCCAAGCAGGAGATAACCAGAGCATGCACCACTCTGGCGAGGCAGTCCGCAGGCAGATAGGGTCTCAGCCTGTGTACCAGATGGAGCGGGTAGACAGCTGCCCTGGATACATAATTGACCTGCGCTTCCACGGACAGCTGTGAGTCCAAAATGACTTCCAGGCTGTGCACCTGGTCCTTCAGAGGCACAGTTACCCCATTCAGGACCAGAGAGTCCTCCATGCACCTGCCCGTCCCCTGTCCCCCCAAAACAGTACTTCTGTCTTGCCAGGATTCATCCTCAATCTGTTAGCTGGCATCCATCCTCCAACCACCTCCAGACACTCACACAGGACATTCACCACCTTCACTGGTTCTGATTTAAGATAGAGGTAGAGCTGGGTATAAGGGAATAGTTTGGTTTTGTGGATTTCTGCACAAGTCCCTATTTTTATCATGGACAAATGAAGGCAGAACTGCTACCAAAATATGCTTATTTGATAGCATTTTTGAAACTTGCTAATCATAGTGATAGCTGGCATTTGTTCATTCATTGATTTGGTGGCTGCTTAGTCATTGAGAGCCATTTCAAATAAGCTGAAATATACAGAAAGCATTTGTTTAAAAATGAATAAATAAGAAAACATTTCTGTGCATGCAACCCAGATGCTGAGATCATGCATAATGATTACACAAAAATACATTTCACTTGGTACCAGCTTCCCAATAATGCACACCACATGTACACATAGGAAAAGAAGTATGCAGATGATTCTCATATGTGGTGGACTCACGTGGGTTACTCTTTTCTGTCCCTATTATATGCCACAACAGAAATATGAACAGGCCTGAAAATGCCAGGCTGCTAAAGGTTCCTCTCTTTCCCACCTTAGTGTCTGGGGCAGGCATAGGCAAACTCTGGCCCTCCAGATGTTTGGGACTACAGTTCCCATCATCCCTGACCACTGGTCCTGTTAGCTAGGGATGATGGAAATTGTAGTCCCAAACATCTGGAGGGCCGGAGTTTGCCTATGCCTGGTCTGGGGTATGAGGTCTAATCCCTGAGACATCACATTTCTCCCTGGTGGAACTCATATCAATAGACCTGCTGTTTTAATGGCAGTCTGAAGTGTTAATAATAATAATAATAATAATAATAATAATAATAATAATAATAAATAATTTATTATTTATACCCCGCCCATCTGGCTGAATTTCTCCAGCCACTCTGGGAGGCTTCGAGTGTTAAAAACAATACAGCATTAAATATTAAAAACTTCCCTAAACAGGGCTGCCTTCAGATGTCTTTTAAAGAGAAGATAGCTGCTTATTTCCTTCACATCTGAAGGGAGGGCTTTCCACCGGGCAGGCGCCACTACCGAGAAGACCCTCTGTCTGGTTCCCTGTAGCTTTGCTTCTCGCAATGAGGGAACCGCCAGAAGGCCCTTGGGGCTGGATCTCGGTGTCCGGGCAGAACGATGGGGGGAGGAGACGCTCCTTCAGGTGTACAAGACCAAGGCTAGCTACTTAATGGACTCAGGGTGCAGCCCCATGAAAAAAATTTGCATACACACATGCTGATTTATGGGTACACATGCCTCTGTGAAATTAAGATACTCGGTGACTCAACTGTCCTCTTAAGCAAAGTTTTTTAAAAAAGTTTTTAAAAAGTGGCGGGGGGGGGAGGAGATAGTTTAATTGGTAGAACATAAGGCTCTTAATCTCAGGGTCATGGCTTCAAGTCATATGTTGGGCAAAAGATTCCCAAATTGCAGGGGCTTGGGCTAGATGACCCATGTGGTCCCTTCCAACTCTACATTTCTATGATTCAAAGAGGATCCAGCTCAACTACATAAGACTAGGACACAGCCGTCTGTGCCCCTTCCTCACAACACCCCTGAGCACAGCTGTTTTCTCCCTTATGCTTCTCATGTTATTTGAAAAAGATAAAAGTTCAAGTGTGTGCATGTTTTTTTAAAAAGGAAAGAAATGTTATAGATTTTAAAGACAAAGCCGAGCTGCTTTTAGCAAATCCCACCAAGACTGGATATATTAGAGGAAAGTTACAATGTGTGCTCATTCTATCATTTTTATCTACACACATTTTACAAAGGATGGGGCTGGGTGGTGAGGATTGTGTATGTTTTTTCGACAGTCGAGAGGGGCACAAAGCTTTTGATTCCAATTTTAGGTCCCAGTCAACTGCCTCAGGCAGTACATATATACGATGGCAAAGAGCGCCTCTTCAAAAACATCCAGAAATTATTTTGATGTATCTTGCTTGACTAGACAGTTTGATTTCATCCTCGTGCCACTGTCAATTGCTGCTTCTTGATTCTGCCTCAGAATTCTAAATTACTGTACCTTAAGCAAACATTTTTTCTTTTAAGTACCCAAGCTGCAGTGTGTAAAGTTTACCCACTTGGGAAAGAAGGAGGACAGAGGAATCCTAACTAGGGACCAGAAGGCAGCAGATGCTCCACCCCTTCCAGAACTTTCTGTCTCCTCGGTAGGGTCTTTTTTGTGTCTTCCTTGCTGTGGAAGGGCTCAGACTGGCTAAGAATTCAGCAGATCCATGGCCCTCCCAGCTTTGCCCCCAACCCATTTTGTGGCACTTCACTGTTGATAATGCCACCCCTCATCATGCTTTCTGCAACAGGAGCCTCTGTGGTGGTGAAATCTCCCTGTTGACAGAGGCCTGTTGATGTGGATGACTGCGAAATCCTAACTACCTCCAGTGACATAGATCAGGGTCTCTTGCAGCCTGAAAGAGATGAGAGGTAATGTTAGAATACTTGTAAGGAAGGCCTCCTGGAATTCTAACAGTGGAGAAAACCTTAGCAAGGCTGCCTAAGTAAGTGCTGCAAAACCAGCAGTTCCTCCTTCTCATACCTGTTTGCAGGAGTAGAAAACTATCTGGATTTCACATCAGTCTCTAAACTCATGTGTAGCACAAGACAGTCAAGGAACAACACTCCTTGCAACACTTAGATTTGAAAGGGTCTGTACACCCACAAAATGCACCTTGTTTTTTTAGGAAAGCTGGTGATCTCCGGTAAAGACCCTCTCACCAGGCCTGACTTTCCACAAATGTGTTAATCTGGTGTTCTTCTGGGCTCCTTACTAAAATCTCTTTTTCTGGAGAATAGAATTTTTTGGTGTCAGATTTTCTTTCCTTCTCTTCCTGCCTTGGAGATTTTTCTTTTTTTTAAAAAAAAACACACAGCAAAACAATGTATCATGCTGCTGGAATGTAAGCTAGAGCGAAAGTCAGAATTTGGCTAAAGGTTAGTTTGTCTGAAAGAGCCTTGTGGTTTCATGTTCTCTAATACGGGCGAAGCACAACACAGGAGTAGCAAGGGGGTGGTGTGTCCTGTTTCTCCCCTTGAGGTGAAACAGGAAGTGCTACCTTGACCTGACCTGCCACTTCTGTTCCCGCCACCATACCTGTTGCTGCCAGCATTGCTTTTCCACCTTCCCTGCTGTCTTGGCTTCTGGCAGAAAAGGAGTGCTGGAATTGGTGCCAATTTCAGGTGACATCTCACCAAAATCACACAGGATTTTGTGTGCTGAAAATATCTCATGCAATTTTGTAAGCAATTTCACCTGAATTCAGTGCCAATATTGGTGCTGATACTGGCATCGCTTCTGTGCCAACAGCAATACACCTGTGGGGCTGTTGCCTTGTTGGCTTCTGCCACCTGAGGCAGCCACCTCAGTTTGCTTAATGGCAAAGCCAGCTCTGGCCTGTGCTAACAAGGCAGAGTGAGGCAACTGCTTCAGGTGGCAAATGGGAACTGGACAGAGCTGTGTGTGCCACCTGGCCTTCCCTGTGCCCCTTAAGCTAGCCTTCTACCCTCAGGTGAGGTGAAGGAAATGTTGAAGTAAGATTAAACAGCCAGTCTTGTCAGCTTTTGTACACAGACTGGGTGTACATAGACTTTGTGTCAGGTAGCAACATTTATTGGTTTGGTCATGAAGAGAAGGACAAATTGGGTTAAATGGGAAATATTCTCATAGAATCTATATCATCATCATTATTTTAAGCCTTGAGAAAACATCTACCAATTTCCACTAGCACCTTTTTATTTTGCATTAGGTCACTGTGCTACATGCATAACCCTACAAACTGCAGAACATCCACAAGGGAACATTTTGGGTTCATTTCATCGGAATACACACTAATTACAATCAATGTAAGTGATTGTTTTAATGGCAATCATGACCAGAAACTCCCCAGTATTTTCAGGAAAACCAGACTTTTTTTGTATCTATGAAGATTTAGCCCACCCTGTCTGCTGTCGCTACCACATAGTACAAATGGGCTGGTTCTTTCCCATCAGAATATAGGGCGAAGGCAGTGAGAGGAACATTCTGTTCTTCTCCATGCTGTCCCAAGTGCTACCACTTTTGAAGGCTGTAAATACCTTAGCAGCAGAAGCTGAGGCACTCGCAGCTCCTTTTCATGCCAAATTTATTGGAGGAAAACATCTGCTATTAAACCGAAGAGGGAAGTTAAAGAAACACTGCTGAGTAAATTGGGAATTGAATCGCCAAGCAAAGCTTGACAGTGCTGGACCAGTCTCTTTAAAGGGGTGCTTGGCCTAAACATTTAAAAAACAGGGGTGGGGGGTTCCATTTTATGAGGAAATGGGGCACCTCTCCACAATCTGTCCCCTGAACTCACTTTTCCCTCTGCTGAGCTCTGACAGAAGAGGCTCTGGTTGGGAGAAGGGTGCTCTGACAGAGCTACACAGTGGGTGGTTTTGGCCCTTCCATGTGGCAGAAATGAGCACATGAGCAGGATAGTGCAGTGTTCCTTTTTGGGATGCTGGGGGTAGAAGCATGCCTTTATGAGGCAGTCCTGTTTTGCCCTTCGCCTCTTCACCACCCAGAGTCTTTACCCAACCCCCAGGGCTCCTGTGTGAGCTGAAGTCAGACTTCCTCAAGCTGGGATAGCTTGATTCTTCTTCCACTTCGCATATTGAATCATTCCAGAAAATGTTGCTGGACCTATGGTCACAAACTTTGCTTGCAAGTCTAAGAGTTCTAGGGAAGCAACACAGGTGAAAAGTGTCACTTAACTGCCCAGTTGCCAAATCTTCTAATTATAATTGCCTCTCCATCTTAAAGGTACACAAAGCTGGTCAACAAGATTATTCAAGTGCCAGAATGGAAATATTGAATCTGCATATAACCTCAGTGCCTTAGTGCATTAAAGCCTAAAGTCTATGGTCCAGACATAGCAAAGATGGCCTATTCATATTTAACACACACCCTCTCTGTATGTGTTTGTGTGTGAATTGCAGGTGTCTATATGAGAATGTAAGTGTTTTGAATGAATGTTGTAGGGCATATGTTTCTGTTTTTAAATGTAAGTTGTTTGGAAACTTAGTTTCCAGGCAACTAATAAATCTACGGTAATCATTACTTCATGGACTTCTTGTAGAAAGGCAAAAGACTCCCCCCCACAAGCTGAAGATGAGCTGATAAATGGACTGTACCATTTCAGTCTACAGGTGGGGCTTGTATGATTAAATGTTGCTCCACACAGAGAAATTCTGTATAGAAAACACAAGCATGTCAGGGAAAAGTCTAGATGTCTTCCAGACTCTGCCGTTTTCCACATGTGTTGTTGATTTTGCATGGAGCCATGTGAGCCCTCAGCTGCGGTCTGAAGTGGTACAGCCACTAAACATATTTACCACTTCAAATGCTATTAGTGAGAAGTAAGGCTATGTGTAAGTTGGAAATGTCATAGGACTGACATGACTCTGAAGGTTCATTTGCATGCACTGACATCATCAGTATTAAAGGGATCCCGTATATTTTTCCTCAGTGGAGGCAAACACTTTTATAAAGTCCACACATCATGAACTTGCACAGCCTCCATTTCTCAGCCTAAATGGAAAGCTGTGCTAAAAGAGGCCAGTTGTGACAGCAAACTTTTCCTGTGTCTGTCTGTCTGTCTGTCTGTCTGTCTGTCTGTCTGTCTATCTATCTATCTATCTATCTATCTATCTATCTATCTATCTATCTAATTACCAGAGAACAAAGACATTGATTGTTTCATTTTATATAAATATAATGGGAAGTCTGGTCACTAGTGACGAAAAGGCACATTTTTGGTGAATGTAAGACCAAGGTAAACAATACTGTTTGCTCTATTTGCATTAATGACTAAACTTTGCTTGGTGCTTAATTTGGAACAGCTGTGAAAGAAATTATTGTCCCCCCTTCTGTTTCTCCAGAAGAAACCCTCTAAGCATTTGTCTTAAGTCAAGATGGTTTAAAGTTCAATAAGTTGTACTTGTTTTCCTTTGGGTATTGATTATACCCTTGTGTATATTTTGAGTACAATATAGTGCGTTATCTATCTATCATCTATCTATCTATCTATCTATCTATCTATCTATCTATCTATCTATCTATCATCTATCTATCTATCATCTATCTATCTATCATCTATCTATCTATCTATCTATCTATCTATCTATCATCTATCTATCTATCATCTATCTATCATCTATATCTATCTATCTATCATCTGGGTATTGTTGTTGTCTATGTACTGTTAATGTTTAATAGGCCAGAATCTCAATTTACTGTATATAAGTTAAAACAAAGGTCGAGCTAGGGGGTAAATTTTAACACACACACACCCCGCCAACCTGCCAGCATACCTGTGCTTCCATTTTATTCAAGTTTCAGCTTAGCCATCAGAATTTATCTGATAAACTGTGCAAAGCAAATTCACATACAAAGCGGTGTGTAAATGAATATATTTTTCACTATGTCATGTACCCCTCCAGTACCTTGGGGGGCTTTTATAGTATGTCAGGGGTGGGGAACCTCCCTTGATATGCCAGGAGCTCTAACTTGCCTGCAAGGCTATTTTACCTAAACTATGCCACCTGTCAATCAACTGATGTTATGGATGGGGGCAGGGTTCAATTCTACATCAGCAACGGGATTTAACCCCCTACTCATTGACTGATGAGACAATTGGAAAGAAATCTATCCTTCTCTCCTATTTTTTAGGGGAGACTCTTTGCAAAAGAAATTGTATTAGGCAAAATTGAATTCAAAAATGTCCATATAATGAGAAATGCACACTAAAGTGCTGACAAATGTCCTTGACGACCTTTTTATAAACACAATCTGATGTGGTGATCTGAACTTAAGACTGTAAAAGTGAGAAACTGAGAGAAACCAAAACTGACAGAAACATAAGAAGAGCTTGCTGAATCAGGCCAGTGACCTTCGTATCTCCACTGGCTGTTGTTACTCCTTTTATCTAGATAACTCTTTTGTTTTATTCACTGAATGACTATTGTTTTAAATAACTAAATAGGCTTATGAACCAAGGAGTGCATGCTAAAACACCCAAAGATGCTTTTCTCTTCTTTTTAAAGAACACAATGTCTCCATCGATAACATTGCTATAGTTATTATGTTATAGAAAAGTAGCTCACGTAACAGAGGCTGGTGCCACTCTTCATGCTACCAAAGACATGTTTTTTAAAGAAACATATAAAGCAATTTTTGCTCTGATGCTAAATTGCTTAGAAAAGTTTATCCTGTTTCTCTGAGCCTCAATAGAATAATAGTGCTTAAGGCCTCTTTGAAACGCTTGTGTGCCTAATTTCCAAGGCAATTAAGATCCTCAGATGACAAGACGAAGTCATTTTTATTTTTTCTGCCTGCCTGCCTTAATTGTCTTGGGATTGATGTGAATAGAAAAGCAAAATTTCTTTATCACATCACCACATCCACCTTCCTATTTAATGTTCCAAACTTGGCATAATACATTGTTTGCACACCACATATATTTCTTTGCTACCGTGGGCAAAAATAGTCTTTTTAAGACAAACAGATTCCTCCTTTCTTTTGCACTCTCCTGTGCCCCATAAAAATCTGCTCCAGGGAGTTTGGGGGGAACTTCTGAAATAGGTTGAGAGGGGACTGTGGAGGAATGGGGAATCGGTAAATTTTTTGCCTCCCCCCTTCTGCCAAAGGAGTTTCTGCTGGATTGGAGTCCCTTCCCTGAACCCTTGCATGCACTGAAGTTCAATTTGAGATCTAAATCAAGGGGATTTATTTCTGAGAAAAATATATTTAGGAGGAAGCTGAAAGTGAACTGGAAGACTAACTAATTTGGAGAGCAACCTATACACAGGAAGCTGGTGTAAAGCAAGCCTAGTGTAGGTTTGGTGGCATAAGTACACCAAATCTGCTTACACTGGAGCAGGGCTACTGTTGGTCAAAGCCTGGCAAAGGGAAAACAAGCCTTTAAAGGAGTGTTAGAGCTGCACTACGCTTTTCATGGCTTCACCTAACAACAGCTTGCCAGATCAATGACTTAGCTGAAAGAACTCAAAATCCAGCTGCCTGGAACACCCCTTTTCATGGCTTATACCCCCTTGAGATCCACTAGGTTTAGGTTGGTCCACTGGGTTTGACTGAGCTGATATAAGCAATTTTTTTCCCCTAATGGTCAGGGGTCCCTTTACCTTTACTTTTAAAAAATGTAGTATAAAGTAAAGGTAAAGGGACCCCTGACCATTAGGTCCAGTCATGACTGACTCTAGGGTTGCAGCGCTCATCTCGCTTTATTGGCCGAGGGAGCCAACGTACAGCTTCCGGGTCATGTGGCCAACATGACTAAGCTGCTTCTGGCGAACCAGAACAGCACACGAAACGCCATTTACCTTCCTGCCGGAGTGGTACCTATTTATCTACTTGCACTTTGACGTGCTTTCAAACTGCTAGGTTGGCAGGAGCAGGGACCGAGCAACGGGAGCTCACCCCATCGCGGGGATTCGAACTGCCGACCTTCTGATCAGCAAGTCCTAGACTCTGTGGTTTAACCCACAGAGCCACCCACATCCCAAAAATGTAGTATAAACACTAACAATTGAGAAACACTTGCTTGTGAGCGCTCCAACTGGAGAACAGCCTTTACCAAAAGTAACATGGGCTTTGAAGACACTCGAACTCAGGACGCAAGGGAGAAACATGCTAAGAGGAAGGCATGCTTGGCAAATCCACACCGTGATCAACTCCAGCCCGAAAACCAATGTCCCCACTGTGGAAGGATGTGTGGATCCAGAATTGGCCTCCAAAGTCACTTATGGGCTCATTGTTAAAACCGTGTTTATGGAAGACAATCTTACTCGGCTATGAGTGATCACCAAAAAGAAGAAGAAAGATGGGAGATATTGTATGCTGGTGTTCCTCCTGCTGAGCAGAGAATGAGGTAGTTAAGCTAGCATAGCTTTGCTCAGTGCTATTTTTCTAGAAAATGAACTTCTCTCTTGTTTCTTATAATGGCAATGGCGCCCATCTGAGAGGAGCCAGAGCTGAGCTCTGGCTGAAAAATGCTCTGACTTTGCTGTCACCAGGACCTATCTTCTCAGCTGGAGATCCACTGGATCCCAACCCTGCTCATCCCAGCTGAAATTTTCATCATATTGCTCCCTTAGAATCAGATGAGCATTTTTAAAAGTTAGAAATATAAGTAATCAAGAAGTCACAAACTGAGACAGAAAGACATCTCACCAGAAGAAAGAGATGTTGAACTTCTGTGCAGACATTTGGAGATGGCAATAGATCCCATTAAAAATATCCAGCCCTATTCTTTGATGTCCTGTAATTTTTATGTTACTTACGTATTTAAAAGATTTATAAGCCGCCTTCTGAGATAAAACACTACTCTCACAAGATGGATTCAATCTAAAAACAAAAAACAAAACCCAGTAAAACATATTACAGTTTTTTTAAAAAAATACTTAAATGATAAATATATGAAACCAACTTAATACCATTTAAAACCAGCTAAGCATTAAAAACCTTAGAGACAATTTAAAATCCTGTAGCACCACAATAGTGTTTATGAAAAAGCAGCCTGAATCAGATGACTCTTTAATGCCTGCTTAAAGGTCTGCAAGGAAGGAGCCATCCATGAATTCTCAAGAAGGTTGTGCAACCTTGGGACTATCACTGAAAAAGACCTCTCTCTCTCTTCCCAACCCATAGGACACTTCATACATTCCAGTTTTCTAAATCCAGCAGGGAGCCTCCTCTATGCAACAGATATGTAATTGAATACGATGTCAGCAACAGTAGGAGCAAGTGCAGCTTTGGGGAAAAGGCTAAATTTGTGGCCCTGAGCCTGCTTTGAACACGCTTATCCTCTATGTATAACATGTGAAGAAAGCTTATCTCATTACTTAAAGAGTAAGAATTGTGCAAATGTCTCAAAATATTAATATTATATTTTCATCTAAGGAGATTTTTTTTTGTTTCCTGGGCTAATGAAAAGCATTTAAAAACACTTTATGAAATTATCATTGGCATGTCTCCTTCTTCTAAATGGTGGTTTAATGAAGCCTTCTTCAAGGGCAGAGCCATACAATTATCTCCATAATCACTGCTGATCTTTTAAAATATTTTCCATGTCTACAGATCTAATATTTCATTTGTCAAACATGAAAGGTGGAATTCATTTTTTTAATGAAGAAGGGTAGTGCAGCACCTGCGTTGCAAATCTACAACCCACTTAAACCCACAAAAGCAGCAATTAAATGAATCCAAGAGGCAGAAAGACCTGAAACAAGACCTTTACCCCAGAAAAGAACAATCACAATGAGTGTAATTCTTAATCTTGAAGTGTTTACTCAAGATTGTATCATGGCCAGAGTCTGCTTTTGCCATTCTTGGCAAAGGGTGAGAGTTGACTGGCTCTGGAACAGGACAAAATCTGGGGAAGGTACCAAGAGATAATGCCAGCACATCCAAAGGCACAGGGACCAGTCAGAAGAATATTGGGTAACATATACATGCAATGTTTGGAAAGGACCACCTGGGGAAAGGTGGCGAATCTGTGCCTCTCCAAGTGTTTCAAAGAGCCACAGATTCCTCAACTCAGGTAGACACTCCTAGAGTATAGTTGTGTTGCCCTTGAACAGTGTCCATGTCAGGCTTTGGGGAATTGGCTTCCTCCCTGTGGCAGTAAATAAGAAGAGATCAAACAAAAGGAACTTCTTACCAGTTAGATTCATTAGTAATCACAGTGAGAGACAAAAGAATCCATCTACCTAGAATGGCAGTACTTCCAATTAAGGCTCACATCCCCTCCATCCCTGTTAATCTACATCACTCCTATGTCTTGTAATCTGACCTTGTACCCTCTGCACTTTCTGTTCTGAGACTTACTGAGCTCTCCTCGACCTTGGGGAAGGTGCTGGAGGAATGCTGTCCAAAGACCGTGAATAACCCTCTCTCTTCCAGTGTTTCTTCTCCTAGCTGTTCTCCATCCAGGATTTCCCAGCTTCTGCCTTCTGAACTATGCCCCTCTGCAAACCACTGTTCCAAATCTATAGTGTCCTGGGAAGATTCAGGATCAGGATCCTGGGAAGATTCAGGATCAGGATCAGGGGGAGGGGTGGCTCCCACCATTCTTCCTCAGTGCAGCCCTCCTCAGCACGGTCCCTGACAGTCCACCAGGGTGAAGAATACAGGATAGAGTGCTGCTATTACTTTGCAACATGCTGCATAGTTGAGAACATTAAGGTCTAGCAGTCCAAGGAACACATCAGAGGTGGGTCAATCACCCCCTAGTAAAATTCATTTTAATTCATTTAAAAATGTTGATACATTTCAGCAGAACTTTCAGTCATGGCATGTTGGTACGCATGAGAATCAAGAGAGGATTACAAATCAGGAGGTCTAAGTAGCCAAAGTCTCCATGAAACAGAATCTAGAGAGTTGTACGAGGCGTGAGGCTTGTGGAAACATACTAACAAGCTACGGATTTATTAAGCCTAAATCAGGACAAAAGAAACATGCCGTCTCTCTTTCCATCTCCTCCTCAGAGAGAGAGTCAAAAGCAAAAGCTATACACAAGGGAAGTTCCCAGCAAACTGTGCTGGAATGTAAACAGACATGTGACATGTAACAATCTCACATGTCTGCAACTTAAGGTGGAATGGGATTTCCCAACAGTTACCACAAGTAACACACTGGGGAAGAAGGATTGTATCTCACCCTACACTCATCAGCTGATATTATCTAGCAGGAGTGCCAACTTGAATAAAATATTGTTGGGGGGGCAGGTAAGTCCTGCCCTGATTAATTGATCACAAGTCGCAGCACACACACCATTTGAATGAATGGTAATGCCCATCAACTTTTTCGGGGGGCCCTCAAATATTTTATTTGGGCGCTGAAGGGACCTCGGCCCCTAGGAGTTGGCTTCTATGTTACCCAGTGATACCAGCTGATTGACAGGTGGGCATGGTTGGGAGAAAATGGCCTTGTGGGCCAAGACTGGCTTGCAAGTCAGAGTTTTCCCAGCCTGCAGTAGTCCAAATATAAGTAAAAGATCAGCATATCTTGTCCCCAAAAACCCACTCTTATACCAACAGGTGGTTTGCTTTATTGCAGGTAGTAATCCAACCTGGCAAAAGGTATTTGTTGATTAGGACATGGATGGAACAGTAATTTTACTCACTGCTATCTATGGCAAATGTCCATTTTTATCTGTTATAGCCGCTGTTTGCAGCAAGTTCATTCAAGAAAAGTGTACATTCATATTAAATAATGGAAAATACACATGATAACTAAATTTCCGTTGTCCTTTGTTGAGATTATGGAGGAAGATAATTAAAAGAGATTTTCCTGAGATTTTCCATGTGTTTCTGAATGTTACAAGTGGTTTGGAGATTGAAGCCCGTGGTTTTTTGTGGTAGATGCCATCATACCACTGTAAAGATTAACATTGCTTTATGAAGATACCTGATTTATAAGAGGTAAGACATGATAGTTGGTTCACATTTCTGATTTACAACATAGCATTTCTTCTAAGTCATGCTGCTGATCTGAGAATCAGATTAGTCCTTTTCTTTTGTGTATACATATTTAGATTATTTAAAAAATGGGCTGATTTGATTGTTTTCTGAATCATGCCTTTAGATATCTTAGCTGAAAGCCACGTGGCCTTCCTCTTTCAAAACAGTTTCCCCAAGGTTATGAATTCTTTCCTAATTTCGTGACTTTGAAACCTTTCTATTTTATTTTATTCTCTGTTAATGCTGTTTCAGAGATAATTTCATTGACTTTCCAGAATCTTCTTTTGCCAAATATCAAGGTTATCAATATACTAAAATGCACTGTACTTGTCCCATCAGCAAACTTTTTAAAAAAACTTTTGCTGATAACAGCAATATTTCTCAAATCTGTTAATACAGTGGAGAAAGGAATGAATATTGCCATAGATAGGACTCATTATTTTATGCAGAAACACAATCTCTGAAGTGTCTAGAAGTCACAAGCTGGAAAGTAGATTGACTTAGAATCTACTAAGAAAGTAGATTGACTTAGAATCTACTGCTCTCAAGCCAGGTGTCACCCATCTTGTATTTGTGCCTCTCATTTTTTTTGCCCAAGTGCAATACTTTACATTTCTCCCTGTTAAAATTCATCTTGTTTGTTTTGGCCCAGTTCTCTAATCTGTATTGTATTGACTTCATGTATTGTATTGTATTGTATTGTATTGTATTGTATTGTATTGTATTGTATTGTTTCTCTCTATCTTTCTCATTTTTCTTCTGGTAAACTCTGGCAAAGGTGGCATACATAGAGTTAATAATTTAAAGTATTTAGGATTGCATCCAAAGCAGTGTGAAGTCACTGGCCTGTTAGTGCAAGGATTTCCATTTGCACAATTGGATGCCCTACCTTCAAGTGGTAGGCAGTATATACTTTAGTTTTTGTTTAGTTTGTTTAGTTTTTATTTCATTTACATCCCACCTTGCCTACAAGGAGCTCAGGACGATGTCCTGTTTTATTCTCACAGCAACCCTGTGAGGTAGGTTTGGCTGAGAGAATGTGATTGGCCCAAGGTAGTCCATGGCCAAGCAGGGATCATTATAACCCAGATCTCCCAGGCACTCACTAGTCCATGTTGGCTAGATACAATCCTCACTGCAACCTTACAACGCAAAGTAGACATTGCACATGAGAGCAGTAAGAGTCTTAGAATCATCAATAGGTTACAGAAATCATCAGTAGGAATAGGAAGACTAAGCAAAGTGAGGGGAGAAGAATATGTTTTGTTAGAAAAAAGCATGAGGAAAAATTAAATTTTAGGAGTCTGAAAGCAATATAGATGTCACACAAGGTGCAATTTTGCAGATAAAGTGGGTCATGCAAGGCCATACAGTGAACTCCATGGCTGGGCAAGGATCTGAGCCCAGGGACTCAGCTAGATTGGTAAAGAAAAAAGCCCAGGTTTCTCTAATCCATGTCCAGCACTCTGCCCACTAAACACCACACTGGGTCTCAAACTATGACATGCAGTAGTGGTGATTTGTTTCACTTAGCTTGAGTAATAGTACTAAGATAGTAAGCAGGCTTGTTTTGATAAGCTGTAAGCTACATTTAAAAAACAGGGCTGGTCAACTAGTGCAAGAGAGGGAGAAGGAGGAGGAGGAGGAGGAGGAGGGAGGAGGAGAGCAGGTGCCATGAGAACTGCCAGTTAAATTCTGTGTCCTTTATGGTGAGTTTGCTAGCAGCTCTAGGTGACCCTGCCAAATAGCAAGCATCTCGTGATTCTCCTGCAGGCATTCTTGTGTAGATTAGAAGCTGAATGTCACACAGTCAGCTGGGTTTTAGGCACGCTGGATGCCTGAGATGGGTCTTTCTTGGCAGCCAGCTGGAAACACCATTTCTATTGAAATATGCACCTCTGGCTCCCCTCTTTTATGAAGCCTTCGACTGCACATCTCAATCCTCACCCATAATATAAATGAAACGAATTCTTGGCGCTCTTACTTGCACGTATCCCTTATTAACCTTTTCTCTTCCTTCTCTTTGTTCTCTCTCACCCATGCCCTCTGAATTTAAATCACACACTGTATTTATGCTACTCTATAACATGCTGTGTGAACTGATGCTATATGGCTATATCCTTTCACACAACATGCCCTGTTCTTGCTCACCACACAGGGAGGGAAAGAGGAGGCAGGCAGGTTTTTCGGCCTCTCATAGAGGGAATGCTGTTGAAAGCAATGGAGGATAAACCCAGAGGTTTGAGCAAGAGAAAAAATATAATGGAGGGGAAACAATACAATGTGATACACATTTATGACCAGGAGTACCTGCAGCATTCTGTTCAAATGTCTGTCAACCTGCTTCTTTACTACCACATATCCATGTACTAGATATACATCTTATTTGAAGCATGGAATAAGGTAGGGAGGGGGGAACATGTGGCTATGCCAAGTCCCACCAACTGCAGCCAGCATGGCTAATGTTCCAGGTAAGTCCAAGAACATAAGCAGGGTCCACCAGTTTCCCATCCTTGGAATAAGGACCTTCTCCCTCAACTGTTTTGCTCCTGCTTCTGTAGGAGACCTGTGGAAAAAACACAGTTGCCTTATTTTTCATATGAACCTTTTTTTTTAAAAAAAAATGAATTTAATGAGTAGCTTGACTAGGCAAAGGTTGCTCAACCTTTTACGTCTAATGCTCACTAGAGAGCATTTTAAAACCACTGTCCTTGGCAAATCAGAAACTCAAAACATTCATAATAAGAACTGCAGTTAAAGACATGACTCATTAATGAGTAGTTCATATGGCGGAGAATCAAGGAATGTGTTCTCATTGTGTGGAACTACACTCCTTCAAGAGAAAACTATCCTTGCCAAGTTACTGACCCTATTTTTTCTCTCAGTCTGTGTGATGTCAGACAGGCAGCACTTGTTTGTACCAGATTCCTGTTTTGGAGAATGAAAGCGCTACCGTTCCTTTGAAAAATGTAAACTATATTGTATGTAAGGCAAAGGACCCCTGGATGGTTAAGTCCAGTTAAAGGCGACTATGGGGTGTGGTGCTCATCTCACTTTTCAGGATGAGGGAGCCAGCGTTTGTCCACAGACAGCTTTCCGGGTCATGTGGCCAGCATGACTAAACCACTTCTGGCACAACGGACAGAAACCAGAGTGCATGGAAACGCCGATTGTATGCAGAGCGAAGGAGCATAGAAGCTGCTTCACACAGAGCCAGACCAGTGGTACATCTATCTCAGTCTTGTCCACACTGACAAGCAGTGTCTTTCCAGGGTTTCAGGCAGGACTTCTCCCCAGCCCTACCTGGAGATGCTGAGGAATTAAAGATGAGACCTGCTGCCTGCAAAGGCAGTGCAAAACACTGAGCGATGGCTTTCCTCCGAGGAAGTGGAGAGGAAGATCTGTGGCTCTTTCGGTGTCCCTAGATTATAATGCTCAGCAGTCATGCTCATCGGCCATGCTGACTGGGCCTGATGGGAGCTGGAGTCTGATAATGTTTGAAGAGCCTACAGGCACCCACTCTAAGGTGTCAGTGCTGTTGGCAACCACATCCAAGTCCCAAAGGTGCACTTTCCAGTTCAGAATCTCTGAAGTCCATAGTCTGAGTGAGGCAATGCAGTGCTCCCTAGACCCCGCAAATACAGAAGGCCAGAGCATAATGCTTATACTAGCCAATCCCAAGTCTCTGTACTTTCTGCCAATCACAAGGACTAATGTTGCACATCCCTAGTCTCAAAGTGGGCTCTGAAGCTTTATCATATATAGTCAATGGTAGCTCACTAGGCTAGCTCCTTGCTGTAGATCCTAAGGTTCCTAATTAAAATCCTAGAGTGCTTTATATGAGAGAACCAGTCTTATGGGGTCGGGATATAGACTTCTCCTGTAGCTCCTCTACTCCCAGCACTGGTTTGAACCAGCCACTGCAGAGGCACATAATTGCAGGGGAAGAAAAGATTAGTCGTATACTGTTGAACCTCAAAGGATTGGTTTGGGTTCCATTGGAAGCACTGCCCCAAAGTTCAGGCCAGTTCTTTTTTTATATCTCATTTTGACTCCTTTAAACATTTATCTTGATTTCAGTCATACCGAGAGATTGACAGCATGGTGCAAAGCTTTAATAAGGCATATCTCTGTGGCTTCACGTGCTCTGCAGCTCACTTTGAAAGCGGGCACCACTGAATGTTTCTAATGGCCAGCTGAGTTAAACTGATGAGGCTACCAATGCCAGCTTGAGTTTGATGTAAGAATTCCGTACTGTTTAAACCAAAAATACCATGGAGCGGGGAAGGATTTGCAGTCATAGGCAACCTGTGCAGCAACGTGTGATACTATAACTCACTTCATTTGTCAGAAAAATGCATTGAATGCCATCTGGTTCAGGCACTTGGTTTTATCAGAGGCCACTGTGGAGGCGGCATGGGCAGGGGCAGAAGCAGCAGAAGTGGCAGATCCAGCCTCCAAGCAACCTGCCTCGGCTGTTGCTGCCACCGTGGCAGCAGGCAATGCATTCCTTTGAGGCTGGGTCTGCTGTCCTATGGATCCTGCACCTCGCTGATGTCTATGCAACATGAAAATTCACTGTCCAATAAACTTTCATAATGATGATCATTTTGCTATGACATAACCAACCCTGCAATACTTGCAATATTTCCTTGAAGGCACTAGAGCCTATCTAGACAATATATGGTTGCTGGCAAAATATGCATAGGGGTCAGGATCACCCCTCCTCCATTTCTGTATGTCTCCCTACATATGTTCATTATAACATCTGTACAGAGACAACTCTGTTCATAAATTATGATGCATTTGTTATGATCAGTAAGAGACACGGGGTTTCAGGTAAGTCATACACTGAAATCTAAGTACTTGATTATACTGAATACATTGATTTTCATGCGTCTTTTCTGAGTATGATTTAGCTGGATACAACCTAGGACCAGTTGGCAGGATCCTGAACTCCTTTGCACATCTTGAGTCAATGCACATATATCATCTGAAGCAAAGCAGCATAACATCAAATGGAGTCAGATGGAAAGTGAAGAATATCACCTATGAATTTCACTGCAAAATCTTAGAATATAAGATGAACCTCTCATCTAAATCAGGCAATGGTTCCTTAGGAGCAATTCATTGGGACAGGCAGGGAAATAAAATAAACACTTTCTGTTTTGGCAACAGCTGGAAGGAAAATATTTTTAAGGGTCTTGAGGTTTTGCTTCCCTGCGGCTTGGAGTCATTGTTAACTGGGTAATGAGAGTGTCAAATGTTATCAGACTATAATGTGAGTGAATACAGTTCTGACAGGTAGAAATGACTTTACTAGGAATCTGGCAGTGAAGACATTGACCTTTTTTAATGGACTGGCATAGCAAGTTCCAGCTCCAAATGGTGGTAGCTTAGTCAGCTATCCTTAGGTTGAATGGATCCCTAGATAACTGGCTGGTAGTAGAGGCAGATGCTTAATTTGTACCAAGCTCACCAGGGCTCAGAAGCTGTTCCCAGTGCTAAGAATCACATCAAGACACCATAAAGTAATATCAGGTGCCTTCTGAACATGCACAGTGTTCTCCCTTTCATGGAGGAACCACAACCTTCCACCTCACTTTTGAGATTTGGAAGCAGGGCTTCGAGGTAAGATTGTCTCCTTGTTTTAAGGAAATAAACTACTGCACAGTTGCCTGCAACTAGGCTAGTAACAAATCCTCTCAGTGTTAGGGTGGCCACATACACTGGGGTTGACAACATGTTACCTGTAGGTGCAGTTATGCCCTTTAGGTCTTCCCCAGGTGCCCACAAATCTGTGAACCACTCCCACCCTTACTCACTGCCTCTTTGGTCTTAAGGTGGTATGGTTGGTTACCCTTTTCTCCCTTGAAAAGTACATAGAGCTGAAGCTGAAGGAGGAAGTTGGACGTGTGATGCTGTTTCCCACTTCCTCTTTCAGCTTTTCATGGCTGAGATTAATTCTATCTCTTTTACCCAGGTCTCATAGAAAAGCAAAGTGTGCATGTGTGCCTGCTCTCTTTCTTTCTTGGAGGAGAACTGATCTGGAAGAAGAGAGAGGGAAATAACCTGAGGGGGTGGCACCCACAGTACTTGCTCAAAAGTGCTCACACACCTAAAGAGGCTAGTGACACCTGACATTGTTGTTGTTGCTTAGTCATTTAGTCGTGTCCAACTCTTCGTGACCCCATGGACCAGAGCATGCCAGGCACTCCTGTCTTCCATTGCCTCCCGCAGTTTGGTCAAACTCATGCTGGTAGCTTCGAGAACGCTATCCAGCCATCTCGTCCAACCTGACATACACGTTGCCAAAAAACCCCACAAATCCACCTAGACCCTGGACATTTTGGAGGATATAAAATGTTGGCCAGACTGCCAGCAGAGTTGCTGTTGTTGCCAACCTCCCTCCTCCAGAGAGAGAGAGAGAGAGAGAACCAACCCTGAAAAACTGCTGGAGAATTTCTCCTACACCTGGAGAAATGGTGAATTTAAAGAGGCCATTTGTTCATGACTCTTGGTGAAACACAGTGCTGCCAACTCAGTTTGCTCCCAGCAAAGCCATAAATAAAGCTTTCCAGGAACATGGTGGGCTGGCAGGGACCTCTGTGTGACAGGGATCTTTTACCACAATGTGACCACAAAAACATTACCTTGAAGTAGAAAATGATCATGTGTGAAGAATATGAAGATAACAACTCCCTCCCCCCTTCTGCTTGCCTGCAAAAAGCCTTTTTACTCTGGGTATTTTCAAAACGAAGTTTTAATTAACCTTATTTAAAATGATTGACAACGATTGCTTTTTCAGTTGGGGCCTTTGATGGACAACGCTGTCAAAAACAAACAAAAGGAATGAATTCAAACATCAGATTAACCCAGTGACTCACCACTGTACAGAATTTGTACTCCTAGGAAAAGGATACTGTGACTCCTTTCTTAACTCTTCTCGCTGTGTAGGCGTTTTTAGATCAGAACCAGATGTCAGATCTCATGAATGCTGCAATACCTAGGGAAAGCCTAAGGAGAACACATCAAAAGGGAGGAGACCTTGGTGGGTCCCCCACAACCAAAAATGTAGGGGGTGAAGGAAATGATGAGACACACTGCAGTATGAGTGTACATGCCTGGGTGGAGGAAAGGAACCTGCGCATACTAAGCAGAATGTCTTCATGGAGCTGACACATGTTCAGATGTAGATGCATAGAACTCTCTGCATGACTGGGAACACTAGTAGATTTCTTGGTTGTATGGAGAAAGCTCTGTCTAATCCTACTTCCCCTGGAGTTACCCTGAAATGGACACTACTGTGGCAAAATGATACTTCTGAAGAATAAACTAAATACTACATCTTACACAACAGCTGAATTTTGGAAATACTGAATTATATCACATATTCTGGTCTCTAAATATATTATTATAAGTTTGTGGGTAAGTAGTCAATGTATGCTAACACCATTCTAATTCCTGGTTCCAGCAAGTGTTAAAATCTAAGGAAGGATTCAATTTGTTCAAAACAGCACCAGAAGTGTTATTTCTTGAGATTTAATCAATCGTAATTCCCAGTTTCTTCTTTTGACTCTATGCATTTCATCAAGGGTCTCCAACATGGTGCCCCATATGCACCACAGAGGCCTTCCCTGATGCCTACAGGGTCCCCACCCCCAAAAAATTAGACTTTTAAAAAGCATTCTGTTGTAGCCAATAGAATAGGTTGTGGTGTATGTGTGTGTGTTACTACAATTTCTCTGGTTTGCAAACGTGTCCATAATCCCCCAAAGTTGCCAATCTCTGTACTTTATCGACATCAGTTTACGAAAAATACCAAGTCTGTCACACAGAAACATATGCACAGATTTGTTTGTTTTTTTATCATTTGCCTTTTAAAAAGTCTCAACAGCCTTATGATCCTTCCTGGCTAGGGCCAAACCTTATTTTCAAAGGACAGAGTGTCAGTCAACTTGTGACGGAATAAGACTTCAAAATAATGAGATATAGGAGAAAACAGGAAATATCTTCTTCTGCTTCGCATTACAATATGCTGACTGAATGCTACAACATATAAGCCTAGAGACAATGAGCAACATTTTCAAATTGCTTCACGCGCCACTTTTGTATTCACACTGTATACTCTAAATGGTAAATATCTGAGACAATATGCTGATAAAGTGGTCCCCAGGAGAGACATTTAATGAGCATGCAGCCCAGTGGTACAAAATATTTGACTATTATTTTGCACCCGCTGTAAGCAATCATGCTATTTTACTGTATGGTTGTTAAAATGAGAGCGCCTCATTGCAGGAAGTGAATTCTCACAGGGTGGAATAGAAGAAGTGCAGAGGATACAGCTTATTTCAAATTCAGAAAAGTAAACTTCCTTGCCTGCCATGGATATGTGGAGTCTTTCAAAGGAAGAGAACAATACAGGCACAGCAAAGCCTATCTTTTCACCGAAATAAACAGGGAAGGAGTTCTGTGACTGGGCCTCTGAATCCAGGTATTAATACACAATACATTTGTCTTTATTCTCCAAAACAGATGAGGAAAACAAAATTATTAAGACCGCCAAATTTCAACTACACCTATTTCAACTACAGGGTTGCCTGTATAAAGTTGCAGTATGTTGTTTCATACAACCCTACCATTAAATCTGCATTCCTAGGAAAATGTGCTTTTATAACATTTGGATTTCTTTTCTTTTTTGTATAAGAATGTTCTGCAACACTCACCCACACCCAGTTTATTCAAAAGCAGACCCAAAGGTTTAAGAGGCAATCCATTCTTTTCTAGGGAGGGGAGAATAATAATACATTAACTGTGCAACCCTCTGCATGTCTAATCAGAATTCTGTGCAACTGACCCCAAGTATAAATGCTAGCAAAAAAACAAAATGGTTCAGGAAAAAAAACAAAGTTGGGGGACAAAATAGTTTCTCCTCCAGTGACTAGGTTAACTTACCTTTCCCCCCTGAATTGTTGTTTTTATACAGCCCTAAAATTATAGTAATATGTTTGACTTTACCATTTTTGAGTAGAATACCTGCCTAACCAATATCATGGGACATGGGTGGCGCTGTGGGTTAAACCATAGAGCCTAGGTGTTATGTACTGAGTTGAATAGGATCCAAACTGCAGCAGTCTGATTGGTCCTAGAACAATAGGATTCAGAATGCAGCAGTCAGATTGGTCCTAGAACAATGCAGCAATATGATTGGTTGGCAGGAACCACCCAATCATGCTCCAGATAGAAGTGAATCCACAACCTGATTGGCTTACAGTAGAATTCCGGAATTAGCCAATCATGTGCAGCCCATTGTGTAAATAATGTATATAAAGCAGATACCTTGAGGGGACTTTCATTCATTCCTCCTCACCACTATGAGCTGAATAAAGAGCATGAAATCACTTTGCGACTCTGAGTATATTTCACTGGCGACGAAGGTGGGATCCCGCTGAGCTGACTGCCACACACAGCACCGCAGCACCGCCACCTGCCGCACCGCTGCCTCGCACCGTGTATCCAGGCTTCAGCTCCGGGACACAAGGAACTCAGAATGGCAACCGACAGCAGCTTCTCGCCGTTCAACCCAGCATCTGGAGACTGGGAAGCGTATGCCTCCCGTTTCACCTTCCTCCTAGAAGCCAAAGGGGTCACCGATGACGAAGACGCCAAGAAGAGGGCGATATTCTTCAGCGTCTGCGGAGAGGAGACGTTTGAAATCGCCCGGGCTCTCCTTGCACCCGAAGACGTCGCTACTGTTCCATACAAAACAATAATGGAACAGCTGAAGGGGCACTTTTCGCCACAGCCCTCTGTGGTGGCTCGTCGAAATGCCTTCTATGCAAAGCGGCAAGCCCCTGGGGAAACCATAACTGGGTTTGTGACCTCTCTCCGCCAAGCTGCCCGGTTCTGCAACTTCTCAGAGCTGGAGAACATGCTTCGTGACCGCCTCGTCGGTGGCCTGAAGGATGAGAAGCTGCAACGACGCCTCTACGCTAAGAAGGACCTAACGTTCCAGGTCGCTCTGGAGGAGGCCCTGGCAACGGAAGCTGCCGAGAGGTCGACGCAAGAGGCACGGCCGAGCCAGCCGTCCCAACCGAGGGTCCACCACGAAGACCTCACCGACGACTCAGGATCCAACAGGGAGGAGGTGCACCGAGTACAGCAGCGCACTCAAGCAGCCCACATACCACAGCTGCCTCGACGAGAAGCAGGGAACTGCGCAAGCTGTGGAGACAGTCACGAGAGGAGGACCTGCCGTTTCCGCAACGCAGAGTGCAGGCAGTGCAGAAAATTGGGACACATCGCCCGGGTGTGTCGAGCTCGGCCCACCCGACGCCAGGCATCAGATGACCAATCCAAGAGCCCCAGGTCCCGGGGCCCAACACACCAAGGCAACTCGACGGAGCTCACGGACTTCCAGGTATACCAGTTGCCCCACCCCAACGTAGAGAAAATTTATGTAGAGGTACAGATAGAGGGGGCCCCATGCCGCATGGAGCTTGACACGGGTTCAACTCTATCCATAATCTCGGCAAGGACCTTAAGGAAACTGTGTCCTACTGGGGGTCCCAAACTCAGGCCGGCCCCATTCACCCTCCGGGACTTCCAGAAACGTAAGGTCCCCACAATGGGGGTGGGGACCTTCAGGGTACAATACCGAGGGCGGACGCGGCAACTGGACTTGCTTGTGGTCAAGGGCCCCTACATTAGCTTACTGGGATTGGCATGGTTTGGACCACTGGGGCTAGCCGTCACCGGGGTGAACCACACGAGCTTACAAGTGGACGTGGACGCCATATGCAAGGAATTTCCGGGGGTTTTTGATGGGAAATTGGGACAGTATACGGGCCCCCCCATTGCTCTACAGCTTGACCCCGCAGTACGACCAGTCAGGCTCAAGGCCCGCTGGGTCCCGTTCGCCCTGAAACCCCGTATAGACGAGGAATTGGACCGACTCGTGGAGCAAGGCGTGCTGGAGCCGGTGCCTAATGCCCCCTGGGAAACCCCAATCGTCACACCCGTCAAGCCGAATGGTTCGGTCCGCATCTGCGCAGACTACAAATGTACCATAAACAAGGCCCTCACGGCCCATGCATACCCAGTGCCAGTGGTCAGCCATGTCCTTGCCACCCTGGCTGGGTCGAAAATTTTTGGCAAGCTGGACTTGGCCCAAGCATATCAACAACTGCCAGTAGATGAGGCCACAGCAGAGGCACAGACGATTGTGACGCACAGAGGAGCGTTCAGGGTAAAGCGGCTGCAATTCGGTGTCAGCGTGGCACCAGGCATATTCCAGAATCTAATGGACTCTCTCCTTAAAGGGATTCCTGGCGTCACCCCCTTCTTCGATGATGTGTTGATTGCCGGGCCCACACCAGAGGAGTTTGAGGACCGCCTCCGCACCGTTCTGCACCGTTTCCAGACGGCGGGTCTCAAGGTGAAGCGGGAAAAATGTCTACTAGGAGTGCCTCAGGTGGACTTTCTGGGATTTATGGTGGACGCAGAAGGGGTCCACCCGACTGGGGACAAGGTACGGGCCATTTGTGATGCCCCAGCGCCCAAGAACAAGACTGAACTTCAGGCCTTCTTGGGACTATTGAACTTTTACCATTCCTTCCTTCCCCACAAGGCGGCGGTAGCGGAGCCCCTACACAGACTCCTGGACAAGCGGGCCCCTTGGGTGTGGGGCCAGCGCCAGGAGGCCGCATTCCAGGCAGTCAAGGACTTGCTTGTCTCAAACTCGGTCTTGGCACACTTCGACGAGAGGCTGCCGGTGGTGCTAGCATGCGACGCCTCACCCTATGGCATTGGCGCTGTCCTGGGACACCAACTCCCGGATGGAAGAGAGGTACCGGTGGCATACTTTTCCCAGACACTCAACGCAACCGAGCGGAACTACTCGCAAATCGACAAGGAGGGTCTGGCAATCGTGAAGGGAGTAAAAAAATTCCATGATTTCTTGTACGGGCGGCCCTTCACCGTGGTGACTGACCACAAGCCCTTGCTTGGCTTGTTTGCCTCCGAAAAGCAGACCCCCCAAGTGCTGTCTCCTCGTGTCCTCAGGTGGTCAATTTTCCTTGCCAGCTACCAGTATGCACTGATTCACCGCCCTGGGAAGGCGATGGGCCATGCGGACGCCCTCAGCAGGCTACCACTACCGGAAACAGGCCCCGACCCAGCACCTGCACAAGAGGTTATGAGCCTGGAGCTGCTTCCCGACCGCCCCATTCAGGCACAAGAAGTTGCACACCATTCCAAGAAAGATAGGGTCATCTCCCGCGTCCTGGACTGGGTGTGGAGGGGATGGCCCAGCAGCAGCCCCGGGCCAGAATTCGCCGGCTACACAACCCGCAAACATGAACTGTCAGCCCACAAGGGGTGCCTGTTATGGGGAAGCAGGGTCGTTGTTCCCCAGCCCCTCCGCAAAAGGGTCCTCACAGCCCTACACGAGACACACCCAGGGGTAGTAAGAATGAAGGCCCTTGCCAGGAGTTATGTGTGGTGGCCGGGGATCGACGGAGAGATAGAGGCCTGGGTCAAACACTGCCAGGCCTGCCAAGAATCCCGCCCAGATCCCCCAAGGGCCCCAGTCCAGTCCTGGGAGTCCGCCCGAGCACCATGGTCACGCCTGCATGTGGACTTCGCTGGCCCCTTTCAGGGGAAAACATTCTTCATAGTGGTGGACTCCTACACCAAATGGCTGGAAGTCGCACTGGTACCGTCCACTTCTACGTCCGCAGCCATCCGGGTACTACGCAGGCTGTTTGCAACCCACGGGCTCCCTGACACTCTCGTCTCAGACAACGGGACTGCATTTACGTCAGGAGAATTCCAAACCTTCACAGCGCAGAACGCCATCCGCCACATCCGTTCGGCGCCATTCCACCCTGCCACCAATGGCCAAGCAGAACGCATGGTGCGGACCACCAAGGACACCCTTCGCCGCATGACGCAAGGGGATTGGGAGTACCGCCTTGCCACATTCCTCCTAGCACAACACAGCACCCCCAGCTCAACGACTGGCCGGAGCCCCGCTGAACTACTAATGGGTCGGCGCCTTGCAATCAGATTGGACCGCCTTCACCCCGATAGAGCTCAGGATGAGGTAGTGGTGGGGGAAGGCAGGAACCCCCGGACCTTCGAGGCCCAGGACCCAGTGTACGCAAAGAATTTTGGGGCAGGCCCAGCATGGGTACCCGCCACAGTCACCAGGGTCACTGGTCCCGTGTCGTACGAGGTGCTAACGGATGGGGGGCAATGCTGGCACCGCCACTGCGACCAGATACGGCAACGATTCCCGGGAGAAAACCAGGAGGAGGAAAGGTCAGAGGAGTCCCAAGGGAACAGAGGGGCAGTGAGGCCCATAGAGCAGGAGGGGCCAGCAGGAGAGGCAGAATCAGTAAATACAGAGAGGACCCGCGAAGCCAAAAGGACACCGGAACCAGAACCACGACTGAGCGAGCCGGTTGCACCAGACCAGACAGGCCCATCACAGCCAGCATCCTTGGAACATGAGCCAGAACCTGAACCCCGGACCAGGGAACACCCCAGGCCGCAACGCACACGTAGGCCACCGGCGTACCTCGAGGACTATGAATGCGACCTCCCGGGCAGGACTGGAACTTAGAGGGGAGGGGTGTTATGTACTGAGTTGAATAGGATCCAAACTGCAGCAGTCTGATTGGTCCTAGAACAATAGGATTCAGAATGCAGCAGTCAGATTGGTCCTAGAACAATGCAGCAATATGATTGGTTGGCAGGAACCACCCAATCATGCTCCAGATAGAAGTGAATCCACAACCTGATTGGCTTACAGTAGAATTCCGGAATTAGCCAATCATGTGCAGCCCATTGTGTAAATAATGTATATAAAGCAGATACCTTGAGGGGACTTTCATTCATTCCTCCTCACCACTATGAGCTGAATAAAGAGCATGAAATCACTTTGCGACTCTGAGTATATTTCACTAGGGCTTGCCAATCAGAAGGTCGGCAGTTCGAATCCCTGCGACGGGGTGAGCTCCCTTTGCTTGGTTCCTGTTCCTGCCAACCTAGCAGTTTGAAAGCACATCAAAGTGCAAGTAGATAAATAGGTACCGCTCCAGTGGGAAGGTAAACGGTGTTTCCGTGCGCTGCTCTGGTTCGCTAGAAGCGGCTTAGTCATGCTGGCCACATGACCCGGAAGCTGTTTGTGGACAAACGCCGGGTCCCTCGGCCAGTAAAGCGAGATGAGCACTGCAACCCCAGAGTCGTCTGCAACTGGACCTAATGGTCAGGGGTCCCTTTACCTTTTTAACTTCAAACACAGAACAGAATAAATTGACTACTCACAGAAACAGTGAATCAATAATTAGCGATGAAATGCTGCAGCAGAGCAGGGAGTGATGGTAAAACTAACAAATTCATAATGTGTGTGTGTAGCAATAACAGCTTTGGAGCAATGCAAACTAAACTATACTAATCTGCACTACAAGCTTCCTGTTCTACATTTGTACAAACTTGACTGTTCTACATTTGGAGTCTATTGTCAATGAAGCTATACCATGAGAGCAGGCTTCCTCAACCTTGGCCCTCCAGATGTTTTGAGACTACAATTCCCATCATCCCTGACCACTGGTCCTGCTAGCTAGGGATCATGGGAGTTGTAGGCCAAAAACATCTGGAGGGGTGAGGTTGAGGAAGCCTGGTGAAGAGTTTAAACTTCACCAAAGTGTTTTGCAGGCATGCTCCTAATGAAAAAAAAAGGCATCGAACAGAAAGCAGTAATGATACGTGTGCCCTTGATAAATAATTGTATGGTGATAGAACATGCTTGTAATGATGTGACTGGAATAGAGACTAGTTGATTTAGAAGCTACTGGAATAGAAATTATTCTGGGCACTCAAATGGATGTGGAAGTACTTTATAAATGTAAATATCAGTGCATGCATTTTATAGTTACAAGGACAGAGATATCCCCCTAAGATCCCTTTCTAATTCCAAAAACAGAGCCAAGAATAAAACGATGGTCTCTTAACTTCCCGCAGCGCCACATTATTTGCAGACAGATATCTGTTGTGGTTTTGGTCATTTATTAATTAACGTACACAAACATAATGTACCCAATAAGAGAATGGGAAACACTAAGAACAATTGTCCTGCTGGGCGTGATGCATTAAAGGCAAGATAGAGATGAAACAATTCAAAACATTTCAACATTTGGATTTTTACATCAAAATCTAATTTTGAAATTTGACACCCTAATGTCATAGGAAACTGACCCATACGCCTCCCTTTTTTATTTTTTATTTTTGGCAAAAGCCTTTTATTAGGCCAGAATGTTAAAATCATTTATGCCATTGTTAATGTTTTATTAAATTTTACTATAATTCTGTAGAGTAGACCCACTGAAATGAATAAGTTAATTTCAGTGGGTCTACTCTGAGTAAAAGGTAGTTGAATACCACCCATTGTAAGCAATCATGCTATTTTACTTTCATTTCAAACCTTACAAGGAAATAATTCATCCATGGCAACAGGGTAATTGAACTCACTAACCCTAGATGCAGATATCTGTCTTGTTGCAAGGAAAGGTAGGGGATGTTCTGCTGTAATCGTTACTTCTGTTTTGATATGGATAAGATCAATTCTGGTTTTAATCAGTAATGACTTTTATATTGATATTTGTTCCCTGCTGCTTTTATTTGATAGCCATTTCATATATATATATTTAAAAATTGTAGTAGTAATAATAATAATAAATTTTATTATTTACTCAGGGCGGCTTCCAGCACATAAAAAAAAACAAACATTAATATCTCTTTACCATATTCGTCTATTATTTTCAAGTGTCCTCAAGCTTTTAAGGAAATGAGACCACAATATCTAGTAAGAGACTCATTAAAGAAAATAAACAAAAGTTTTAAAAAATATTGGGTCATATGCTCCTTGCTTGTTTAAACTGAACACAAACCATAATGTGAAATGCTACCCCCACCCCATGTTAAAGCCCTTTGGAAAATGATTGTGTTCAGACTTTGCTGAGCCTCCAAGATATAGCTCACTGCAGTAACATGCAGTTCACCCGGTCACAGTTTTTCCTGCTGAGATATATTGTATTTCTATTTAAACTGCAGTAATTATTTTTAAAATTTGTATCTATTATGTATACAGTTTTAGTATATGCAACTTCTTTGCAAATCAGTGTCCTCTTTTTGTCATTTTCTTTTTCTTTTCCGGTGTTACATTTCCCCTTGTGCAAATGGAGACCCTTCTAGGAAAACTGAGGTCCAAGACTGGGAATCTCAGGAGGGGAGAGAGCTACTGTTCTTTGGTCCTGCTTATGGTCTTGCCAGAGGCATCTAGCTGGCCACTGTGAGAACAAGATGGACTAGATAGGCCTTTGACCAGATCGAGCAGCAATCTTACAACATTCATATAAAAAAAGAAATTGCCCTGGTGACTATTATTTAATAGCTACAGTCATACCTCAGGATAAATGTGTTTCAAGTTAAGTATTTTTGGGTTGCACTCCATGGCGACCCAGAAGTAACAGAGCGCGTTACTTCCGGGTTTTGCTGCGCGCACATGTGCAGATGGTCAAAATGATGTCACGCGCATGCGTGGAAGCGGCAAAACGCGGGTAGTGTTCACTTCAGGATGCAAACGGGGCTCCGGAACGGATTCCGTTCGCATCCCGAGGTACCACTGTATTTTAAAATGTCAAACAGTCTGTTGTCTTGCCTGCCTTTGACACATTTTTGCCAGGGTTGCGTTTGTTTTACAAAATCATTTCATCTAAAAATCCAGGCTGCATGAGGGAAAAAGGAAAGTACCCACCCAGTTGAGTTTTATTATTAGCCCCTTTCCCAGTCCTATGACACTCTAAAATTTAAACTAGCTACTTCGCTGATGTCTTCCCCTGCAAAAGCTAAGATAATTTAGGATTCCCTCAGAGGCTATGTTTTTACCTCCAAGACTCTATAGATTTCTTCATCCATCCATTCCTAGACTGCTGCACTTGGCAATATATCATAAGGGTGAATTGTAAGAATGAAGATAAATGTAATATACACTAGTGGAGTTACTGGGGTAATCAGGGGACTAGCTCCTGAAGGCAGGCGTAATGCAGACTTCAGAGAAAAATTAGATGCCACCTTTGTGGGGCCTGGTGTAAAAGTTTCACGAGGCAGCAGCCTCTCCAAAAAGTAATCACAAAGGGAAAAAGGGCAATTATTGCCCGAACCAAATGAGTTATCTGCTCCATGACATTGCCCCCTGAAAGTCTGATCCCATTCACGGGTGCATATATAGAGCAATTTCCTTCAGTGCAAAGAGGTTATATTACCACTTTTCAAGGGATTGTTAACAGCACATCTGCTATACTCCATATTGTTCTGGGCTTCGCACTCAGGAAAGAAATATCAAATGAGACTGAGAGAGGGCTCAGAAAAGGCCAAATGAAATGATACAATGCCCTCAGGTCTATGACCTGTGAAGGGGGGGGGGAGTCCCACAGCTGCTCTCCAGGGTTTAGAAGACAGTGAAATGATTAAAATGGTTGGTACTCCTATATGGTAGTTGTGAGAAGTGGCACAAATAAATAAATAAATTTTGGTAATAGTCGCCTTCTGGTAACTCCCAACACCCTCAGCAAACTTAGATCAGAGGCAATGAAGGAACTGAGGGATTAAATCTGAATGGTTCTGACAGGAATTTTGAGGAGGGGCTTCCACAAGCCCAAGCCTTTTTCTTAACAATGGTCTTGGGGAGTCATGTGACCAGTGGCTTTTCCGAATGACTTTTGTATGCAAAACTAAAATGATAAATACACACTCAAATGGTCCACCTTCCGTTTAAAAGTGCCCTGAAGCATCTGGGCTGGATACACAGCTTACAAAATGTCCAATATAAGCACATCTGCTGAATAATTGTTTGTTTGCTTGTTTGCAGACAAAATGAATAATGAAAGCAAGCATGATGAGGCTGCTAAAGATGGGCCTAATTATGTGATTCCTTGTTATGTCTTTTTTACAAAACTTTTTTTTTTTACTTTTTCATATTCACATTCTTTTTTAATTCCTCTTCTTCTTCTTCTTCTTCTTCTTCTTCTTCTTCTTCTTCTTCTTCTTCTTCTGTAAAGTTCAGCTTAGTGTTATACTATCTTGCGCTCAAAAATGTTTTAACACAGAGCTGAGAAATGTGACCATGAGAGTATGTGACGGCGATATTGCAACAGCAGCCACTTGCATCCTGGGCACTGTAGCCCTGTAAGGGTTAAACTACAGTTCCAGGATACTTTGGGTGAAACTATGTGCTTTAAATATGTCTTAAATGTATAGTCTGGGTGTGACCAGCTTCACTGACTGCTGGCCCATTTCTGGGCACACTTCAAAGTGCTGGTTATGAACTATGCTCAAAGGGGAAACTGCACTTAGACAATCTGTTCTACTGTGCTCAGTACTGTTGAGCTGTATTTAGAAGTTCTAGCAGAACTGGGCATTTCTCTCTCTCAGGCCCACATGACCTATTGCATCCCACACCACTACATGTTAATGTAGCTTATCATGCTGTAATGGAGCTTTCCCTTCCATCATTGCTTTCTGAGAAGCACAGCAGTGAGTCGCCTGGGATCATTGCATCAACAAGACCCTCTTTCCATCTTGGGTCCCAGTAAGCTTTTGCAACTCACTCACCCATGACTTACACTTTGTCCTGAGATGAACTATATTCCTTACTTGCTTCACAGGAATCTCTTGCCTGTCTGGACTGCCATTCTACTTTCAACACAAACTGTTCTCAGCAAACCCAGGCATGTCAGAGCAGCACTGGGGAGAGCATGGCCAGAGGTTGGCTCTAGCTTTGAGGGGTCCCGGGGAAAGTTCCCTGGGCAAAGTCCCTGATGAACTCATCTGGCTGAGACAGCAGGCTGAGTCACAGTGCCCTGACTTAGGCCCTTCTAAAGTCACACCTGCTTGCACTGGAGCCAACTCCAGGGGGCTGTGAGTTCTTCAGCACCCACAATAAAATATTTCTGGGGACTGCCCCACCCAAAAGTCAATGGGCAAAGTTGAAGCCTTTCGTTGCAGGCACCCATAATCTTCAGCATGAGATGGCACCTATGCTTGCTTGAGACTAGGGCAGGCATAGGCAAACTCTGCCCCCCCCAGATGTTTGGGACTACAATTCCCATCATCCCTCGCTAACAGGACCAGTGGTCAGGGATGATGGGAATTGTAGTCCCAAACATCTGGAGGGCTGGAGTCTGTCTATGCTTGGACTAGGCTGGATGTACCACTTCCCCAAACCCATAATTGGACTAAGGATTCCACCAGCTGCAGTGCCATGCTCAGGTGCAGTCAGACTTTATTTCTGGCTGACGGCTCTGAGTGAAGACTTCTCTACCCCAGGCTCCACCCCTCAGCTTGCTCCTGTTAGGGCAATTTCAAATTTCAGGATGACAGCAAGCTGGGGGTGTGAGAGGACACCATGCCATAACCGCTGCCCACCTCTGGACCAGTTAAGCAGTCATTTCCAATACATGGCCCTTTAAAATCTGATCCCAAAATAAATATCCTTAATCACCCTGGCTCCTTAAGAGATGCCTCCCACCCCACTCCTGGAATTGTTTGTGATTTTGCCTTCATTTCTTGCTTATAAGAAATTCCCACCCATCTTGAACTCATTTCTCCTTGGATATTTCTAACAGTGTGATCCCACTCAGTAATTCTTTAACCTTGTTGAAATCAGCAACAGTCTACTGTGCATGTTGATGCTCAGCCTTCCCTTTCCTCAGTATTATGAATCTCATGATGATTTGGTCACTTCCACCCAAGGTCCCCACTACTTTCACCCTATTGGTGAATATTGGGTCTAGGATAGTTAATCTTTCAGTCTCTTCTTTTACTTGCTAGAAGATGATGGTCAGCAAGGCAAGCCCAGAATTTATTAGACCTTTCATTCTTTGCAGAAAGGTATCATTGAGGTCTTCTATGTACAGTATCTCCTCTCTGAAAGTCTGCTTATCACATATACTCAAACAGGAAAGATTTCATATATCTGCATGTGACTTTGGGTTCCTTTATGCTTGGAAGACTAGGACTTTTGTGAAATTTCTTCAGGGATCATTGGTGTAAGGAGTTATTTCCTAACACAACAAAACTGAGACTCAGACCTGGGCCATCGGTCCCAGAAGATGGCATGATATCACCTCCCAATGCTGGCTGGCTGATGATTAGGGCATATATGTTGAAGCATTCACAAACCTGGGGCAGTGAATTCATATTCAACCTACACTGCCCCTCCCCGAAAGAGAGAGAAATAATTAACTTAGTTTGGAAAGCACCTGAACAAATGGTAACCTAAACCCATTCTCTGCACTGAATTCTGCACTTGCTTTGCATTTTACATCACTTCACCAGTCATGTGTAACATTTTATGTGACAGCAGCAAAATTGGTGCCATGGTTGTTAATTTCAAAAATCATATACACTAAAGGACAGAGGTGTACGTTCCCTTTAGTTATTATTATTTTAATAAAAAAGAAGCAAACACACCACACTCACATTATAAATGACCTCCCCAAACATACCTGCTTTGCTCACACAGTAAATACTGCCAGCTCAGCAAGTGCATTTTGCAAAGCTGCTGCACAATGTTGTAATCCGATATATCAGCAGTTCAGTGTAGCTGCTGACACATCGCCTCCATTTTTGTTGTTGCTGCTCTTTGCACAGCATAAAAGTCTCAGGGCCACCCACAAATGTGACAGCGTTGACATCAAAAACTGCATACTGAATACCCTGTCTGTTTAACCAAAGCACAGAGAGGGAGAGCTAATCATTTTAGTCCAGTCATTCCAAATCTTTTGCTGTACCAGGAAAAAGCTGAGAGACGGAACATGCATCTTTCCTATCCTTTCCAAGGGGGCTGCTTATTTTGTTGCATAAAACATATAGCTGGAAGGGCCAATTCGCCGGTTTAAATTATGCATTAGAGGAAAATGTTGACTCCATTCTAATTGTAGAATCAAATGTTTCTACAGCTCATAAAGGATTTTTTATTTGCACCTAGTCAGGCTTTTCAACACTGCCTTCTTGTATGGCTTTAGAAAGATGTGTTTTGCTAAATATATAAAAGTTCCTTACCTGCAGTTTTTAAAAGTTCATATTAGGCAGACACCTTCAAACCCTGCCTTTTAACATCTGTGGAGGAAAGTGTTGCCAAAAAGATGCTCACTAGGTATTGCATTTTTATTTATTGTGACTTGCCCGGGGACCTTAGAGTGAAATCAAAACCACAACCATAATAATACTATAATAATGATGCCTGGCTATTGGTGGTGGCAGCTGGGGTTGATGGGAGTTGTAGTCCCTAACATTTGCAGACATCATGCATTCAGTGGATATATGAGCAGAGTGTAGAATTGCACCCACAGGCTCCCCCTCACCTTGGCTCACAGTGGCTAGGCAGATGCATATAAGGTCCCTTTCTAACTAGTCCCAAGTGCCTGGCCACCAGGGAGCAAGGTCAGTGGGCATATTGGCATTTGGGGTGTGGCTAGTGGGCATAATTCCACTCCCTCCTCACATGAACATTGAATGCATGTGAGGGTTGGTATGAAGAGCTCTGGTATCTCACCTACTTGTCGCAGCTGAGAAAGAAATCTGGGTTTCATTCAGCATAGGATACAAACAATATGAAGCTACTACACTTGTACCTTGGTTTAAGAACAGTCTGGTTTAAGAACAATTTGGTTTACGAACTCCGCAAAACCAGAAATAGTGTCCCAGTTTGAGAACTTTACCTTGGTCTAAGAACGGAATCCGAACAGTGGAAGGGCAGCAGCGGTGGGAGGCCTCATTAGGGAATGCACGCCTCAGCTTAAGAATGGTTTTGGTTTAAGAACGGACTTCTGAAATGGATTAAGTTTGTAAACTGAGGTACCACTGTATAATGAAAGCTTTCTACTGAATAAGGACAGAACAAGAATAGAAAAACACCAATCATACTTTTTGCACTAGGCTTGACAACGTTCAACTTTCAGGATAGAATGAGAGATGGAACAAGAACAGGCAAGGTGTAGCCTTCTTCAGATGTTGCTGAACAACTTCCATAATCTTTTACCATTGGCTAAGCCAGTTGAGAATTAATGCGTTTCATTAATAACTGGGGACAAAGGTTGAAGAACCCCAAGGCAGACAATATTAAGCTAGATGGACTGGTGTTCCCAGCATCCTGTGTTAGGAAATTAGTGTAGGTTATCCTGTGTGTTACAGCCTGTTGCTATACAGACAGCTCCTAGGTAACATGTTTTGGCAAAGCTTCAGTCTAACCCTTCTCAGAAGCACATAAATGGCATTTGCTGGCCAAGTAAGATATCATTAGTCACAAATGGAATGAATGAAAGGACAGTAGGAACTCGGAAATGACTTAGCGCAGCAAATTAGCTCTAGGAGTTCATGAAAGCAGCATAATATTGTTGCAGTTTTATTCTGATCTCTGTACTTGCCTGTAATATGGCCAATTTATCAGCTGATGTGAAGCCTTATAGCTTTCATGAAGCTTCATGCAGTTAGAGAGGATCTGCCCAAAGGAAAAGATTTATGAAAGAAATGGTGGAAGCCGTGCTCCCCGCCCCATAATGAAAAAAGCCATTGATCTTCCTTCAAGAACTGTCATTGTAAAAATTTATCAGAGGAAGAATAGCCAGGAAATGCCATGCTTACACTTAATAGAATGGCTGCAGCTGCCCATTGGTTTTGCATAGGTTATAAACACTTTTATGGCTACCTTAGTCTGCTTCCATAATTAAAAGCTTTTGCTGCAACGTTTTTATAGGCCAGACAGAGGCTTCTGAAACTCAGTGCTCTCTAAAGCGATGTAATGCTGAGTTACAGTTTCCTACTGTTAGAGTGTCACTGAGAAAATGCAGATGCTAATGTTACACTCTCATTATTCACAGCCTGTGATACATCCCTCCTGACTTAAAGGCCTGCTTGAATGGCCTGGGCTACAGAGGGACAGTTCTGGCCCTCTGTAGAAAGCAAAACCCAGAAGAGACAGCTTGAAGGCACATTCTTATGACCTTAAATTCCACAATTTTTCAAGCTTATCATAGCTATCCTTTCCCCAAAAGGTCAGAAGAGATATATGGCACACTCTCTGTAGAGTTTGTAGGCATGATGCAGGAGGGGCTGTATTTTCTGTGTTAAAAATCTACCATTGCATTCTATACTCAATTGGCTGTTCCTCTTGTTATATATCTTGCTATATGTTTCAAAAGATATTTATGTCAGACCTTTTGCATCAGCTTCATACTGTGCTGGCAAGGCATTCAGGGCTGACTTCTTGTCCCTACAAGGCCCAGCTGCCATTTCAGCTGTTCGCTGTTATCAGCTGAATAAACAAAACATCAGCTACCACAGCTGATAATGAAACAAAGTGGTCATTACTTACAACAGCCCCACACTTGTGTTGCAGAAACCCTGTCCCCTGCTGTTTGTAGGTTTCCAAGTAGATGTTGTCTTACCACTGTCCAGGGAGCTGGCTTCAAGGGTCAGCCATGATGGGCAATGGCCAGGGGCCCACACTGAAGATTGAGGTAAAAAAAAAAAGCTAAATTTTTCATTCAGTTGAGTAGCATGCCAAATAAAAATTTTACTACTTCAGGACAATGGGGTTTGCTTAGGTTTTGAAGGTTCACAGGTTAGCAAAAATAGAAATAAAGTGGACTGAACAAACCAGAAATAAACCATATTTTCTTTAAAAGAGGGCTGAGTGGGAATCCCTTTGAATATAGTCACAGCTGTGCTGGATCAAGCCAAACATCCACCTAGTTCAGGATCCTGCTTACATCAGCTTCAGCTGGTGGCCCAGCTCTGTCCCTATCTAGACAGGGATAGCTTCTGTCAACTATACTCTGGTATCCTCTAGGTTAGATTACTGCAGTGTGGGGCTGCCTCTCAAGACTGTTTGGAAACTGCAGCTGGTGCAGAATTCAGTGGTCAGGTTGTTCACTGGGGCAAGACGGTTTGAGCATATAACACCAATCCTGGCCTGACTGCACTGGCTGCCAATGAGTTTTCAGACCCAATTCAAAGTGCTGGTTTTGACTTATAAAAGCTTTAAATATCTCAGGACTGCAATATCTCAAGGACTGCCTCTCTCCATATTCTCTAACCCAGACCCCGCAATAATAATCTGATGCCCTCCTTCACGAGCCTTCTCCACAAAAGGTCTAGAGAATGGCAACATAAGAATGGGCCTTTTCTGCGGTGGCTCCCCATTTGCGGAATGCTCTCCCCTGGAAGGGTCATCTGTTGCCTTCGTTACATATCTTTATGTAACCAAATAAACATCCCACCCAAGAATGGTGACAGCTTAGAAGTGCCCTAAAGAAATCTGCAGTTATATTTCACTGCATCTCTGGTTAGATATCTACTGATTTTACATCATGCGCTTGTTATTTAATGGAAATCCTTGATTATGAAACCAGCCTGTCCATGTCTGTCTGTCACATGCTGCTTCTGTGATTACCAAGTTAGCTTATGATGAGCTAGAAATCAGTGACTGGATTCTATTTACCACTATTCTCTTTCTTGCTCCCCCCTCCCCAGCATCCCTCCAGTTTCCAACACTTAGGCAAGTGGGATATATGAGGAAACAATGGCAAGTCTGTGGCCATGGAGCTGCTTGCAGTCTACACTGGGGGTGGTGGGGATGACAGTGAATAACCTTAGAATGGTCCTCATGTAAAGCAAGTAATTGACTCAGGCTGTGTACACATCACCAGGTTAAAACACAGCTAGGTTATCCTTTTTCTCCATTAGGATCAAGGCTGTGTTGGGGACAAACACAGCATTTCACAAGAAATGATGGGATAGAAGCTAACTCCTAGGGGCCAAGGGGTTTTTGGTCCCTCTAATAAAATATTTAAGGGGGCTGGTCTCCCCAAAGTTGATGGTCATTGTCATTCAAATGGTGTGCATGAACTGTGCCATGTGATCAGTTATGCAGGATGGGGCTTACCTGGGCCCCCAAATATTTTATTCAAGTTGGCACCCCTGATAGATATGAACTGTGGCTAATACTGTGTATTCACCGCTTCCCAAACCAGTGGCATGGGAGTGCACTGGATGCAGGAAATGGGAGTGTGTATATAGCTTAAGGCTGCAAAGCTAACCATGTCTACTCAGAAATCCCATTGAATTTAGTGGGGCTTACTCCCAGGTAAGTGGAGTTAAAACCTATGACTGTAAAGAACAGCTAAATGGCCTCCGAGGCGACTCTACAACTCCCCTGCTTTAAGTCCACTGCACTGGGCTACAGCTGCCCTTGAATGATTCATTCATTCAAAGGCTGCTTCTCACTTTACATTTGGCACTCACATACTGATGCATCTGTTGCATCAGCTGAAAATGGCACACGGAGATTTAAAATCAGAGCTTTGCTTGGCAAGATGCTGAAGCAGAGATCCAGTCTCATTCTGCTAACCCCTTCTGCAATTTTACCATGAAAGAAAGGTGACAATTGGGAATGTCTCTTCAAAGCAGCTGCCTAAATGCCTTCTTCAGAGTTATCTTCATCCCATTCTTGTCTCACTCCATTCTTCAACATGTTTTGCGTCCTTTATTCTTCCTTTTTTTATTATTCTGTCCTCCTGCCTCCTCTCTGTATGCCCTGAGATAATACCCTTGAATATTCTCTGAAGCCCTGCTCGTGCATTACTCACATGTAGAGAGCACGTATGGCTCGAAACGGGAGCAAATTGACCATGGACACTATTTTTATTGTTGTCGTTCATTAAATTTGTAAACCGCCCTATACCCACAGGTCTCAGGGCGGTTCACAGATTGTTTGCAAAGGAACCCTAGTGCACAAGCAGATGTTTGCCCAAAGGGACTTCACATGAATAGGACCCTTGGTTGCATGGGAATTGCAAACAACTGTGCTCAATCAGATGTTGGGGCTAGTACGACACTGGGAGTGGGTGAGAAGCCCAGTTCCACTCACAAGAACCCAAGAAGAGCCTGCTGGGATCAGGCCAATGACCCATCTCGTCCAGCATCCTGTTCCCACCAGATGCCTGTGGGAAATCTGCAAGGAAGACCCAAGCACAAGAGCCCTCTCCTGTCCTGTGGTTTCCAGAAACTGGTATTCAGAATTATTGCTGCCTCCAACTGTGGAGGCAGAGCTGAGCCATCATGGCTAATAGCTACCAATGGCCCTCTCCTCCATGAATTTGTCTAATCCTCTTTTAAGACCATCTTGGTTCCATAGTACTTTCTTTTAGCTTTTATCTTTCACTCCTGCTTCCAACTGTGAATGCCCTACGTGTAATACCTGAGAAAGGATTTGAGCCTATCTTGAAAGCAATCTCAGGTACAGATACCAAAATATACCCATCTCCTCTAACAGTGGGACAAAAAAAAATTTAGCTGCCCTCTTTCGGTCATATGCACTTCCATATAATCCAATGAAAGAATACTGAACTAAAGAATCTCATTATTCTCAAAGACAAGGTTTTTATTGCTGCACACGGGTAACCTTTATGGGAACTGCATTATCATCTACTTAATCAGTCCTGATTTCCTATGAGAACAAACCTTTAGAAACATATAACTTTAATTAAAAATAAATAAGCTGATGGCCTGATAGATCTTCGGCAGACCTGTATAAAGCCTAGCCTGGGGGGGCAGGGGGCGGATTTGCCTTTGAGCTTTGCCATAACAACTATCTCTTTTGAGAGTCTTAATTACCTTCAGATATAGTATATTTAGGAAACAAAACCAAAGCCAGCTGATTCTTTTTTTAGAATTAAAAAAGCCTTTTAAAATATGACTTTGAGATACTCTTTCATTTGGGGTAGGCAACATCAAGAGACTGTGCCTTTGACATGCTGCTCTTTTTTATGAGTAAAAAAAGAAGAAAAAAGAATGTCAAGTGTTTTAGGACACACAGTTGAAACTTATTAGGGAAAGGAATGATTTTAAGGCTGTGCTGGATTACCAAATGTTTTTCTGGAACAAGGATGGAAAAGAGTTTTCTTTTTCTGTGGGTACATACCCACCAAGTGTCCCTACATAGCCGGGACATTCACGGAATGACAGAAGCAACCCTAGCTTCCAATTTCATCTGTGAATGTCCCATTCCCCTCCTCCAGCACCACTGCCTCCAAGCACAGGAGGGCGAGGAGCTGATGCTTGTGTTTAACAGGGGAACCCTCCTCAAGTGGAACCCTTCTGCATGGGATAGGCATCTCCCCACCGGAACAGAGGCAGTGGATGTGTGCGACACTCTTATTGGCCCTTCTCTGCAGAAGCCAAAGCCACTGCTGCTGTCATGGTGGCATGAGGTATGGTGTGGGCAGAGGAAGCGAGCGAGGAGGGAAGAGAGTAAGCAGGTGCCAGGTAGGGACTATGGCAGGAGAGGCGGCCAGCTGACTCAAGTGTCTTTTGGTGTCTGTGCTCTTTTGTGAGCCAGCTGACTCATACATCAGCATACCACAAAAAGCCACATGTCCAGATTTTTTGCTGGAAAATATTGGAAGATATGCATACCTAGCTCACATGTAAAGAGCCCAACTCAAGACTTACTTGATGGAAAGCACCCTGGTGGGTCTCTTACCCACAATGAGATCAGCCATTGATGAAGGGAACCAAGCAGCTGCCCTTCTTTGCAAGAAGATCCACTGTGACAAATTTACTATGATTTGAAAGGGAAGACTAGAGTCCTTTGCCACCAGTCGATATGCTTTCTGGGAGGAGGTATGTAGCCATTTCCCCATAAGCAACATGAATGAATACCACTTGCTTCCATCTCCAGTCATCTATCTTAGGTGTCACCAAACTTCTTTACTTCAGAGGAAATATGACAAGCATAGTTTAGAACAGGCATGAGAAACCTGTGGCCATCCAGATATTGCTGGACATCAATTCCCATTAGCCCTAGACAACAAGGTCAATGATTCTGGGGTTCTATGGGTCAGGAATGATGGGTGCTGTATTCCAACAACATCTCATATCCACGCCTCTGGTTTAGGAGAAATAGGTTAGAATTAGGTTGTCACAAAGGTCACAAATGTGCAGTTAAAAACAAACTAGAGCATCCAACTTTTACAAGGAGAGAGTCTGTGCATGATTGCAGATTGCACGATAAGATAATTGTAACTGCTTGTCCTTGCATTTGTCATGACAACTGAACAGTCCCTCTGGATGAACCTAAATAAGCCGTAATTAAAACTGGACTGCTGGAAAGCTTTCCCCCCTCTGAGATTACAGAGGAGAGTAAGTGTCAGGCCACACTTGAAGAACATGTCACCTCTAGGTATTTTTAGAAAGGACCACAATGTCAGTTCTGAACAGCCACACATTTTGTGGTTTGCATTTCTCTCTATCTCTGGAGGCCCAGACACCAAACGCAGCCTAAAGGCACCATCCAGCTCGAGGGTGTGCAGGGATGCTTGCAAGAACTGCCATCTCCTGTTGTAGATAGATGATAGATGATAGATAGATGATAGATAGATAGATAGATGATAGATAGATGATAGATAGATGATAGATGATAGATGATAGATGATAGATGATAGATGATAGATAGATAGATAGATAGATAGATAGATAGATAGATAGATAGATGATAGATAGATAGATGATAGGTGATAGACGTTTTGCAGTATATTTATTTATTATATTAATATCACTCTTTTTCTCCAGGAGGCTCAGAACAACTTATCTGAGGGAGTCTCCAAACTAAGAGACTAAGTAGGCAGAGATCCATTTCATTTCAACTATGCAACTGAGCCTTCAAACTCTGCTTAGTCTGACATTAGGACACTCAACGTAGCTGGTCAAATCCAAACTGCCATTGCTGTTTGTGTGTAAATGCAGATCTCTCCTGCTATTTAAGACTGTCTGGCACCTGAGTCTGGTCTGCAGCTCAGTTCTTCTGCCTTGCCACACTCAGCTGCTGTGCAAGACTGGCAGCAATCTGCCTAAGCAGCCACTGCTCTGTTTGGTTTAAACAATTGGAAACTGCAACTAAATGTTGCAGTATATCCTTATTCCTGTTTAGGGTTCTGGCCAGTCATTTCATCCAAGTAGGGCATTCCACTTCCCATCATTCAGTTTTCCATTTTTCTTTTCTTTTCCTACTGACACTTGGCACTCCATGGCTACTGAAATGAATGGGACATATGGAAATGAATGGACTTGCTCTGATTCACTTAGAAAATGAAAGAATGGCTGTTTTAACAATGAAAATGAATAAAGCAATTAAATTATTCCCCCCTTGCATGCCACTGATTCAAACCAGGCAAAAATGGTAGCAGAATTTGAAAAAATGAAGTTGATAAATGTGGTGTTGACATTTGTAACTGAAAATGATATAAAATGCAGATAGATGTTTCTTCCATGTAGCAAGGGCATGCCTCTTACAGAAACAGTATCTGCACAGAGCTTATCCTGCTAAAGTGCCATAGACATTCATGGGTATATACAGACCCTTCCTCTGAGATTGTTAAAAAACAAACAGCCAAGTAAGAAACCTCTAGCACTTTTATTTACCAAGATATGGGAGGGTGGGAGACCAGTCTTTTAAGCACTGGCTTAACATTAAATATGGTTAAAATTAAGTTTAAAAAAATGACTTTGCAGACATTTGGGCTGTCTTGGGCTAACTTACAATGCCTTTTAAAATTGCTGGTTACTGGTCTGAGAGGAGGGGAAATGAAGAAAAATGTTCTCAACCTTTTTTTCCTGCACTTGATAAGGCCATCTGCAAAAAGTAGGATGGGCTGTAGAAAAGCAATAGCTAAGAGTTTGCTTTGGTCAGAAATGTCAATGAGATTTCACACACACACACAAACACCCCCCTTTCCTTCTAAGAAAAAGCCCAAATTGCTTCATATATCAAAAACTATACAGTTCTGGCATTCTTGCAGAACAGTTTGATATTGACACACGCTGTTCTGCCCTCCTCCTTCCCAAACACACCAGGACTAAATGTTTTAAAGATTAGAAGATTGGCACAGACTAGAGTCCAACAACAACAACAACAAAACCCTCCATTGTCTTGTGCCTCTATCTGCAAGGGTTCATTTCAAAGCAGCTATCAATCCTGTTGCTTTTTTTATTCCACCGGAAAGAAAATAAATTGAAAATGCATCTGTTTGCAATCATGGATTTAAGAGCCTAAAAATAAATGCGTAAAAACCTCTTCTTAACCAACCTTGTTTATTGGTGCTCAGAACAAGGGGGGTTTGTTTCCTTTATAGTCAGCTGAGTATAAAGCATATAATAATAATAAAAAGATATAGAATTTAGAAGTCTCAGTTGAGTAGTTTACCACATTAAAATATAACTTACAGTTTTAGTCTGCTGACCCAACTCTGTTGCTTTCTAATAATGCCGAGGGGGAATCAGAATGCATTTCTCCAATGCAATTTGGTTTTTATCAAATGGGAATCTTTATTTAAATTGTAGGAGGGCTCTAGAGCATTTCATTAACCTGGAGGAGGTGAAAATCCACACATTCAGAAAAGGAGTAAGGAGCCAGTAGCCTTCCAGCTGTTGCTGGACCACAGAGTGGTGGGGAAGTCAGTCTCTGGGCAGCTGAGTTGCTTTTGCTTACTGGGAGGAAGAGGTGGAGGGGTGAGGCAGGAAGGATGGTAGCAGGGTGCAAACACACCGGCAGGAACACTGGCTTGGCTCCACCAATGTGTTTGCACCATGCCAACTTCCCTGCTGCCCCACCATCCCATGAAGCAGCTGTCAAGAGGTCAGGCAAATGCTGCTGCTCCACCCCATTACTTCAGGTCCCATCACCCATTATTGTTGCCCATGCTGGAAAGGAAAGACAGGGTCCATCAACATCTAGAGGACCAGAAGTTCTCCATCCCTGATGTAGTCCTCCTGGGAAGAAGAATTCATTCCCAGCATTCACTTTTACCAGGATTCCATGCTGCTATGTGTTGGTGGTGTACATGCATGAAAACTAATGATGTGGTTTTCTGATGCTGTATCACTGAAGGCTGTGGTGTGCTTCTTTAAATTTTTGAAAGCCCGTATTCCCCAGGCAGGCTCTTTGTTGTATTTCCTGCTTATTTCCTTAGAGTGCTACAGGAAACATAGCAAGTGGTTGTGTTTACCTCCAGCTCTCCTGCGGCAGTCTTTCTCTGCTGGATCCCCAGACATAACACTCATCGATATGCAGAAATAGGGGGTGGGAGAAGCTGGAACTCAAATGTAAATAAAACCCAATTACAGCAGTTACAACAAATGCTTGTTAAAACAAATGCAGGTAAGAGAAATTGACTGTGAAGAGCAATGAGCATATAATTAGCAGCTTGTGCAGCAACATATGCAGATTTACACACATTCCTCTAAATAGCTACAGCAAGCAGGGGAAAAAAGAAAGTGCTAAGAGGCTCACAATGTAAACACGCAGATGGTGTCTGTGTGTTCCATACATTGTGTATACAGAAACACAAATGCATTGTTAAGAATCACACTGTTGTGTTACGCAAAGTGCAGAAATTGTTCTCGTCTTTTCTTTCTTTCTATGATTTGTATACTACTTAACCACACAGGTGTACAGGAAATTGAAAATGCACCACAAACGAACTACAAAATCAGAATTCAGCAGAAAGCCTGCAGGAATAAAGAAGTGTTGCATAAGCACAGGGAGTGGGCATGTCTGGCCTTAATTGGAAAGGAGCTCCATGAAACTCCATGAAACGGAACACGGCTCCTGATGGATATGAGTCACACATCCACTCCATTGGGGACCACTAACAGTGACTCCCTCAAAGACCTCAGTGATTAAGCAGGGATGTAAGGGATGAGGCAGTCCTTGAGGGGTCCTGGACCCAAGCTGTTAAGGGCCATTTAAATTAATGTAAGAAACTTGACCCTGGCCCAGTAGTGTACGATCATCCATTACAAGCTTTTGAGTTATGTGCTGGCAATAGTCTAGGCATAGTGATTTGCACTATATCTTTAAATGAGACTTGGACCAGACGTGTCTTCAAACAGAGGACTCCTTCCAATAAATATATCTTCTGACCATCTTACTTTAGTCCCTTCCAATCTCAATTAGGATTAGGGGTGGGATGTGCTGTTTTGCCACTTGAAGCAAAATGGACAGTGACACCCTGCCCTGCCACCACTGCCTGCACTGCTCACCCTGCCTACTCTGGCACTGATTTTGAGTGAGATTTCTTGCACTTTGAAAGATCTCACACAAAATCATCACCGGTGCTAGCAGTGGAGCCAGCAAAGCTGGCAGGGCATCCACAGGCGTGCTGCTTCAGGGGCTTTTGCTGCCTGAGGTGGTGGCCTCACTCCACCTAATGACTGGGCTGGCCCTGATTGGGATCATATGTAGAAGAAGGGAGGGGAGTTCAACTTCTCCTCCACATGATTTCCTTGATCAAATTCCCCACTGCAATTTCTCCCCATTTTTCCAGTGTCCCCCACCTTCTCACAGCAGTGCTCTCCACATTTATGATTCTCAGCAGTTGCCTCCAACAATGGAGGCAGAACTTAATCATCATGGTCAGCAGCTTATCCTCCATTGTTCTCAAAAGTGGTGTGCACTCTCAGTTCCAAGTGACCCTGCCCTTTCTTATTTATTTCCAACAGAACTGTAGAGTTGGAAGGGATCTTGAGGGTCGTCTAGTCCAGCTTTGTCATCTTTCATAAAACCTCCTCTGTGTTCAAATGCTTGCAAGCCAGTTTATTTTCAGCCACCATTAGCTAATTCTAAGTGCTCTCACTCCCTCTCTTTCTCTGCATATGGGTAACAGAGAAACTGAGAATGAGATTGACTTTCCATGTTTGTAGAGTAATGAGATTCAATGTTTTCAACGTGGCATCATTTCTAAGTAGGGATGGCTGCATATGTTAGGAAATATATAACGGCGGCAGAAACAAATATTTGTAGGTGGTTAGGAGCTAGAGGATGAGCTGAAGGTGGCTGAAACAGACAAGAGTATTGTACTGAAGGAACAGACTATCATAAATGAAGGGCCATAGCTCAGTGATACAGCCTATACTTTCCATGCAAAAGCTCTTAGGTTCAACTCCCAGCAACTACAGGTAGGGCTGGGAAAGTCTCCTGTCTGAAACCCTGGAAAGGAGAGCTGCTTCCAATCAGCACAGCTTCATGGACCTGACTAAGTAGAAGGCATCTTCCTATGTAACATTATCCCTTTGCTGCATTCCGGATCTAGATCTCTGTATCTAGATGTAGGATTTTTCTTTCACTGCTGCAAAAGAAAACGACATCAAAAATCTTCCAGTTCTATCGATCATGTAACATTTTGATCATTCCACAGGTTGGTAAGCTGCCTTGCAAGGAGTTATTGGAAGAAATGGTGTCTATTAAAATGAAACAACAAAAATGTGCATTCTATACCTTCTGCACAACACAGACGTATTGGAAGCTCAAGCTGGTGCAGTATCCAGAAGTCACATTTTAATGCAGGGGTGGGTAAGCTTCCCTTCCTCCGGCCACATGCCAGGGTAGGTGGATGCTCTGGGGCTGGATTCTAGTGGCATGCCCAGCAGTAATGGTGGACACAGTGATGCACATACATTCAATACATACCTCTCACAAGTAAACACAGATCCACCCCACTCACAGAATACACACAGATTCACACACCTGTTCACAGACATCTAATCTCCCCCTCCACATATAAGACAGACATTTCTTTTTTATAATTTTTTTATAATTTCAAACATTGTCCTTAATATTACGTGTTTTTAAAAACCCTGCTATTGTGTTAACTTCTTTACAATGCTTTTGTAAAAATGCAATAACCTTTCCCATTCTTTTTTATATTTGCTGTCCTCTTGATTTCTTAGTCTTCCAGCTAATTTAGCCATTTCAGTATATTCCATTAATTTACATTGCCAATCTTCTTTAGTTGGGAAAGACACAGATATTTCTTTCTCACATGCTTTGGTTACCTGCAGACGGTCAGCATTTTGCTGGTGGGATTCAACTGCATACCAGAAATTATAGTTTACACAATTAAAGTGGATGCAACACACTCACTTCTTTTTTAGAAAAGCAAAAAACTTTTCATAGGAAAGTGTTGGGCAAAGGCACTAAAAGGTGTGGGATAAACGACTGATTGACAGGAAGACATATATCCTCTGTACAAGCACATTCGAATGAATGTTCACTGTAGTATAACCTCCCGACAAACAAACAGAACAAATGTTCAGTGAAGTGTGGGTGTCTTATAACTTCTGCATAAGCGTTGTGCAAGCAAAACAGGATGATCGCTCAATAAGCAGGTCATGGGGAGGAGCACTTTGAGTGCTATTTTGGCATAAAGTGCACCTTGAAAATGCATGAAATAAATAATAAAGAGTTGTTGTAATTATAGCAATGAGAGCGTTTTAAGAAGTGGTGCCAACATAGCTATTTCCATTTCAGATGTCTCCATGATGAAGTATGTTGCAAGCAGCTGTCACAACTGCAGCACTTCCCCACTTCTAATTGCCCCCCCCCCCCTCTTCACCACCTTGCCATCTCCTAGACCAGAAAAACTCGTATTTCCAGGACGAGAGCCTCGGCATTTCATTTTTAGTAACGGTGCTAATAAACGGATTAAGGCTGCATCAATTCATAGCCTTTTTCTCTGCTGGGACACCTCTGTCTTTGGAATACCTTCACAAGGGAAGTTTGACTGGCAGTGACACTACAATATTTTCAGCATGGGATCAAGACATTTTTATTTTTTTGTATTAGCTTAAGCATTTGAAACTAGTTTCATGGCCTCTGTTTGCATTGCAGTTTTGTAAACAGATTCCTCACCATTTCATTATTTTGTAGTTGCATGAAGAATGTTGTTGTTATAATTATACTCCATTATATTATACTGCATTGTTCTTCACCATCTTGGAATCTATTAGAACAGAGGACAGATTTGAAGCTATCTGAGAAATGCCATATGAAGCATCAAATGTGACTGCCCAGCAAGGATGGGGTGTGTGGCTCTCCAGATATTGTTGAGATACAGTTACCATCATCCCTGGCCATTGGCCTTGCTGACTGAGGCTGATGGGAGCTGGAGTCATAGCTTCCTCATCCATGGTGCCATTCAACCCTCACCTTACGCTAAATTGAGCATGCTGCAAGTCTTACAGTGCATGGCAGTAGTTTAGAAGTGCACAAAAGACGCAGACAAGGCTGGTCCAAAACATTTTGCTCCTTGATGTGAAGGATGAGAGGAATGGCTGCCTCACTCAAGGCATTTTCTCCCCTTGCACCAAAATGTATTCTTCTTATGTTCAAAGGGGGTAAAGTCAACCATCGAACAGGCTGAACAATAACAGAACAAGGCAGTCTTGCAATCCCTTATGAACATGTTCTGAAGTGGCATATTCTAAGGTGCGGCAATAAGCTGATGCTTATTATTCCCAGCTATTAAAGGTAGACTAGGCACTTAAACTGGGCAGAATCATTTCCTATTAGATTTAATGGCATCAATGGGGATTAGTTGTGGGATGTATAATGTACCACTAATTTCAGCTAATGCTATTAGAACATGCTGTCTTACAGGTATTCTGAATTCTATCTTCCATTTTCTCGGTGTTGCTTCATGTAGCTTCCTCCTCCTCCTGTAGCCTCTGCCAGTGATTGATTTAATGGTAATTCCCACCTCCTGGGCTTTTTTGGTAGTTTATTTAGGACTCAGCACAAGAAACTGCTTTATCCTTGCTGCCTAAATTCTTTCCAAGCCTAAATCTGTACCAAGTAAACACTCACCGGTGTACTGTAACTAACGGATCCTGTCAGTCAATATAGATTTCCTTCTGCTTACTAGTATTTGACATTTAACAGTTTAATTAAATTCACCCCAAGGAGGGAAATGCAACTGGAAGAGATTTATTTTCTCACTAAATAGAAATGTCAGTAACTGGAATAAGAACTCATTGCCAAGAACTAACAACCACTGCAGCTTCACAGTGCTAATGAAGCCTGAGAGACAGAGATTACAGTAGAGAGACAGGCCTTTACAGGAAAGCTATCAAATGGAACTGAAATATTAGAAATGGGAACATCAGCACATTGATTAAGATGCTACCCATAATCCTGGATTGGATTGGGGTCCCCATCCCTGCAAAAGTTGAACATAGAGTAGTACTTCCCTCCTATTTTTTTTAAATAATTATATACCTTGTTTGTCTGTGTTTCTCAAGTTGATCATTTTACACAGTTTTGTATGCATTGTGTTATTTTATGCATTGTGCCTTGCTGTTGTTTCTATTGATTATAGTTTAGTAATTATTTACTGTAATTGTTAAGATTGAATTTCTGTTTGATTATTAATTGCTGATATTTATTCTTATTGTGTACTGATATTTATTTTTATTGTGTACTTTATATTCTAATGGATTATTGAATATTACTTTATTTGATATAAGTTATTTGACAGACATAACAATCCAATCCAATACAAAAAATAATAAACACATATCTTTAAATATTTTTTTCATTATGATTTTTTTAAAAAAATAATTGGGTCAGATTGTTATACGGTGTGTGATCTTCGTTGTATATTTTGTTGTTTCTTCAGCTTGTAAACCACCTTGGGTTTAGAAATACAGAAAGGCAGTATACAACTTAAAAATGAAATGAAAAGTTTTGTTTTGCCCTGGCTGGGCTCTACACTCATAATGAAATGTGCTATGATTGTGGTACTGCTTAATGGAGTGGCATAGTAGCACATGTGACAGAGTCATATTCAGGCCAGGCAAAGACATATTGGGGCAAGACAAATCAGTACCCTGGACAGAGCATTGTCTGTGCCCCTAAAGGGTTGCTCCTTTGTTCTGCATCAACTGGTTACAATATTGTGTAGGGGAGATGGGGGATGCCACAGGAATAGATCTTCTGAATCTCAGTGAGAGTTCTTATTCAAGTCACTGGCCAAGCTGCAGGAAGTGTGGGGTGTTGAATCTGCAACAGGTAAACTCATTTGCACAATAGAAAAATTGGGTCGGCCAGTGGATCCATCACCATTTGACAGGCCAGGGATTGCCACAATTAGAAATGAGAGGTGCCGCTTGTGCACTCAAAGTGTGAGGGGGGCCCATGGGGAAAGCTGGCGCCACCATGAGAAAGGGCCCTACATTTGAACTGATGTACATGCAGAGCATTCTCTATGCAAGGAGTTTGGCCCAATCCTGAATAGCCATGCACTTGGGCTTACCCCTCTCTATGCACAATGGTGCTTATTTGAACACCCTTAAGATGTTAGGATATGTGGAGGTGTTTCCTCCCCACTCATCAGTTCTTTTGAGAAGACCTAGTGGGTGGTTTTGACTCATGCTCAAGGTGTGGCAGATCAACATATTTGTGCACTTAGAGGAAAAGGGGGATTGCTTGAGGCTCATCAACCTTTTGACAAGCTACCTGCAAATGCTGGCATCTCATGTTGCCTGGAAGCAACCTACTGTGAGTGTCAATTTTGGTTTCTCTCAGTTTCTCATTTTCCAAATCTTCTTTTCTTTACATTTCCACATCAGTTTGCTTTTAAATAAAATCATCATGAAAATTCATCAGTATTTTAGGGTAAATATTTTCTAATATGCATATTTTTAATGCAATTTTGCTCACAGCACATATTTTTACAAAGCATCTCCCCCTCATATAATGCGTTTTGTATTTACACTAATATATGCTTTTCTTGCCCCTTTTCTTTTTAATTTATTTTTATCATATCTTCCAGAGCACATTCAAAACACAGAATCACAAGCCACCCAAATAAATCAAAACCAGGTCCCACTGTTACTGTATGAGGATGATGCGGTCTTATTATCACTGACGATTATAGGTCTGAAACGTCTTTTACTCTCCCTTGTTTCCTATTGTGAAACCAATAAACTCTCAATAAATTATGAGAAGACAAAAATTCTGGTCTTCTCTAATTCACAGAAACTAAAGAAATGGAAAATAAGAGGACAAGAAATCCAGCAACTAAAGATGCACAGAGATATCAGAATTTTATTCCAGAGCAACTCAGGTTGGTCAAACCATCGCACAGGTGCTATAAAACAGGCAAAGTGTAGCTCACTTTTATTTTCAGAAAGGTAACCAATTTATACCAGCTGCTATTCAAGCTATAGTGTAGTCCCAGCTACTTTTTGGGATCCCAGTATGGATACAAGCATATAATAGTGATTTAGATAAGATATACTCAAGTTTCTTAAGACATATCCTAGGGCTCCCAAGTTCAATTAAGTATGAGACGATGTGTGCAGAACTAGGTATACTTACGATGGAATACTGGGTGTGGGCTAGCACTATAAAAGACTGGTTGCATTGTCAATTCCATTGCCAACCTTCGAGTCTGCTCTCTGACTTACTTAAGAACTCTTATAAATTCAGATGGTTTCAACTCCAAACCAGATGGTTTACATAGCAAAATCAGATCTACTGGTATTGACTTGTAGCTCTTGTATAGTTCAAGTGAGCAATATATTTATTGTAATATTCAAATCAGATTAAGGGACACTGAAAAAACAAAACATCGAGTCAGCTGTAAATAAAATTTGCTCCCCCAAGTTTTATGATTCAAATACAAAAGATAACAGGGTCACTTATATTTCAAAATGAATAATTCCAGTTGAACCTTTATGTTAACCTGACTGAACGTTTTCCCCTCAGCTTTTGTCAAGGGCAGATATTTAAACATCCCCAGAAACACTAGACATTGCAGATGTTTTTTAAATGTGCCAGACACAGTAGAACATATTCTTTTCTACTGTCCATTGTTCAACCAGCTACGCAAATGCATGCTCCCTTTTTTGGGTTGTCTAACATCACGGCACAATGAAAATATCAGATTCTGACTGACATTAACTCGGAAGTAACTGCAAGAGTGACTGAGTTTTTATCAATAGTAGCTCTCAGAGTGGTGAATGGCACTATTTTAGTGGGAAGAAACTCCAATGAAAATCCTCACTACTACATATTTTTACATGACTGTTTATTTGTATATATTTTTTAAAAAATATGTATGGGTGTTTTCTGATGGCCTATACTTGTAATTCCTAATAAAAGTTTGGCAAAGTAAGTACTAATATATGCCTTTTTAGCCTTACTAATTAGTATAAGCATGTTTGTACATATTACTTGACTTACTTGTCTGGAGAACTCCATTGCAAAATTCAGAGGAGTGCAGAATTTGAAAGATTTTGTGTTTGTTTTGGAAAGTGCAAATCAGGTAGATTCACCCTTAAATGTGAGGTGAGTAGAATTTCTCCCACTTTCAACACCATTAGAAACACACAGTGATTGCTGGTTCACTAGCAAAGGAACATTTGCAAAAGGGAAAATCTCAGGACTCTAGAATGTCACCCTCCTGAACAGAAAGTGAGTCATTGGCATTAATATTAGTACTATTAATGAGCAAGTCTGCAAAACTGAAAGCACAACATATTTCCATTCACCATAGCACAGTGTTTGGTGAAATCAGCTCGCCCAATATATTTTGTTTGTGGTGTGTGTGTGTGTGTGTGCTTGGGTGCTCTTAACTGTACACATTAATTGCTGGATTGAGAGACCATGATCAGAGACTTTGACTTTCTTTCTTTTTTGATGATTAAATTTTTATTAGTTTTTACACATATTTTCCAGCATAACATCCTTTTAAGCATCATTTCGAATTTTTTGGCTATCGCCGCCTGAGACTTCCTTCAACCTTGACTGATGGTTTTCTAAACTCTTTCTAATTATGCATTTTGTTGATTTTCACAAAGCCTATGGACAAATTGAAAATAAATAAAATTACTACCCACAGCAATCCACAACATTCCTTTGACAAGTGGTACCCGCCCTTGAAAAAACATTTACAATACTTCTACTTGCTTTCCATCATTATGAGCAAAATCTTCAATGCATCCCAGCCTCACAAGAATTAGAACCCTCCCTCTCCCAACTAGTTTGCTGTATCATGTTCCATTGGCACAGGTATAGAAAAATCCAGCTTTCTTTCCATTTCATAATTATCAGGAAGATCAATGCCAGAATAAGTATCAGGGTGAATATATGTGTTCTCTTAATTTTGACAAGCATTTTTGAAATTGTGTTTTTCAATGTTTTATAAATGTTGATCAATAGGGATGGGAATGACCAAGCATATTCTTCTGTTACGTTTTCTTTATACAATTACTGTTTGTGTTTGAATGTGATTATGGTCCAACTGCTTTCTCCCGTGATAGTTGGTAATTGAATTCTATTTGCTATAGAACTCTGTATGACCACTTTAGCAGCCTCTTTTTCTACAGAATCCCATCTTACAGATATAAAATTAAAGGCTTGGAGGAGTCCAAAATATGACATCCAGATCAATCTCCCCATCCTATAAAACTATATTTCTTTCATCTAATCCTGGCTTGCTAAATCAGAGTAGATCAAAGACAGCCTTGATTCAGTATGTCTGTGTATATGAACTTCATGATCACCAACATGAAGTGTTGTTAGGTTCCTCATCATTTCCAATCCCTAAGGAACAGGAAGCAAGTTCCTTCTCTGATGACACAGCTTGTTCAAGTGCAACAAACTTTTCAAAGTTGTGTGTGGGATTCTGGGGTGAGAATGTGCACCAACAGATACCCTCACATGCATGTTTGTCTTCCTTTCACTCCCTCTTCTCTCACATACCAGAGCCCTATTCAGTTATTCTTCTCCATGTGGCCTCATCCTGTAGAGCAGGTGTAGGGAGCCTCGAACCCTCCAGATGTTGCTGAACTACTGGTACATATCTCAGCAACCCTAGCAAGCATGACCAGGTATGTTGGGAACTATCATTCAGAAATATCTAAAGGGCCAAAGCTTCCTCAAATCTAGTGTAGAGGGAGAGTAGAGCCTGCTCCAACATTTCTGTCAATACATATGCAACTGGGGCAATCTTACAATGAAGAGGCACCAAATAATGTCATGGACAGGAAATGGATGCTGATGGTTACCTAATGGCAGCACTATCTCAGTCATACATCTGTCATGATTTCTGATGTTAATATGCAGGATTTTCCTTTGTCAATCTTTACCAGTCTTCTAATGCAGCACCCAGTTTTACCCATTAGGAAAGTTAAGGAGCTCTTATTAATGCATTGTACAGATGATGCAGCTAGAAAGTGCATTAAAATATAGAATACACTGAAGATGACAGGCTAAGTGAGTTCATCAGATATGGCTATCCAGGAAGAGGGACTGTTCATAACAATATAGGAACCTGCCTTATACAGAGTTAAGACCATTTATTGACTCATATTGCTCACTACCATTTGCACTGACCAGCACCAGCTCTCTAAGGTCTCACACTGGAGCTTTCCCCAATTGAACCAAGCTATTTATTATTAATTATTATTATTTACTAGTACCCAACCCATCTGACTGTGTTACCCAGTCTTTGTCTAGTGGTCCACATGCTATTATGGAAGGATGTTGATGCAAAAGTAACATAGTAAATTTCATTTGTGTTAATTAGAAACTGGAAACACTTCACTGATTTATTTTTTTAAAAACCAACTTTTCTAAGACCCAAATATAGCACATCACCTCATCCGAAGCCAGACTTTGCTGCTCCTCAAGAATATTTGGGCTTTACTTTTTCTATAAATCACTTCTATGTTAAAAAATTCTAAACCTCAGAGGACAGTTTAGCTTTATAGTGTCAGCACTAATAAATCTGTAACCTTTCTCTATACTACTTGCTGCTCCTGGGGCTGATTTTAAGATGATGTGTTTAAGCAGAGTACTGGGATTTTAAAGGATCCAATGTAAATATGCAACTCTGCCAAATAAACTTCAACAATGCAAAATCTGAGGCGACATTGAAAAAATAACCACTGGCACTTTTTCAGCTAAAGAATAAAAGTAATTCATCTACCAAGATATTTGTTGAGGGTATTAATTTATATGTAACTCAAAATATTAAACTCAAGGAAGAAGACGTATAAAATGTTGGATGCTTATTATAATAGGAATTTAAGTGCCAGAAGTCAGCATGTCATTTTGGTTAGAATCCTGGACTATGAGCATTAAACCACACAAATTTGAAGATGCTTTTATCTGTACCAACTCTGCTGAAGGCATCGAGAAGCTGCAAACATCTTGTAGAATAGCATCTTTAATATTATTACTAATTGTTATTGATAATACTAATATTAAATAAATGTTACACAATACATTTTTATTTGTACACAGCACTTAAGTGTTTTTGAGATAATGAGAGAGAAGATGTAAGGATAATGTATATTCTGTTTCGGGAAAGGGTGTTGCATGTTGCATATGCTTTGAATGCTGACGGTCCCAAACTCAATCACAGGCATCACCAGATAAGGCTGCGGAAAAATCCCTGCCTGAAATCTTGGAGAGCTGCTGCCAGTTAATATTAACAACACTGACCTATATTGAATCATGGTCTGACTTGATATAAGAGACAGCTTCCTATGTCAATGGCAACAACAACCACCATTTCACAAATAAAATTATGACTTCTACATCTTAAAGTTCAGTGGTTTTCAAACTTCCTACCTTCAAGGAACTATTTCCTCCTGGACTTTGAATTCTGAGGGACCCCTTTGAAAGTTCCACCATGAAATCCCAACGTTCTGCAGATGATTCTGAGATGGGGCTGAGGGTACCCATTCAATCCATTTCAGGTACCAGCAGAGCTTGTGGGCCCTCACTCTTAGCCTGGATTAATGGAGCATGTATCCTAGCACAGTGTTTCTCAGACAGTGGGCCTGGATATACCAGCGAGCCTTGGGCCACTGCTGTTCCTCCCCTGCTCCCTAGCCATGCCCTAGCCTTTTGGCTGGACTGATGCCGGCACAGGGGGATTGAGGAACAGACAGGCATTCTTCATTTAAAGATATGCCTATGCAGCAATGGCTATTCCACACCCAGATTGCTGCCATTTTAAGTACTCTGTAAATAAACCCCTTTGATAATAAAATTGATCTCTCCTCAATATTAAGTCATACTGGCTTGGTTCCATTCACAGTAATCAAAGCACACTGATTTTGTGTGTGAGAGGCAGAAACAAGACTCAGGCTAACTGGTACACACAGAATACCCAATGTTATTTTGGAGTAAATAAGCATATCCCTAGCTTTTTATAGTACTACATGCTATGATTAGTGGGTTCCTTACTCCTTATTTATTGACACAAAGGGTGTGAAAGCTAAACTAAAGTGAATATATATAAATCTGGTTCATTTTTTCTTCATCGGACACTTTGGAAACAATGTGGGTGGACAGAAGCTGGATTTGAGGTTTGAAACACATTTGGTGTGCAAGCTCTTAAATGCTTCTATATTTAAGAAATCCGTTTGACAGAGTGGGCAGTTAAGCATTGCAATCCTGTATGTGTTCACTCAGTTCCACTGGGTGCAATGAGATTTCCTCCCAGATAAATGAGTATAGGATTGCAGCCTCATAGTGTAATCCATTCATGTTTCCCTCAAAGTAAGTCCATCCCTGTTCAATGGGGCTTACACCGAGGAAAATGTAAATAGGATTGCAGCCTTAATTATCTCACTTTGCAGTGCCTATTAGGCATATGGACCTGTACACCCATCAGTACTCATCTAATCTAACAGCCCCAAATTATGCCCCATAACACCTGAAAGCTTGCAGTTCATTTTGTTCTCATTATATTTCTGCTAGTCTGCAATACTGTACTTTGTACAGTATATTGCTTTCCCGGCTACACCATTAGTTAATGTTCTGTTAAGCTTAATCACTGTAGTACAGAGATTTACCAATTAAATTGATAACCTTGAGGAGGTCATACATACATAAAACAAGAATGATACTTGCTGATCCAACAAGGATGGTGTGCTTATGAAAACTGGTCTTTCTTCCTGGATCAAGAACCATGAGCACAGATTGGTACCAGGTGGTGGGGCACTATGTGACTGGATTTCCATATTTAACAGCCTGAGATATGGGTTCAGATTTCAGGAAAATTCAAAATTTTCTCTGACAGAGCATCACCTTCCATGTGGTGGAACACTGCAACTCTACATAGAAATAGAAAACACTTTTAATGGAAATTAATTCATATTTTTCAATCAACAGTAGACACCAACGGGGGCAATTTCACACTAATTAAAAACAACTTCTCAGAATTGTTATTCATATTCACATAGGTTTCTCTTTTGTTGTCATATGGAGACTGCAGATGCAATTTGACCTTGTCATGAATCTGCTTTGATAAACAGGTTTACAAATGGGCAAGATATCAAAACCTGGAAAATGTGAGAAAAAGCTGAAATAAGGCATGAGTAAGAGAGGCAGGAGTGAGGGGCACATCACATAAGGTTCATGGTGCATGTTACAGTCTCTCTGCAAGCAGCCAAACTCACTGGCAGATCTAGGTTCATTCAAATACAAAACTTTGAAAATTTAAAAAGTTCCATTGGCATCAAACAGGAATGCATTTAAGGGCTACCAAGGTAATTTACAATTTTAAATCATCAACTTTTCTTTTTTAAAAAATCATAAAACAATATCATAACAAGGTGATTAGGAACATGAAAAGGACACCTTTCAAACACAGAGTGAAATTAATTAGATTTTAAAATTTTCCAATAGTTCTGCGGAACAAAGAAGGTTTAACAGCCAGCCTAAAACTAAAACATGAAACCGGCCTAGTCTTCCAAAGGATGCAAGTTCCATAGTCGTGTTGCCACTGCAAAAAAGGCCTGTGCCTCTCTTGATGATGGGACACGCAGAAGGTCCAGGATGATCGTCCTATTAGCCGGAGTCCTACCAAAGATCTGCATAGCATTAGGACATCTGCATAGCCGTCTTCCAATGCAGCAGAAGATGGAAAGTGGACACTCCTTCTGAACACGGTTGGAAAGTGTGTGACCATCTTCCAGATGCTTGCTGGCAAGATCAGTCCCAGCTAGAAAGCAGGAATTACCAGTGGTGGTATTAGTTTTGTTTTGTTTTAATTTAATGAGAGAATTACGTCCAGGGTCTAAAGTTACCGAGCAGTCACAATTGCTGGGCAATAAAATATTTTCTGTTCAGCAAAGTCATGCTTCAACAACAAGGTATTCCTGGAATCTGGATTTCATAGAATTGTAGAATTAGAAGAGACCATGAGAGCCATCTAGTTCAACCCTCTGCAATGCAGTAATCTTTTGCCCAATGTGGGGCTTGAACCCACAGCTTTGAGATTAAGAGTCTCATGCTCTACTGGCTGAGCTATTCATTGAGATTTGCATGCTTGGCTGTTCTTGGTCCTATCTCTGCCTTTGTCCTCTGATTCTGACTTGCTCTTTGGTCCAGACTTGTGACTTCAGGGCTGGCCTGCCCATAAGGTGCACTAAGGCAGTGGGCAGTGAACCAGCAAGAGGTGGTGCTCTCAAATGCCAAGTTTAGTTATGAACTGACTATACTCCACCTCCAACTTGTATTGAATATTGGGGGGGGGGGGTCCCCCAGCTGAGCCCCATCCAAGATAATCAATCACAAGATATGGCACACACCCACACCGTTTGAATGGCAATGTCCATCAACTTTGGGGGAGCCCACCCCCTCAAATATTTTACAGGGGGCGAAGGGACCTCTTCCCATAGGAGTTAGCTTCTATGACCTCCACAGTTGGAGGCAGCAATGAATACCAGTTGCTGGAAACCACAGGAGGGGAGAACGCTCTTGTGCTTGATTTCTGCTTGAGGGTTTCTCACATGCATCTGGGTGGCCGCCATGAGAACAGGAAGTTGGGCTAGATGGGCCATTGGCCTGATCCAGCAGGCTGTTCTTATGTCTTGGCAGCAGTCGTTAAGTTGAGCTATATGAAGCTATGGTAGGCCACATTCTTTTAATCACTGAAATTTCTCTCCCATTTATCCTGAAAACTTGGTAACTCTCCACCTGACCTAATAAAAGGAAACCGACTGCAGCCTATAAGAGCATCTATTGATCTGTATGAGCCAGCTTTGAACCAAACCATAAAAAGGAATAGCAAACAAAAGCCCACATCCCATTTCCTCACACTGAAGAATTTTTATGCTTAAAAGATAATGCGAAACACTGGAAGTCTGCTTGAAACATTGCAGCAGGCTGTTTCATTTTTCTTTCAAACATGTGACACTCACATGGTAGGCAACTGGCTCAATAGCAGATGAAGCCTCCGGTTTGCATGAGAGGAGCTTTCAGTTCTATTTTGGGGCTCTTTCATGCCTTTGAAGCCCTTGTCGGCATTGAGGGTGGCTCAAAGTCACAAAATAGTAGTGGGAGCTCTGGGAGACACCAAACGTTCACCCAAGCTTTGAATTTGGTGCACTTGAATGCACTTGAATTACCCATTTTAACTCAGCATTCAAAAGAGATGCAGATACTTCAGCACTAACTTTGCTGGGCTGAACTATTATCACAGATTTCTGAACTAAATTCAAATGTTAATTTTTAAGCCTGGGTGTGTGGGTGTGGGTGTAATCCACTGGAAAGGGGGAAATAACATATTAAATCAGAACAAGGAAATAGCAAAAACAAAACAAATGCCATAGTGTGAGTCATGTGAGTAAAGCATACAGCAAATGGAGAAGTGTCAGCTTTTATGCCTTTGCGCAATGACCACACACTTCCAGAGACTTCCATATCAGAATTCCCAGTGCCATTTTACTGGAAGCTGGGACTAAAATGACATATAAAAGTCAATCCGTGATTTGATCTCCCTTTAGCTCATTGTTGATTTTAATGATTTTGAATATTTTTAAATATCTGGTTTCTAACTGTCTTTTACCAATAGTTTTAATATTTCACTTTTTGTAAACCATTATTGCAATCAAGCAGTATATAAATGACATTCAATGTAAACAAATGAATAAATAAACACTGACAAGAAGACAGGTAAGGCAGACATTGAATAAGTATGTGAATGGTCTTGGGTAATATTTCTAGTAGATGCTCTGGGTCATGGGTAGGCAAACTAAGGCTTGGGGGCCGGATCTGGCCCAATCGCCTTCTAAATCCGGTCCACGGACGGTCTGGGAATCAGCATGTTTTTACATGAGTAGAATGTGTGCTTTTATTTAAAATGCATCTCTGGGTTATTTGTGGGGCATAGGAATCCGTACATATTTTTTTTCAGAATATAGTCCACCCCCCCCCCACAAGGTCTGAGGAACAGTGGACCAGCCCCCTGCTGAAAAAGTTTCCTGATCCCTGCTCTGGGTTCTAGTTGTTTTCAGCACTGGGAAACAGAATTTAACTTCTCACAAAACATGTAGCAAATATGATTTAAAGAAGGACAAAAGTCTTTCTGGATTAGACAAAAGGCCTACCTGTGGAAAAGCCCACAAACTGGATTCGAAGGCAACTCAGGCTGTAGCTATCATGCTCTATAGATGCTGTGTCTTCCAGTCTTGCCTTGTTTCAGAAACTTCCAGCAAAACATCTTTCTATTCCAGAGATTTTGAAGGAAAGGTGTTGTCTCCAAGTAGTAGTTATATTTACAGTGGTGCCCAGCAAGACGAATGCCTCGCAAAACGAGAAATGCACAAGACGAAAGGGTTTTTCGGTTTTTGCGTTGCTTCGCTAGACGATTTTCCCTATGGGCTTGCTTCGCAAGATGAAACGTCTTGCGAGTTCGTTTCCTTTGTTCCTTTGTTTCCTTGTTTTCTTAAAGCCGCTAAGCCGCTAAGCTGCTAATAGCCATGCTTCGCAAGACGAAAAAAACGCAAGACGAAGAGACTCGCGGAATGGATTAATTTCGTCTTGCGAGGCACCACTGTATAATCAGCTGATATCACATTAGATGCCATTCACCCATTCTGGTGCCTCCAACTTTTAATGTTTGTTCCATGACAGAATTAAGAAGTTTCACATGTCTCAATTTATCCATACATCTGAGTTTGGTTTTCCTTGAGCTCAGATAGAGTTGTTGGTAGTTGGGCGGTATCCAACTAACTTGTTCTGTCAGCACAAGAATTTACACTTGTGCAATGGAACTCCTCCCATGTATGTCACACCCTCCATAATCTTCTCCTGAGCATTGCAGGAACCCCTAGAACAGATTTAGGCAGTGCTTTTGGGGGGAACAGGATGCAGGGGTATGCATACCCCTAAACATTTTGTGAATCTAATGGGAGAAGAAACTAAAATATTTTAAAAATTTAGTTTCTTCTCTAGTACGGTAAATTGTCAGTTCCATTGAATAGCATGATGAATTGTCAGTTCCATTGCTACCCCTGATGGCGGCCTCATTTCCTGTCACTGTGTTTCCTGAGTCTCAGAGGGAAGCGAGCAAGTAATGTGTGAAGTAGGAGTTGGAATCTAGCATGGTGCTTGGTCAGTTTCGTTGTTACCACCTCCGATGGCGGCTTCATTTCCTTTCCCAGTGATTTTTTGAGTCAAAATGAGAGTACTACTAAATTTTTATTTTAGGGAAAAAAGCACTGGATTTAGGGGTGCCTAAGGGGAGGAGAGGGAGGAGGTTCTGAAACATAATTCTTTGATTGAACAGGTTCCGTGAACGCCACCCAGTATTTTTAAAATTACGTCCATCACTGGAAATGTTAATACCAAATTAGACTATGGTCACATACAGATCTGAAAATCCACAATGGTGAAAAGCAGAGGTACTCACACAAGCCCTGTGTTGTACACATTCAACCCTCTGTGCATTGGACCTGACCTTCCTGTGTTTCTTGAGAACCTCGATAAAGCAGGGTCTTGGATCAAATTCTACTTGTGTTCAAGTGAACATGAACAAAAGCCTCCTGCAGAGTTTCCTAGTTCAACATGGGATTGTCAAGGACTGAGTGGGTGGGGCGAGTGTGCATAGGGATATTGGAGGTGGAGCATGCATTTGTGCCTCTCCAACTTTTAACCTTCATGTGTTTAAGTGAATGCCTGAACAGAGCTTCTATACACTGAGATAGCCAACCAGGGCAGTTCTTTAGCAGACTTCCTGATGTAACGGTTGCTGATGTACTGCTATCATATTATTTCCAATATTATCCACTGCAAACATTGAAGGCTTAAGTGCCATTTATCAATTCACCATATTTACTTTATCACACTTGGAAATACCATGGAAGTTAAAAGCCAATAAAGCACCAATTTGCCATCACTTCTGTTTGAAGAAAGTGGCATGTACCAGGACCTTTTGCTGAAATAGCATCTTTGCTAGATCCTAGCATTTGAAATACGGATACTAATTCCAGTTTATATGCCATTATTAACCTTAAAAAAAAAATTACACACAAAAGGGATTGCCTACCCTTGTATAAACTCTGCTCATCACTTTAAGACCTTGAAAACAGCCGAGAACAGACAACAGCAGCACTTCCTGCTTCATTGTCTTAATGCAGGAATATAACCTCCAACAACAAATGCCACTGGCAAAATGCCTTTATATATTTCTTAAATTCAGAAATTCAAGCACATCTAAAAAATAAAAGAAAATAAAAACACCTTGCTGATTTTAGGCAGCTATTTGGGTGTTATTCTGCACCTACAGCAACAAGCCAAGGACAATTCGTGAAATTTAATCACTAAAAAACAGCTCATCATCTGTTGAAACTGTTCGTGCTTGAAGAACAAAACAGTGATTGCAATAAATAAACAAATAAACCCCAACTTGTTCTGGATGTCTGAGTTCATATCCAGCTTTGGTAACTATATACTTAGGCATATATATGCCACATTTTCTTCTACTGCAGAGCTACGCTTTTGTGCCCTGCCTGCAAGTAGACTTTTATCGCTTGCAGCTGCTTCCTGCTGAGACAAGACAGCATCGCATTGTGTGGGAAAGGAGGAGAGTGGCTTAAACATACCTGCAGACATTTGGAAGCTATGTAAGGAGACATAAATTATATTCATATGAATAAGTTTCAGACATCTTTTCCATATGGGGATAGCTTGGGAATATGTTTAAAGCTGATGTGATTTTTCCTCCTCTCCCTAGGGTGTAACAGTTATTTAGATACCATGCCTTCTCAGTCAAAAGCCGAGATAGATTAGAAGTATTTGGAAGAAATGGAAGGAAACAGCCCTCCTTGGAGTCTCATTGGAGCACCCCTTCGGAGTGCTGCAGATTGAACATGGATTGAAATGGCACCATCTGACCTAAAGCCATGCCCTAAGACTGTGTTAGTTGATGTGGTGTCCTCAGGCTGTCAGTGGACTACACTCCCATCAGCCCCAGCCCAGGGCTGGATTAACAATTAAGCAAAATAAGCACGTGCTTAGGGCATCAAAGGAAGGCGGGCACCACATTAATTTTCCATTGCTGAATATGCCACAGACCATATGTGTCACGAACTGGCAGGATGCCAGGGAGGAGGAAGAGGAGGAGGCTCCCAGCAAGGAGTGTAGCTGGGACTGGGACACACCTGGGCAAGCTGGGGATTGGGAAGGAAGTACTCACAGGATGATGGAGGATAGCAAGGGGATGGAGGTCAGTGCACAGGAACCAGAGCAGCAGGACCCATCACCAGAGCCAGAGGGACCCCTGTCTCCACGAACACGGCAAGCTCTGGGGCATAGGGAGCAGTGGGAGTGGTGCTCCAGGAGGCTGAGGCAGGCAAGGGCGCACAGCCCAGATCCCTAGCTGGCCAGGTGGGGCTCGCTAGCTCTGGGAGGTGGTGTGTGATTCCTCAGCTGGAGTAGGCTTGGAACAGGTGAGGGTCACCTGCCTCATCAAGCCCAGATGCTGCAATCAGCATGCTAAGTCAAAAAGGGAAGCAGAGCTGAGATATTGGGTCTGGTCAACTGCCCATGTTGGTGGACCTTGGCTTGGGTGTTCTGGTACCTCTATGGGACTGTGCTTCGGGTTTGACCCTGGACTGTATCCTGACTGCTGGATTTCAGACTTGGTTACTTGGATTGACCCTCAGGCATTCCTAATTTCCAAATCCAAGCCTCTCAGCTCTAAATAATTTAAGTGTTGTTGTTTAGTCGTTTAGTTGGGTCCGACTCTTCGTGACCCCATGGACCAGAGCACACCAGGCACTCCTGTCTTCCACTGTCTCCCTCAATTTGGTCAAACTCATGTTGGTAGCTTCAAGAACACTGTCCAACCATCTCGTCCTATGTCGTCCCCTTTTCCTTGTGCCCTCAATCTTTCCCAACATCAGGGTCTTTTCCAGGGAGTCTTCTCTTCTCATGAGGTGGCCAAAGCATTGGAGCCTAAGCTTCAGGATCTGTCCTTCCAGTGAGCACTCAGGGCTGATTTCCTTCAGAATGGATAGGTTTGATCTTCTTGCAGTCCATGTTACTCTCAAGAGTCTCCTCCAGTACCATAATTCAAAAGCATCAATTCTTTGGCTATTAGCCTTCTTTATGGTCCAGCTCTCACTTCCATACATCACTATTGGGAAAACCATAGCTTTAACTACCTATACGGACCTTTGTCGGCAAGGTGATGTCTCTGCTTTTTAAGACGCTGTCTAGGTTTGTCATCACTTTTGTCTCAAGAACAGGTGTCTTTTAATTTCGTGACTGCTGTCACCATCTGCAGTGATCATGGAGCCCAAGAAAGTAAAATCTCTCACTACCTCCATTTCTTCCCTTTCTGTTTGCCAGGAGCTGATGGGACCAGTGGCCATGATCTTAGTGTGTGTTTTTTTAGTGTGTGTGTGTGTGTGGTTTTTTTTGTTTGTTTGTTTTTGTCCATGGAGTTTTCTTGGCAGGGATACTTGCCAGTTCCTGCTCCAGGTAGATCATGTTTAGTCAAAACTCGCCACTATGACCTGTCCATCTTGGGTGGCCCTGCACGGCATAGCTCTAGCTTCTCTGAGTTATTCAAGCCCCTTTGCTACGACAAGGCAGTAATCCATGAAGGAGAAAGAATTTAAGTACGTAACCTGAATTTAAGGTACACATTAAGTATTGACTCTCCTTAGGTACGTGAGGAATGCTGTGGTCTAATACAAGGTAGAATGACACCATGTTTCAAATAACAGAGCTGGCAGGAATTCAGAACCTAAAGACCATGATAAACCTAACTACTTGCACTTCAATTTTACCCATTGCAGAAAATATATGATTTTTTTTTTTTTAAAAAAAAAGATCATAGCCTCAACATTTATAGCAATAGTCTTATAATTATTTACGCCTTAAGTAAGTGCAACTAAATCAACACATTAACATGTATTGGAGTGAATCCAAATGTACCCTTCTGTTCATCGATAACAGAAATAGTATAAATACAATTCATTCGCAGTCTTCAAATTTCACAGATTTGTGGATAATTGCTCTCAACATTTTGATATACAATTAATTTAATTTAAATCCAACACTTTTCTTAACCATATGTTGGGTTTATTTGTAGATTCCCCAAAACTTTGGAAAAGTAATCCAACCTATGATCAATAATTTTGAATATTAGGGGTATTAAGAAAAATTAATAACCATAATTTTGAATCCAGATATCACCTTAAATATTTAATTAATATTATTTAGAATTATTTTCCAAATCATCCGTGCCCATTTGCTTGAGTAACATATGGATAAAATCCTCCTTATAAGATTTGGATTTAACTCTCTCTTTAGGACTGAACCCAATTTTTAAAAACCTTACCACTCATATGTTAACAATTGAAACACTATACAGTGGTACCTCAGTTTTCGAATGTTATCTGTTCCGGAAGACTGTTCAGCTTCCAAAATGTTCGAAAACCGAGGTTCGAAAAGGGCCGCCTGCAATTTATTTTGAGGAAAATTGAAAAAAACTCAGCAGAAGTCATTCGACTTCCAAGGCACTTTCGAAAATGGAAACAATTACTTCTGAGTTTTCAGTGTTCGAAAACCAAAACGTTCAGATTCCGAGACGCTCGGAAACCGAGGTACCACTGTATTACTAATAGAAAAAGAAAAGGACAGTTTTCATTTCTTTCAAATGATCTCTCACTGTATAACAGGGAACTGTTATACATTCAGTGGTAGTTTAGTAGCAAGCAACTCTAGGCTTAGCAAACCTGTTGAAGTCATCAGGCTGGTTTGTGGCATGATGGCTGTCATGGTAGAGGAGGAAGGATGAGCTTTTTGCAAGATCTTGTGGGTGGAGGGGGATATCCATGCATCTTGCACAACCTAGTGAGATCTCGGGAGTGCTATCAATCTTTAGCAAGACCAGCCACCATCTCACCTGGCCTGCATCCACCTTTCTCTTTCCCAGTCCTCTCTTCCTGGATCATGCATTGGTTTATCTGGTTGGAGAGGAATTTAATTCTCAACTTCAGTTGGCCCTGCATTGAGAGGTTTTCACATTTCTCTCAGGTTGTAGCAAGTTTCTTTCTCACAACCTGGGGGCAGTGGCATTGGGTAGGGTAGATGGATAAAGGGGGACCCCCTCAAAAAAGGTTCTAAGAGGTGAACAGCCCTTGGTCTGACCCTCATTCATAAGACAGCAGTGAGCCTGTAAGAATAAGAAGGTAAGAGCTTTGCTAGAATACCTTTCATGATTACTACAGGAGTGCCACATGAGATAAGATCCTGTTTTGGACCTGCAGAGAGTTGTCAAACAGTGTGTATTAGCATGAACCATGCCACATATATCAGGTACACCAATGGCATCTGTTCCAACCAAAGTACAACACTGGAATAGAATTTCATTTTCTTAGTCACTCTCCCTTTTAACAAATCCCACATCGGGGGTGGGGGTGGGGATCCAGAATCAGGAAACCACAAGGAAAGAAAGGAGGGCTAGAGACAAGATAACTACTTGAGGACACAGCCCCACTAAGATGGCTGTTAAGATAGATTCACAATTCGTCCCAAAGTGTGAGGGTCGTCATATGGATATGGAAAGGCAAAATCCACTGTCAAGTCAGCCATCTCAGCCAAGGGACCATATGTAGTTCTTTAAGAGAATTCAATCAGTTCATATTGATACATTTACCTGGGATTTAAGAGAGAACTGGGATTTGTTATACTGTATAAGGGGAATGAGAAAAGCCCAGTGGAGCTTGCTAGCATGTACTTTACTTTTATTCTACATATGTATATGTGTGTATGTGTGTGTCAGTGGCAGAGCCTCATGCTCTGGCACCGGGGGGCGTAGAGCAGGTGGGGCCATGGCTGGTACGCATCCCGGGGGGGGCATGGTGAGCATCCCAGGGGTGCAGCACGCTGCCCGCAGGGGTGTGGCATGGTGCGCCACCCGCAGGGGCATGGTGCACATTCTGGGGGCATGGTGCCCAGCGCAGGCAGGGGGGCAGCCGCGATCGCACCTGTGGCGATCACACAGGGTCCCCAGACATTTCACCCTCTATTGATCCCTGTGCCACCACTTTATTTCTTGCTGCCACCACCCAGGCCCTACCTGGTACAATACTGAGTCCAGTCAGGGTTAAATTGGAACATAAACTTCTGTTTATTTATTGCAGTTTAACAAGCGTGTGGTTTCATTAACGGTATCGGTCAATTACAATCATGGAGTGCCTATCCAGACCTATAACTTCCTCTACCTGCTCTCCCTCACTAAACCATCTCTCAGATATTTACTTGTCTTCCTAGCTCCTAACTGTTCCTGACAGAGCTTATTTCACTACACTAACTCAACCTACCCACAGACTCTATCCCAAGTCACTCCCACTCCAACCAACCATCCAACTCCCAACGAACTCCCCCCTTCGGCCATCCCAGGGCTGGTTTTCTAGTCCCTCTGACTCCACCCCCCTGGGTTCTGATTGGGTAACCTGTTTAACTATTTCACCTCCAGCACTCTCATATGTTAACGTCACAGCACCCCACCGGGATTGCGCTGTCGGGGGCAGTGTGCCCCCCGCCCCCCTCTTCCTCTGCCAGTGGTGTGTGTATCAATATCCTATCAGATCTTTTTCTGCATCTGTCACGAATTATTAAAGAACAACACATGGTAGCAGGAATGGGCTTTGAACCCAGGCAAACATGCTTCTATTGAACTTCGGTTGCTTAGTACAGAACGTACAAACCACAAATATGCCAATAAGTTAGCAGGAATAAAGAAAAGCCTCCCTAAGGATGTGTATTTTTTTTATAACTCTAGTGCAGCTTTAATCTCTTCTCTCAACAGACTATCTTCCATTGGAAACAAAAATCATTAGAATCAAATGAGATATGATCTATTCCCCCCTGCGTGCAAAAGCAAAAGCAAAAGCAGATATGTATTTGTATTTCAGGTGCCACAAGAAGCTTTGTTGTTTTAACTAACAATGTTACCCTCCCATCTTAGTTTAGCACTTTCAGCTAGGACTTGTGTTTGTTTTAATACATTTTCCTTTAAGCCTTGAAGCAAAAAGAAAATCCCATGACTCCAATAAGAACAGAGACCTTCCTTCTACTCCCATTTTCCCTTGTGTTCCTGGCTCTTCATGAAGATTTATCTTCACTCTCTATTTCAGCTTCAAAAAAGATTAAGCTTTGATATAGATATTCAGAGAACATCTGTTGTCACGCTAGTAGGAACAATTTTACAAGGGTTCCCAATCCCTGGGCTTTATGGGGAGTGTGTGTTGTTGGTGGGGGGGATTACGGTATTTTTGTGCTTGCAATAAATTTCAAAATTCTAAGGCCACTGATTGCACTCAGAACTAGAAGGTATGCCTGAAAAATCAGAGATTCCACATTTAATGCTGTCTTAGAATTTCCTTTTTTCCTTTGTAAAATCGGTCTTAAATGAAAAACAAATATTTGTTTAGCAAGACAATTTCTTTGCTATCCCTTTGTCTACAAAGAAGTCACCGGGGAAAGGTATGTCTCACTTTTGCCAATACCAAATACTGAAAAAAATTTAAAAACATGACAAGGCACCATTGCACTTTCTTCTGAAAAATATGGAGTTCTTTCAGACACTACCTGTTATTGGGATCAGGAAGGGATTCGGGCACAGGAAACTGTCTTTTACAGAGTCAGAATAACAGTCCATCCAGTTCACTACTACCTGACATTCAGAAGACATCTTAAGGCAGCCCTGTTTAGGGAAGTTTTTAACGTGTGATATTTTACAGTATTTTTGGTTTCTATGGAAGCCGCCCAGAGTGGCTGGGGAGGCCCAGCCAGATGGGCGGGGTATAAATAATAAATTATTATTATTAATAATAATTATTATTACTACTGACCAGAGTGGTTGGCAGCAGCTGCGCTGGATTTCAGACGAGTCTCCCAGCCTAACCTTGAGATACTTTATATTCTATGCTTTAAGCATGCTTTCAATGGATGTTGAGCATGCTGCCTTAGGTGTTGATTGCTAGCAGACCAGAGGCACAATCACATATTTCCTTTTGCAGAGCACTCTGTTCTTCTGTACAAAGTTGTTTACTGCATACCCTCCAACATTTCGCTGATGTAAATAGGGACATCCTATTCCATCATTATTACATTTGTACCCTTCCTCTGGGTGACGCTGGGTAGCTTCCAACATATATAGAAACATAATAACACATCCAACATTAAAAACTATCCAATATTTTCAGATGTCTTCTAAAGGTTGTATAGTTACTTATCTCCTTGGCTCAAAGTTGCATAACTCTATACCCTCCAATATTTTTCAGATGAAAATAGGGATGTCCTAAGGAAAACCGGGACATTCCGGGATCAAATCAGAAACTGGGATGGCTTCTGTAAATCTGGGACTGTCCCTGGAAAATAGGGACACTTGGAGGGTCTGTTACCATACAAATGCAAAACATGGAGGAGGGGTGAGGTAGCACCCCGTTCTTCCTGCCACTTCAAGTTGAGCTGTAGGAGACAGCATAATATGAACCCCTGCTCCATGTCTCCCTGAAAAAGCATATCCCTCCAGGCCACTTAAGCATCACTGGTTGTAAGCAGGTGGCAGCTGTGACTTGGCCCTGCCATGGGACCATCTGGAAGCATCATGTGTGCCCTTTGGCAATGGTAGGCTTCTCGACTGACAAGTCATCAATGTCAGTTTGAAGCAAATGCAAAACTTAAGTGTGTATGGTATCAATCCTAAAGCCACGCTTTTTGTCACAAACATCTTGGTTTACAAACTGAAAGGCACTGCAGAGTAAACATTTTCTTGGAATATATGCATTTTTCTCAATTGTAATCTCCAGTGTAGATAATCCAGCAATATTAGCCACATTTGTCTTAAAGAAGAAGAAAAGTGTTCCTGAAAGCTTTTGCATTGGAGCAGTGCCAGGAAATATGTTACAATTGCAATGTGCATCTTGAATCAATAACCTGGAAGCTAACCTGGAAAAGCATTTTACAACTTGCCTTATCTTTCCTATATGCCTACGAAAATCTGTTCAGCGTGAATAGACTTTACTGACTTCCAGCTGTCAGAGCCACTGACTTCCTTCTCAAGATAGAACACCCAGGTGCATTGGTCAATATTATTTGTTTTATCAGCATTTACTCAGTGAACGGCTTCCAATTTGACCTATGCCAATGCCCTTGAAACTGGAACTAAACAGGGGGAATGAATACTGCTATTTTTTGAATTATTTTTTTATTGTTTATTTGCAGTTTTATACCACCCATTGAACAATAAATTCTCTGGGTAAGGTCTAAAATGCTTTAACCTTAAAATATAAAATATACTGTACGAATGGCAGAGCTATCCAACCCTCTTTGCACCAGGCTGGTGTGTGTGGTTGTATTGGGTAGAGGTGTCCCTTTGCCCAGCCAAGCCGGGCTCCGTTGACTGCCTGTCAGTCCCCTGTAGATCAGCACAGACTCATAGATTCATAGAATCATAGACTTTGAAGGGACCACATCTAGTCCAGCCCCCTGCAATGCAGGAATCTTTTCCCCAATATGGTGCTCAAACTCATGACCCTGAGATTAAGAGTCTCATGCTCTAACCACTGTGCTATACATTAGTATCATTCTACTGGAATGGAACTCTCCCTTCCACCAGCAGGTGAAAGTGTGACCAGTGGAATCCAAAGCCATCAAATCTGGGCTTTTGTTGGAGGTGGGGTGGAACAGAGCTGAGTCAGCCCAGGAGTCCATGAATCCCAAGATGGCCCTGCTTCTTTCACATGATATTGGGTCCTGTTGCTGCACCAGTTTAGGCTGCCCCAGCCATATGCCTGTGCCCCTGACCTTTCACCCTGCATGCTATATACAGTAGGGCTGAAGATATGGTGATGACCTGTGATAGGGTTGCCTCTTTTTCCAGGACACGTCCTCTTTTTCATTGGTACGTAAAATGAGAGTCATCAAAGCAATCCATAGTTAAAAGTAGAAGTCGGCAAATGTGTCCTCTTTTTTCCAAAATATGGCAACCCTACTAACAGTATGTGTGGAGGCAGGGGAGAGAGGGAGAGAAAGTGTTAGGATTAGTCCCTTAAAAAATGTTAATAGAACATAATAATAAAAACCAGAAAAGAGAAAACAACTGGCAGAATCCGAGACCAGGGAGAAGAATCAGTAGAAGAAGGTTGGAAGAAGTTTAAAGACTATCTACAGAAACATTGCAAAATTAAGGAATGTTGGAAGGATGCTGGATTGAAGTTATGTGGTTTTAGCAGTAATGTTATAAAGGAGTATGTAAAAATGGGTTGTCAACAGGTGAGAATGTAAAGTCACAACATATTAAGATAAATGATTAAGATAAAAACAAAGATGGAAAGGATTTGCTGAATTAACTAATTGAACTAGAATACAAAAAAGGGAGGTGTGAGGAAGTCAAGGAAACAAGTAAATGAAAGATAAGCTATGGAAAAATTGATTTGTTTTTAATTTTTTATTTTCCGGTTTTTTGTAATTTTTTGTTTTATCATTTTTCTTTTTTCATGTTTGTAATTCTTGAAATGTTAATAAATATTATTAAAAAAGAAAGAAAGAAAAGAGAAAACAAAAGCACCCAACCACACTTAAGTAGCTGGAATATATTCAATAATACGTTTAGCTCTTACACTTCCCACTTAGAATACAATTCTATAAAGATCAGGTCCAGATTAGGAAGGATGGGCAAAATGCTCTCTGGTTGTCCCACTCCTCTACTCGTGGGCCCTGGTGGGCTTATTTGCTTGTGGTGCCAGCAGCCTCAGTAGTGGTCGTCTGAGTAGCACTGGGTGGGTTGGTCCAACCACCGTTTTAATTTCCCACATTGCCCTGGAGCGACATGCAGGGAGAATTGTGGGAGATTAAAATGATGGCTAGAGGCAGGCAGCCAGTGCTGCTCAGAATGACGGGCTTGTGGGAAATGAAAGCAGCCCAGGGCAGGGCTCAGCAGAGGTCTCTGCTGGGACACTGGGATCTCTGCAGCTAAACAAAGGCATTGGGTGCTGACACCAACCCTGAATCACATGCATGTTTATTCAGTATTAAAATCCTACTAAATGTTCAGCTGATCGCCGAAGAATTGATGCTTTTGAATTATGGTGCTGGAGGAGAGTCTTGAGAGTCCCATGGACTGCAAGAAGAACAAACCTATCCATTCTTAAGGAAATCAGCCCTGAGTGCTCACTGGAAGGACAGATCCTGAAGCTGAGGCTCCAATACTTTGGCCACCTCATGAGAAGAGAAGACTCCCTGGAAAAGACCCTGATGTTGGGAAAGATGGAGGGCACAAGGAGAAGGGGACGACAGAGGACAAGATGGTTGGACAGTGTTCTCGAAGCTACCAGCATGAGTTTGACCAAACTGCGGGAGGCAGTGGATGACAGAAGTGCCTGGCATGCTCTGGTCCATGGAGTCACGAAGAGTCGGACACGACTAAATGACTAAACAACAACAAATGTTATGGACCTTGTTCCCATGTAAATATGCAGCCTCAGGCTGTGACCTAAAGCATATTTAACTATTAGGTATTATGAAGAGGAGGCCACACAGCGGTACATAATCAACTGGCAACTTCATCTGACTGCAAGAGGCAGACAAAGAAAACCTCTGCAGCCAAACTGGCTGCTGGCAACTCTTGAGCTTGAAACTAAAAGCCTAGTGCCCGAGAGGTGAACTCAAGCATTTCCTGGTATGGGGAGCCAGGATGGCCAAGACACTGCACTTAACCATGAAGCAAATCCATGTGAACTTCTGAGCAAATGTATTCAGAACTGGCTGCTAAGCCCATTTATAAAACACAACACGGCTGCTTAGGACCAACTGCTGCTCAGTAAAATCATCCTCCCACAGAGCAAGACGCCTTCATCAGTGGCATGCTGTTCTGCAGATGGAAGGAGGGAAAGAGAGAAATAGCCTTCCCACATCAATTTGCCAGTAACCAATATTTAGCTTTTTATCAACATTGGATTCCTTACGTGTCCTGCCCCAAGCCTTAGGGATGGCAAGCTATCACTTGCAATAAAAGCATGTAAACATGATCTTTGGACAATCACAAAACCCACAGCTATTTACAGCCAGCTGTCATCCAAGAAGCTCATAAGCTCTCTCTGGGGTATTATGCTCTTTTTTTGAACCTCAAATGATTATCTCAAAGGTACAGGAGCCATCCATGTGATCTTTGCTTGACAGGCAATGTTGTGTGGCATTACTCATAATAATATCATTTTATTTGCAAGCTGTGAACTTTGAAAGTGTTTCCCATATATAAAAACACAAGAAGAGGTCTGATGGACCAGCATGGATGGCCATTAACTCCAACATTATATTTTATGCTAGTAGTGGGAAGGCTTCATGTTTATGGAACCTACTTTGTTTTCACTAAAACCCTGAGGTCCGCTCTTTTGACAGAATTAAGAATTGCTTTAATTCTTTTATGAAGGAACAGGGTATCTCTGAGCACATGCTCAGCCCAGGATATTGTGATCAGTATCAGACAAAAATCTGCTCCTGGTTCCCCCCTAATCTGGTGTGAGAGAAGTTTCCCTGTTGTTGCTAACTGGGAGTCAGAAACACTTGCTATTTACTTCAAATCACCCAGAAATCTACCAGCAGATCACAACCCAAAGATGAAAAACAAAATTGCAGAGAAACTGAATGAATTCTTTGGATCTGAAGAAGTAGGGCAAATTCCTGTACCTGAAAGAACTTTCTCAGGAAGGAATTCCGAGGAATTGGGGCAAATAGTCATGACAAGAGATAATGTTCTAGGCCTTATTGGCTGTTTCCCAATAAAGGGTTTTCACTATCTGTTTCTTGAGATTGGTGTCAACACTGCTGATTGCTTTTCCGCTGGACTATTTTTGGTTTCTGTTCTTTACCACTGCTCTCTGCTGCCCCTCAAAAAGCAGGGCCAGGGCCAGTAGCACCCACAAAAAGACACAAGAACTCCAATTGGTAATACAGTGGTACCTCGGGTTACAGATGCTTCAGATTACAGACGCTTCAAGTAACAGACTCTGCTAACCCAGAAATAGTACCTTGGGTTAAGAACTTTGCTTCAGGATGAGAACAGAAATCGCACGGTGGCAGCGGGAGGCCCCATTAGCTAAAGTGTACCTCGGGTTAAGAACAGTTTCAGGTTAAGAATGGACCTCCAGAATGAATTAAGTTCTTAACCTGAGGTACTACTGTATTATCGTTGTATTGCTAGGCTTACCAGATCTCCCAGCATTTTCAGAAGCCGCACCATTCGATCAGAACAAGCAGCGTTCATCTGAACTGCCTGCTGGCCCAGGATTCAGGAAGACTCTCCTGTAGAAAAGTGCAGAGGGTCTGGCAACCACTCTTAATAAGAGTGGTCTCAGGGATCATTCTAACTCTTGCTAGCTGGATTTGTGTGTGTCTGTGTGCATTAAAATAAAGAGATTCATTTAGGTTTAGGGGAAGCACTCTCCAACCGGCAGACAGTCATGCCAGTGAGTACAACTCAGGAGACTGCAAATAGTTCATGACTGAAAGATACATCCTTTCCCTCCTACACCTAGGTAAACAACAGCCCTGTTTGGATTAGAAATACCATGAGGTTTCCCCTAAACTATTTCCAGCTATAATCCCACTCTTGTGACTTTATTCTATACCGCAGAGTGATCCTTTGTGTGAGTCAAACTTGTAGAGCCTTTGGCAAATGCTAAATTGTTTACCATCTTTGCACATAGCAAGCCATGGATGTGGGCAGGGAGACCAGACACAAGAAATTTGCAGTTGTGGGGGGATAAGGGTTGGAAGAACTCAAAGGCAATGAGATTCCTGATTATAAAGTATTAACCTTGCCTTCGCATCTCCAGTTTCTTCTCTCTCTCTCCCTGCCTCCCCATCTACTTTGCCTCACTATCTACTTTGTTGTCACCCTGCCACAAGCAAACTGTCTATCATTAGATTTTGAGGTTTTGTATATGTCACTTTGTAAACTGCTATATATACTAATGATGCTATATATTAAAATGTGAAGGAGGGAGAAATTTCTCAAGAATATGACATCTTCCAAAGCAATATATTTCATACGAGGGGTAGAAGAGTGCAAGAAAGATTTATTTCACATCCACACCCTTTGTTTAAAGCACTCTTATATCACTTTAACAGTCGGTTTCCCTCAGAATCCTGGGAACTGTAGTTTGCTAAGGATGCTAAGAGTTCACAGAGCTACAGTTCCCAGTACCCTTAACAAACTACATATTCCAGGATTCTTTGGGCGGGAGAGGGGGGAGCCATGACTGTTAAAGTGATATAAGGGTGCTTTATATATGGTTAGTGTTATGTACTGAAGTTCTCACCCTGGGCCAGCAGGGGGATACTGTAGATAGTTTTCACTCAGGTCCACTTATGCAAATAAGGAATTGAAAGTGATGTTCAGTGATTGGATAGTTAAAGAAAATTGTTACTGTTGTGTTGTAGTGGAGCTCTATAGAAGCAGGCTGGCTGATCCCTTCAGTTCTGTTCTGTTCTGGCCTGTGAATAAACAAAAGCTGTTTGAAGAATCGCTGTGTCGTCTGATATGTTCACCCACAACTTAACAGTTAGGTACATGTTTATAGATCATATTTATATCAAGGCACACACAAATGAAATTCTAGTTGGCTTTGGGAACAACACTTGTACTATTACCAAAAAAAAGAGGGGTGTGTGTATGATAAGTACTACTATCACACTATAAGAATGAAAAACTACTGTGCCATAAAACCACATTTTAGCTAGGAAGCCAGTAGAGTCATGATTTATTTCTGCACTTGATTTCCCTCCCCTTTTCTTTTAATGCTGTCTCTGAATTGCAATGACATTGAATATTTCCCGAGGACAGCATGCAAATGCTCATGACTTCAGGACTCATTTCCTCCACTGTTAATATTTAGCAGCTGACATGACTTTTCTGGTTCAAGATAACTTGCTGAAACATTTCAGGGACTGATTTTATTCCGTTCCATGCTGTTTGGAAAATGCCTTTCTGCCCTGGCATCTGTCCTGGGATGTAGTGATAGTGACAGAGCAAAATGATTTCAGCACAGCTAAAACTGGCATGACCTAGATTTGCAAGAGGGGAAAATGTTTCAGCACCCCAAAGTTTTCTTTCCTTTGTAAAATTAGCGGCTTTGTCAGTGAACCAAGCTGCTACCATGAATAAATATCAGCTACTGAAAAACAGGGCCGGTTTTTCTCCTTTTGCTTGAGTGTGTGCATATGCACACCCTGAACTCTACAAGTTACCCAGAGTGGGCATGGCAGACAGGTCCTCTCCTTTTCTGTCTGAATTAGCTTCCAGTTCAGTTCAGTACCATTCAAAGTGCTGGCTTGATTTCCATAGCTTTAAGGCTTCTTTGCTGTCTAACACGCTAATACAAACATACCCTGAATTACAAGTAAGTCTCGTTTATGGCAGCAAAGGAATAGAGTGAGGAACTGTCTCATCTACTTCCTTGCTCTGACTTTCTTCCATTACAGCCTGGGAAAGGCCAATCCCCAGCATGTCCACAGGTAGGACTGGAAGACAACCTTGGTCTGATTCAGTAGAAAGCATCTTCCCATCAGCGGCGGACCATATGCCCACACTGTCCAGGGTGGGCATGGTCCTGAGGGGCGAGGGGCGTGGAGGGTGCCCTCCCATGTGCCACAGTTCAGGGTAGGAGAGGGGTGGGGAAGCTGATGATCACTCACCTACGGGTGCGCCTTGCCATGGCTGAGGAGGGCTGGTCTCTGCCGCCAGGTCAGAAGAGCTGCTGCCACCGGGCGTGAGATGTGCCACCCACTCCCCTGCCATTTTGTCACCCCCCTCAGTCATGACACCCGGGGCTGACCGCACCCCCTGCACCCCCGTTCTTATGCCTCTGCTTCTGTGCTGGTCCCGGGGGGAGGTTACCGTGAGGCGTGATCAGAGTCCGGTCCTGGGTCGAGGGTCTGGAGACTGTCCACCAAGGGCGAAGCGGGGTCCAAAGCAAGAAGCCAGGCGTGGTCGGGAACTCCGAGAGAACAGGTCTGGGTGCTGGCAGAAACAGGTTTCCAACAATGTTGCTCCTGCAACCTGGGACTGGGCTGACTGGCCTTTATTTCCTCTGAGGCCAGGGGCGGTCCCGGCCCACAGGTGACCCGCCTCTCCTGGCCTTAAGGCGAGCACTCCTCCTGAGAGAACTTAGTTCCCTTCGCCTCTCTGCCCTGAGCCTCTGCAGCTCAGGAGAGGCTGGAGGGTTACTGGACCCAGGAGCAGCTTCACCTTCCCCTGACAGGGCTGGGAGAGGCACACCTGCAGGCAATGGGTCCTCAATCACCTCCGGAGTCAGAGTGGATACATCTGGTGTCTGCTCCTGAGGATCCGGCACAGGTGCAGGCCCTTCAGATTCAAGCCCCTGCCCTGGCTCAGCCGGCCCTGGAGGCGGGGACTTCTGTGCAGGCTGGGACTCCTCAGGTTCAGCTTCTGAATCAGACTCCCAGGCCATCACAGCTTCCCATGTACAGTGGTACCTCGAGTTAAGAACTTAATTCGTTTTGGAGGTCCGTTCTTAACCTGAAACTGTTCTCAACCTGAGTTACCACTTTAGCTAATGAGGTCTCCCGCTGCCGCTGCGCCGCCGTCATGCGATTTCTGTTCTCATCCTGAAGCAAAGTTCTTAATCTTAGGTACTATTTCTGGGTTAGTGGAGTCTATAACCTGAAGCATCTGTAACCTGAGGTGTCTGTAACCCGAGATACCACTGTACCTGTTTAGGAGACCAGCTCAATGCTGATGAAATCTGTCTGAAGTTCCAACCTGGAAGAAGTGTGTCAATGGTACCTTGTGAGTGTTCTGTAGTCTGGACTATCAAGTCACAACTACCAGCAGAGTGGGTTGTTTGCTTGTCATGAGAATAGTGGGAGATAGCTCCTGTTTTTCTTCCTCTGTATTGATCTGTATGATGAGACATTAGGAAGATTGGGAGGAAGATGGTGGCTCTCAGTATCCTGTGTCATTGCTATATGTTAGCCAGTATGTGACTGGTTCTTCTCTTGACTTCTGCTAGCTCTTGGGTCACCACAATTCAAGGGAGGAACAGTACATAAAAAAGGATTCCCTGTTGGTGGCAAAAAGTGAGTCAGACTCAGTTTGAAGGAGCAGCTTACTTTTAGCCTAAACGAAACAAATTGGGATGCATCATGCTGGCAGTGTTATAATACTTTAAAAGGATATCAGAAAGAAGAGGGAAAGTGATTGTCCAGCATATCCACTAAGCCTAGAATTGTGGATTTAAATTACAGGAGATCAGATTGCTGGCTTGAGAATGCATTTATGAAATCCCCCTTTCTTAGGGATTTCTTAGAAAAGACTGAACAGGCATTGGGTAGTGTTAGAAAATTTTAGACGTCTAATAGTCTTAGGAAGGGGCCTTCTCTTTAGCACAGGATCCAGGCTCTTTCAACTGTGATTCTGGAGAACTTCACACATGGAGGTGCTAAGCTTCTAGGGTTAAATTATATTGCCATTAGGAATGCTTGAGAAATTAGATTGCTTTGAATTCTGATGCAGACTGACCTGATCTGGGCTTCCTAGATGAATGTGTACATTGGAACATAATTATATTTCAGATTTCACACCTCTCAGCTCAAAACCATGTACCAAAATGATATTTTAAGATAAAATACTTTAGAAATGTGTATATGTTGTAAAATAAGTATGTAAATAATGTACTTTGGTATAAAATACCAAAATACTTAAACCTGTTGTTTTGTGGATTTTGCTAAACGATACTTGCAGATTAATGCAATGCAGTAGACTTATGATTGAACACATGGCAAATTGACACCGGCTAGAAATAGACTGATCTATCCAGCCTTAATTAACATCAGTATTTGTGGAAGACCAGAGTTTATTCAAAAGAGTTTCCAAGGAGCAACATCATCAATTACCTCTTCTCTCAGTTCAACATAGTCCTTCATATAACTCCAGGAATAAGACAGTGATATTAAAAGCAATTTAGGCAGGTGATGACTCCTGTTTTCCCTTAGTACGCTGTTTGAAAAGGAAGGTAAGAGATTTGATGAAAACACTGCAGCTGTGAAAAGCTGAAACATAAGAAATTGCAAGGAAACTGAAATCAGAAGAAAGGGGGAAATGAATGGGAGGGACTTACGAAAGAAGGAAAAGAATAGCAAAAGGGGGAAGGAGATGGACTGAAACCATTTTTTTAATAGGAAAATAAAATCTTCCTAGGCAAGACAAATGTCAAATGTTAAACCCCCCTATAAATGTCTTAGGAAATGGATATTGATCATCATGTATGAGATAGGCAAGGGCCATTAATCAAAGAACAAATGAAAGAAGTGTTTTTCAGTCCTCTGAACGCAAGAATAGATCTGTATTGTTCTTCACTTGCTTTCTGGGCCATTTACACATAAGGGATCAAAGTAAAACTGTTTCTGTCTTACATCTCCCACTTGCCACTCCCTCCTTTGTGCCCACTCTTTAGATGCATGATGAAAGATTTTGAAAAAATAATAACCATTAAGAAACTAGCTACCTCTGCTGAACCAATGGTGATCTATTCCTTGAGCAGAGCTGTCTTGAGTCCACTTCCCTTTCCTTTAATGCTGTTAGACATACACCACTGGTGCCCCAAGCATGATATAATGAGAAAAGGAACAAGGAATCAGACTCCCCTCTCCCTCAACCTACCCGTTTTTACTTATCTCCATATTTCTGAGCTGCACCAGCTGCCTGGCACATTTTTTTCCCCCAGCTGGAAACCACCAGACTATCTGACATTCATTGGATTTGGCAGATTAATAGAGGCAGATGCTCCTGGACATGTTGGACACTCATTCCTTTTGTTTCATTTCCTTTAATGTTGCAGAACATGGATAAGTGAGACAATGAATATTTTATTCATATACCTTTAAGGGCATTCCTATCCGCCTACAGCGATAGCTTTCAAAGAGTGAGGTACGTCTCCTGGGACCCTGTAGATCAGAGTTGGGGAACCTGGGGCCCTCAAGTTGTGTTGGTCTGCAACTCCCATTAGCATAGCTGTCAACTTACAGATTTGAAAATAAGGGACCAGCAGCCTCGAAAATAAGGGATCATCAGCCAAAATAAGGGATTATCCAAGCACAGGTATGTTCAACTTCTCAACCCCTTCGAGCCAAATGCAGAAAGCCCAGCCAGCAGCCAAACGAAGCCTCAAGCGGTGGTTCCCACAGCGCAGCAACCTGGCAAAGGGGATGCAGCAAGGGAAACCACCGTCACCTCTCCGCTGGGAAGCGCTGAGCAAAGGCGAGTCCCTAGGCAGCACAGCCGATTTGATTGGCACAAGGCATGCAAGCTCCACCCCCAGTCATTCTTAGACTCCTTATTGGGTGAGCAACGCAGCCAAGCAACACAGTTGCAGCCTCCCTCCTCCCTGGCCGGCAGGGAGGGAGGGAGAGGAGCTGCTTCCTTTGAAACCCGGGAAATTTAAGGGACATCATCAATAAGGGACAGCAGCGGGACACAGCACTAGGATAAGGGACTTTCCCGCAAAATATGGGACGGTTGATAGCTATGCCCATTAGCCACAGCCAGAATGGCAAAAGGTCAAGGTTTATCAGAGTTGTAGAGCAGGATCTGAAGGTCCACATCCCTGGTCTAGACAAATGCTAGAAGGGATTGGAGCTTCTTGACACACATATCTTTATCAAAAATCCTGGGGGAAAGAAAAGTATTTCCCTGGTGCCTAAAAAAAAAAAAAAAAAAAAAGATAGAGGAGGAGCCAGGCATGCTTTCCTGGGAAGAGTATTTTAAAGTACCCCTGGACGGTTACGTCCAGTCAAAGGTGACTATGGGGTTGCGGCGCTCATCTTGCTTTCAGGCCGAGGGAACCGCCATTTGTCCACAGTCAGCTTTTCAGGTCATGTGGCCAGCATGACTAAACCACTTCTGGCGCAATGGAACACCGTGACAGAAACCAGAGTGCACGGAAACACAGTTTACTTTCCACCGCAGCAGTACCTATTTATCCATGTGCACTGGTCTGCTTTTGAACTACTAGGTTGGCAGCAGCTAGGACAGAGCACTGGGAGCTCCCTCTGTCGCAGGGATTCGAACCAACGACCTTCTGATTGGCAAGCCCAAGAGGCTCAGTGGTTTAGACCACAGTGCTACCCTCATCCCATAACAGCATTCTACAGGCATATAATTCTACTAGCATTTTCTTAAGGCACACAGAGACAGCTGGATGCTAAAATCATCTGGTAAGGTTACCTCTTTTCCCCCCATAGTGGTAGTAACATAAATTGTGGAATAGCAATCCTACACCATCCTAAGTAAAGGTGACTCACTGAATTTCTAATACGCTACATTTTTTTACTGAATTGTGTTTGAGCATAGAACAAGAAATGTCGTGTAGCAGGAAATGTTCAAAAGTTAGTAAGAGTGAGGTCACTGTATGTGGATATTAGCTTGCACTAACCAACATAGTTTAAGCAGCAAAATATGTCTGAGTTTTCCCAGGCAAGTTGATGATCTCTGAAAGCATGAACCATATGTCTCATATTATACACAGGGAAGATGTAGGATGATGTCTCTGATCTCAATTGCTGAAGCAATAGAGCCTCTAAGACTATCACCCACACACACATTGAGTGGTATACCCAGGTCAGTGAGGCTCATTTGCGTCTGATTGGCACCACAGATAAGCCACTTGATGAATAAGAGTTTCTGATTCAGGGCCAGAGGTATACTTCTTGACCCAGAAATAAATTGATTCATTCATCATCATCATCATCATCATCATCATCATCATCATCATCATTATTATTGCTTTTGCTGTTTAGAATGGCTGTACAGTAGTTCTGTGTGGGATATCAAACATTCCAGAGGAAAGGCATACTTGGATTAACATAGATGCATTAAGGAATTAAGACATGCATAAAATCACCATGTAGCTTTTGACAAGCCATTATCTTTCAGCCTCAGTCTCCATCTTCAATATTGGTATAATAATTCTGAATTATCTTACTGAAATTATTACTGAGATAACATACAAGAAGTACTCTGAATACTCTGAAATACTTAAACAAATGCTGTCTACAACTAATAGGGAAATACACACCCTTCTTCCAAAGTGAAGCAGGCTAGAGAACTTAGAATCTGAAGGCAGCCCTGTTTCGGGAAGATTTTAATGTTTAATGCTATATTGTGTTTTTAATATTTGGTTGGATGCCGCCCAGAGTGGCTGGGAAAACCCAGCCAGATGGGCGGGGTATAAATTATAAATTATTATTATATTTGAGGTTAGCCACCCTGAGCCTGGTTTCGGCTGGGGGGGGGGAATACAAATAAAATATGATGAGGATGATGATGATGATGATGATGATGATGATGATGATGAATACTTAAGCCTAATTCTCCATTCTGCATTACAGAATGGAGAATTAGATTTAAGTATTCCAGATAATAATAATAATTGATAATACTAATTCATTGATAATAAAGCTCTCCTGCAAACAACCCAAGAGTAATTTACTATTGATTGAAATTATCTTTAAAGGCTCCCTATTGTTCCACCTGTCTCTCCCAAGTTAAGAACCTAATTCTGAGATTTATTTTCTGATTCTTCAAAGCAGCCAACCTTATTACCCATCTTACATCAACGTTTATCAAAGGCTTCAACTTGTTTTCAAACCTTTCATCAGTATCTCCATGGATAAGCTGCTTCTTCCTGCCCTTTGATGTGTTTTTTCCCCTCTCAAAGGCAATCTTCTAGAAAGCAATTAATTTTTCTATTCAATTGCTTGACTAATGTTCAGTTTACCCTGCCTTGCTATGTGCACAACTGATCATATATGTGTGGTAGGTTTTGAACTCACATGCCCTTCTCCACTATGCCTAGGACCTCTTGTACAGGAACCTTCATTGTTTAGGACCCCTGGACGGTTAAGTCCAGTCAAAGGTGACTATGGGGTTGCAGTGCTCATCTCACTTTCAGGCCAAGGGAGCCGGTGTGCTTCTGAACTGCTAGGTTGGCAGGAGCTGGGACAGAGCAACGGGAGCTCACTCCATTGCGGGGATTCGAACCGCTGACCTTCCGATCGGCAAGCCCAAGAGGCTCAGTGGTTTAGACCAGAGCGCCACCCGCGTCCCTTTTAGGGTCAGGTACATCCCATAACACATTTTGAATCCAGTCCACAGCCTCTCCTTCTTGGTTCTTGCCTTCCATGCCACACTTAGGAAGGGCGGAGGGAATGCTTCATTCAGTCCAAGACCCTTGTGTCGAAACACTTAGGCCTTACTCATGTGGCCATTCTACCACTTTTTACAGCTCAAGTTACCATCTCCATGCCTGGACAGACTGTTAATAGGTTCTAAGGGCTTGCCTATCCCTCATCTCAAGGTGGATTGTGAACCTCTTGTGGCTCCTTTAACTCTACCTCATCCAAGAGGTGTTCTCCAACTACCACTGTTCCCTACCCTCCAACTTCTTGAGTCTCAAAACTGGAATGTGTGTCTTCCTGCCTATGCCTATGCAAGATCACAGAGCCCTAGACATGTGCTTTTTCAGAGGTGTCTCATTTTCCCCCAGGAAATTTGCGGGGTACACAATTCCACACTTTATCATCCCTAAATCCAGAGATTTCTTATGCTTTGAAGATCTGAATAGGAGAGTTGCACTGATTGCAGATGGCATATATATGGGTATTGCGAGAGGGCTGTTGCAGATTCTTATATTTTTTTTGAAGGGAGGAATATGATTTAGCAAAATCAGAGTGCATGCTGTTTGAATCTATTCAATGTTACATTGCAAAAAAAAGGCAGCATATTAAGAGCAATCAAGTTGATAGCTTTTATTGTATCTTTCTGTACTATCTGTAGTAAAGCAGTATTTCCTGCTTTTATTGATTCTATCATCTGACAATTGGCACAAAATTATACCAACAGAGAATTTTAACATAAATATATTGATATACATGTGATTCAGGCTCTCATTAGCACAATAACATTCCTTTTTTCCTATTTGGTTTATTTTCAGTTGCTGTGAAATATTATTACCACAGGTATGTTCTTGTTTTCAAACAAAGAGATTTGTTCCTTTGGTGTGCCTTGTTGTTGTTGTTGTTTAGTCGTTTAGTCGTGTCCAACTCTTCATGACCCCATGGACTAGAGCACGCCTTGTTGTTAGATGGGCCCATTTCATTATTTCTAGCAAAGGTCACTCAAACAGTGATCCATGTGACGGTCACCTCCAGGCTTGACTACTGTAATTCGCTCTACGCGGGGCTGCCTTGAAGCTGTTCCAGAAACTCCAGCGGGTGCAGAATGCTACAGCGAGGCTCCTCATGGGGTCTCTGCCATGGGAGCATATTCACCCAGTGCTTTTCCAGCTGCACTGGCTCCCGGTGGAGTACAGGGTCAGATTTAAGGTGCTGGTTTTGGCCTTTAAAGCCCTTCACGGCCTAGGACCCTCGTACCTACGGGACCGCCTCTCCCGGTATGCCCCACGGAGAGCCTCAAGGTCCATAAATAGCAACACCTTAGTGGTCCCGGGCCCTAAGGAAGTTAGATTAGCCTCAACCAGAGCTAGGGCTTTTTTAACACTGGCTCTGGCCTGGCGGAACGCTCTGTCTCATGAGACCAGGGCCCTGCAGGATCTAATTTCTTTCCGCAGGGCCTGTAAGACAGAGTTGTTTCACCTGGCCTTTGGCTTGGAGTCAATTTGATTCCCTCCCCCTCTTTCTTTTTCCTTTCTCCTCCTGTGATGAGGCTGCATTTTAATTGTTTTAATGTTTTTATGTTGTATTTTAATCTTGTTTTTAAGTTGTATTCATTCAACTCATTTTTATTATTGGTTGTTAGCAACCCTGAGCCCGGCCTGGGCTGGGGAGGGGAGGGCGGGGTATAAATAAAATTTATTATTATTATTTTTATTAAGTTGTCGAGAGAGAGAGAGAGAGAGAGGCACTCCTGAGGACTAATTGTATGTAAGCTAAAATAAGAAAGGGGGAAAGGGGAGGAAAACCCTGTTGGGCACACATAACAACATGCAGCACCACATTTAGGGTCACTCCACAGGGCGCCAAGTCAAGGGGGCATAAAATTGAGAAGAACCATAATTAAGAAGATCCATTTTGGGACACCCAAATTTTGGTCTTCCACAGGGTGCCGTATTATGAATGATTACCAAAGTCTGCCCCTGACAACATGGGTGGAGCCTGTGACACGGGCTAACTCCACTGTCAGCCCTTCATGCAGCTAACATGTGAATAGGGATACCATTATCACTACATTTAAAAACAGAAAAAAATGCAGGTTTAGATTATACTTCAAATACACTTGCCAAGTCAACTCATGATGTTGTATTATTTATCCCATCTCCCCAAAAGCTGTTTTGTGTCAAGAGAGAGCAAGCTTGCTCTTGTATTCCTATTGACAATAAGACCCCGTCATTTCTATTCACGGTTCATTGTGCTCCCCATGAGATTTCTGAAATATAAACACATCAATCAGAAACCATCTGCTAGCCCTTTAGTTTATTTTTATTTATTTATTTATTTTTAAAACAAGACTTGCAAGTCTGATAGGAATGCACACCTTGAGAAGACTTGGAAGATATTCTGCTGTCTATCCATTGCATTGCACTGCCCATATGCCATTTCAATGGTTTCTTGAAGTAAATGTACATGGTGAGAGGGTAAATTTACACAGATGCATACAAAAAGAGGGGGATATATATATAATGAGCAATGAATTGTCAAGCTAAAGTTGACATATAGGTATCTGATAAAAAATGGATCCTCAGTAGCAAACAAAAAGAGTCTAAAGTGTCAGGGATAAACTTCTTGACACTCACTATTCTGACAAAGACATTGTGGGCTGTGTTGTCAACTTAATTAGTGTACTATTACTTGTTTGTGCGTCCCCATCTGCAAAATTTTATCTCTGAGGGGCAGCCATCATCAGTCCCCTCCAGAGTTGTTTTCAGAACCATCCATTGTGGCTCTTCTGATTACCAACCATGGGGCATTTGTTTTCTCCTTCGGCACAGATGGGTAAGTGGGAAGGAGGGGGAGTTTCTGCCCCCCTGTTTTGTGGATGGGTCATTAGGTCCACCCTTTAATTATCATATTATGCACAGGGCACAGATGCTTTTGTATTACTATGGGGTTTTTTGTTTTAGAAGACACTACATAAATTATTTATACTAAAAATTTGTCTCAGACCATCTGTAACGCTAGACTGAGTTTAAAGAGTAGGATTTTTTACTCTTATTGAATTATAAGCGTGTATCTTCTCAAGGTGGAGAATTCCACGAGGGGCTCTTCTGCGGAAGAAAGCAAGCATGATATAGCTACATCTTTCTGTCTGTCTGTTTTTTTCTTTCTTTCTTTCTTTCATTTTTTTGTTCTTTCGTTCTTTCTTTCCTATTTCTAAATGGCATCTTCATCCACACATGGATTGCAGCACAGTGCACGCAAAAAAGCAAATATCCATGCAATTCTAAAAAGAAACAATAAAAAAATCAAAACACAATATCTAAAGTACAAAGAAAGAACTATTCAACCTGCAGTACAATGGTTTTTTTAAAAAAAAACTTGGGCAAATAACACCATTACATTTGGTGATGTGAAAGAGTTCTGTCAAACGCAAACCATGATAAAGGTGATGTGCATCCTTAACTTCTTGGGCTTTGTGTAGTTGCAATAGTACAAAGGATAAGTGTGTTCAGTTCTTGTCCTTTGGGTTACAACAGGCTACAAAGGTTCTTTTCATTTTATCTTGAGATGTATTCGTGCATTTTAAATTGTTGCGTTCCATTTCACCGCCATGCCTCTGCGCTATTAAAAGGATTGCCTTTTAAGCGAGTTGTGAGGTAACATTTTTCTTCAGAGAGAAAAAATGTAATGAAAAATCCACATAGTTCTCCACAGAAAGCTCTGAGGGCCTGTTATGAGATTCCCGCAACAATTCATGAACAAATCTTGCAAAATCCAAGTACGTGTTTCAAGCCATCCATTTTCTTCAATGTGCATTTCTCTTTGGAGTAAACATATTTCATTGGACCAAACATTTGTAAAAGTTTGAAGAAGGAAAAGAGGGGAAAGAAGGAAATAAATATCTATTGATGACTGGTGTGTTAACAAAGTTTGTTCTATCAACTTCAACCAAGATATCTCCTAAATGTGACTTTTACAGAGGGCTTTTTTCAGCCTGAATTCACCAGAACCTCTTTGGTGCGTTCCAGCACCCTGTTCCTGGAGGCTGTGTGTCAGAGGCTGTGTGTGGATGGGTGAAGAAGAGAAACCTTTTTAGAAGAAGAAGAGGAGGAGTTTGGATTTGATATCCCGCTTTATCACTACCCGAAGGAGTCTCAAAGAGGCTAACATTCTCCTTTCCCTTCCTCCCCCACAACAAACACTCTGTGAGGTGAGTGGGGCTGAGAGACTTCAAAGAAGTGTGACTAGCCTAAGGTTTCCCAGCAGCTGCATGTGGAGGAGTGGAGACACGAACCCGGTTCCCCAGATTACGAGTCCACCGCTCTTAACCACTACACCACACTGGGTCTGAGAGGGCTAGCTCCTCTAAGAAAAGCTCAACAAGTTCCATAAAAGCCCTGCTTTTACAGAATACAAGCTAACAACTGTTTCCATTAAAAGGAAGTGTATATGCACTTCCTTTTAATGGAAGTGCATATTAGTCAGTCTTTGTACTTCAGCCCACAACCCTCGCCTGCTCCTGCTTCACTAGTGGCGGCCTTTGGGCACCCTGTGTGATGCCAAAAATTGGTCCCCTCCCTCCTCTTGCCTTCCTTGGGTCATTGTTGTTGCAGCATCCCCTGCGGTGCCCTCTTGTCTCAGTGCCTCTGTGGGCGAACCGGTCACACTCCCCTAAAACTGCCTATGGCTTCATCTTCGCAGCCGCAAAAAGTATAGGATGCTGATTAATTGTGTGGCCATTCAGGGCACACCACCAGCAGTTTATGAAGCTCTTACAGGAAACTTATATCTTGGAAGATAGGTTCATGACATAGCCTTGGGAAACCTTGGGCTCATTCCTCACAGTAATTCTCATGTTCATAGAACTGACTATACGTGCATCCTGGATAAATGCATGGTAATAGGGAATGCTTCAGTCTGCTAACCTTTTATTTCAGACTTCAAAGACCTGTGCAAGGACATCAGGTTCTCTTTTATATCTTGGTAAAGAGGAAGAAACATAATACAGTCTAGTTTCTTATTTAAATTTGTCCATTAAAAATGTGCCGTGTTTCCTTCCCTTTAGCTAAAGGATCAGATGGTTCTCTTCCGGCACTAGCTTAAAAAGAAAACTCAGGATTTAAAGCTCTTCAAAGGCATTGTCCTGGATGTGAACTAAATGGAAAGGGAGCAGGGTCAGAACATTGAGGCTGAGTGAAGCATAATGGGTTTGGGGGTTGTTGTTTCAGTTTATATGGTCGGTATCCTTTTTGCATCTAATCAGCGTGTGGAATGGGCTGAAGAGAGGTTTGATTCTGTATCTTTGTACTATCAATCAAAAGATGCCCGATGCCCAATACTTTGTGTATTATCTTGGCAGAGATTTCATTTCACTAGATAACAAGCCATTAGCGCAACCTTACCGTGCAATTTGTCACACTTTGTGTGTGCGGTGCATGTGCTTTATCTCACAGAGATCTCATCTTTCCCAGCCCGTTTCTAGCTGTAGTTCACAAACAGCGTGATAATGATGGAAATCACAAAAGGAGCAGCTAATGGCGGCAGCCGCTATTATGGACCTGATTTCCACACGCTCAGCAGGACCCGAAACATTAAAGCGAGCCTAGTTAAAGAGGTATGTTGCTGCAGCTGTGGCTGAAGATTTGGGCAGCTTATCTCTAGCATCAATCCGGTCTCAAAACTCTGATCGTGAGGTCTGCAGAGTGCATCTTGCAAGGAATTCAAATGCCCTTTAATTCCCAACAGAAATTCAGGGATGCTAATAAGAGTCTCCTCTTTTTAAAAAAACAAAAATAAAACACACACCCTTGATAAACAAAGATTGTTACTGCAGTTCTGGTTCAGGCATGCCCTGTTAGCAATGTAAGCAGACTTGGCTTCCATTATGTCAATGGAGAGAAAGGAACATCGTTTACAATCTACATCTGTAATGCCTGGATGCTATGGGACTGAGGTTCAGTTTATATGCGTCTCTTTTAAAAATGTGTTCTAGGGATACATTTTCCAACTTTGCTGCAGTCCAGCCATGTGAAAGACTCTAGCATAGCTGTGGAGCACTTCCTCTGCTTGCAGGAGGTCTGTGGTTCAATCCCTGGTATGTCCCAAGCAGAGCTGAGGAAGCCTTCTTCATGAAACCACAGTCAGCTGGAGAAAATGCACACTTAGGTGGACAAAAGGGTGAATTTGGTATACTGGACTTTGTATATACAACGGCTATCAAGGACTACTAGCCATGTTGACTGTGGGTGGATCTACACACAGGAAAAAATGCTACAAATAAGTCAGAAATTAAATAGTTATAACAGAAGGAAAAAACACTATGTAAAAATCACATAGGATTTTTTTTTGCTCTCTGGCGCCATCTGGTGTTGCATGTTTATAATGAATTCAAAACATTGGGTTGTGTTTTTTTACTAATGTAGCTAAGTCCATAGCTGTGCCTCCACCGTCATCTGCAGTAATGCTTCTGAATATCATTTGCTGGAAAGCACAGGACAGGAGAGTGCTCTTGGCTTGGGTTCCTGCTTGTGGCTTTTCTGCAGACATGTGGTTTGCCACTTTGAGTACAGGATACTGAGCTTGATGGGCCATTGGCCTGAACCAGCAGACTCCTTTTCTGTTCTTATGTTCTTAATTACAGCAGTCTCTAAGTGGTATAGAAACTTAGTGCAATGAATATATATATATATATATATATATATATATAATGAGCTATGACTATAAAATCCGAATTCTGCTGGAATTAAAAAGCCTTTGGTAGATGCCGTAAGTTCAACAGGGAGCAGGCCTGTCTAACTTCAAATGGAAGGGAGTTCCACAAAATTGGGTCCACAATACTGAACACCTGACTCCTTCTGGATACAAATGACACATCTGAGCCATGGGGGTCTGCTAACAGTGACTCCCCCCCCCCAAAAAAATGAGCAGGGATACAAGGGATCAGCTGGTCCCTGAAATATCCTGGGCCCAAGTTGTTCAATGCCTTGTAAATTAATATAAAACCCTTGAATATGACACAGTAGCTTACGGGCAGCCAATGCGTGGCTATTAAACTTAGAAAAAGGCTCCTGTTGCCACCTCCTTCTCCCAAGCATGGATGACTACAAACACGCAACATTATGCCCCCATCTTCTTGCCAATGAAAAAACATGTTTTCCTCATGTTCCAAAAGCTATCTCAGCCCTCAGTTCAGATGCTGACGCTGTGCTTCTTCATATCCTCAGGAACTGATAAGCTACCTGAGTTGTTCACGGCAACAATAATTCTCAAGGTCACGGGCAATGTGTTCTCTCACCTTGGCCTGCTTTCCTACTCAGTACTGTTTGACAGCTGCATGCCGGTGTATGCAGGGACAGGCTGAATTTCAAACACTTGGGCTGTAAACTGTAGTGGGATTTCAAGGACGTTTGCTGGTGGTGCTCACTTGTGCCTTTGAGCTCAGGACAAGAAAAAGTAGCCGAACACCAGTAACTTTTCTATTTTATGCTGTTGGAATATCTAATTACCCATTTCATTAAAATCTGATCTTCAGACTCTAAAGCCTCAGAAAAAGGCTCTGAAAATGCTGCAATCCCCAATTCTATTAGCGTTGGCCATGATGCAAAAAGAGACAAGCACCTGTTTTCTGGGTACACCCAATTTTACTTTACCCTTTTAATATATATTTGCAGTGTATTCTTTTCAGAAGCATTTTCCCCTGCTGCTTGATGGTGGATGCATCATTGTATCTTTGAGTATTTTACCCTTGGAGCAAAACACATTTTAAGTATAATCCTATACATGTCTACTCACAGGAAAGGCCTGCAGTGTTCAATGGGACATGATCCCAAGTAAATGAGCATCGAACTGGACCCCTAGTCACGATAGTTTTTGCAGCGTGGCTCTCTTTACGCTGCTTTAAAACCACACGGCCCTTGGTAAAATGGTGCCTTCAGCACTATGAAGGAATGGTGCCATTTGGCTATTTTGTGTTGGCTTTTAGTCATATAATTGTTTTCTGTTGAGAGGCTGTTCTTGCTAGGGGGTCCAAAAGAAAAAGGCTCCATGGGTCCTTGCCCTGCCCTGCCATATTGAAAGAATGCATGAGGGACTAGTGCCATGCCTCCTAATGGTGTTAGTCCATGTGGTACCATGTGGTTCCCTCACACATTATTTCAGTGAAAGGGTGTGTGTGTGTGTTATATACGGTCAGCTTAGCAGATTTAAGTTCATGGGAGAGGAGGAAAGAAACCTAGTTAATAAGGGAAACAGAGACTTAGCAAAACTCTACCGCCATTCAGATTTGCTAGGAGGTTGGGTAGTAAAATTGTCAAATGGAGAGTGAAAGATAGGTATCAGGAGAAAGAAGCCAGGACAGTTGAGTGTTGCAGAGAAACCAGACTCCAAGGACAAAAGAAGCTTAGCTGCAAGCAAGAAGGCTGGAAGATACACTGCCAATGGACTAGGGTGAGCTGGAGGAAATTGCTTTGTTGAGAGGGCTTGGCTACAGGCGTCAGCAAACTTTTTCAGCAGGGGGCTGTCTGCGACAGTCCGCGGGCCGGATTTAGAAGACGATTGGGCTGGATCCAGCCCCCAGGCCTACCTAAGGGCTAAAGTAAGGAAATGGTCTAGACAAAGTGGCTGGCTTTTTCCATGTGATTTTCATGTACTAATTGCTATTATGGTTAATGGCAAAACCCATTTTGAAACTTGTTTCCTCACTGGACAGATATTTACAATATAAATATATTTATGACTGTTTTCTTGCTGCTTTTCAAAACCTTTAGTTATAAACTAAATTTGTTCTTGGCTTAACCTAGGTCTGATGCTGTGATTTTCACCCCATGTTTGATGGCCTTAATATCCTACCAAGTAGGGTGAGTTGAGTGGACAGTAAGGAAGTCTGCATAAGAGAAACAAAGTCATGGATAAAAAGGTGTTCTAGTGGGCACCAGGAAAATACACATGTCCATTTGATGGCAGTTCTGAGGATTAAGTTACCGGTAGTCAGTTTGCTCCCCTTTTCTCCCGTTCACAGTGTAGAAGACAGCCCATAAATATTCAGAGCCAGAGACTTTTTATGTAATGCCAGAACTGAGAATACTGCATGACTGGATGTGAAACAAGTTTTAGCTGGAGTTTATTGTGATGATACATGTTACTGTGTATTTAAGATTAATAGATCTTAAGAGCAAGCCTATTAGCTTTGTTGGCTAGAGAAGATGGATTGAGAAAGACAACACATCTCTATTATCAGATTTCTACAGAAATCCACTGGTCATAATTAGCAAATTAAGTTCCTCTATGGGACTTCATCAATGCTCAGTTTATTCAGTTTATGGCTGAAGTCTAGGCCGTTTAGTTTAAGCAAACCATGGATCTGGCTGCAATGGTTTTGTTTATGGTGTGTTCTCATTCTCTATCATGATAATCTCAACCTGCAGCAATCATGGCAGTTAATTTTTCATAGATTATTCTTAGCCATTCATTTTTAAAATGAGCCCTGGATGCAGGCTTCCCTTCACAAAAATTATTTCACACTGCGTCTTATCTTTGATCTTTTATTCAGCTGAGCTGGTAGGGTGCTTTCTTTTGAGTTCTAAAGCAATGCCTTTTTTGTTTTGTTCTTTGCTTCTGGGGACTTTGCTGTCGTTCTTTTGCAATTCTCTTCATTATCAGAAACTCTCTCTTATCCTTAAATTACTTGCATATCTGAAGTGTCTGAACACAAGTACAGTACAGCGTGGTTATCATTCGCCATACCCCAGCTGCCAATATGTGAATAAATAGACTTTGTGAAATTAATTAAGTCCATAGACAACCTGAGAGGAAAAGTTACTTCAGAATATTCAGGTAGATGGTGGGCCAAAAAACGGGGCTAATTGAGCACTTTAAATAAAATATGTGGTACAGTCTTTTGGAACTGTACCAGTGTAAAATGTAGGAGGGAAGCATGTTTCAGTGCTCCCAACATCAAAGTCTAGTCTCATTAGTTATATGCTATTAGTGGCTCTAGATGGGATTCTTTACCCATCAAGTTCTAATAATATCAGATGAACATGATGGTGGACATCCCTGGATGTGTGCATGAATCCCCCTTGCTTGACCAGAAGAAACAGCATTCAACCAAGGAGAAACTAGTTTAAATTTTGTCCCTAATCATAGATTGCTGGCAAAAGGATTTTATTGCCACTAGCTCTCACAAGATCACACACCTTGTTTTATCGTTACCCATTAGAAAACTGAGAAGATAGCATAATACTGTCAGCAGGTTAACCTGCAGAAACCTCAGCTATACAAACCTTGGGTATATATAGCTTAGATCAGCACCCCCCAATCTGGTACTCTCCAGATATTTTGGGCCACAACTCTCATCAGCCCTGGCTAGCATGGCCAGTAGTCAGGAGTGATGGGATATCTGAGAGGCACCAGGTTTGGGGAGGCTGGCTCATATATTTAAAAATCCCTTAACTGGGGAGCTGGAAAATAGTTCAGTACAATATGGAAGATGCTACATCCTTATTTTCCCCTAGCCAGTACCCATAATGCCTACAAGCCAAGTGGGATGGAGCCCAGCTATATCTGAACAAAGTAAATACATCCAGGAGCCTCTCCTGTAGAGGCCAGATCTTAAGAAACTTCTTGCTCAACAATAATTTAAGTCTTTCTGAGTAAGCAGGGAGATTACTGTCAATGGCTTGCACTTTTGTCTGCTCAGCTCTGTGCTACAGCCTCCAATATCTGCTACAGGATGGCTGCCCACCTTGCTCCACCATATTTTATCAGGTGATCCACCTTTGGGTAGATTCCACAGCTTATTTGTTTCAGCATGCCATCTGGCCATGGGATTGAATTTTTCCTCTAGCTGTGTGTGTTATCTTCTTCTCATTTATCCACCCCATCATTTGACATTGATTGTGGTCTATCTCACACGATGCACAAGAAGTTTACACTTCCACATATGATTTACCTGCATCACTGACATCCTTTTCAAATAGCTGCAGAATAACTGGATATTCTGTGTACTTCCACCAATCAATTCCTACTTGCTAAATAAATTTCCGTCCAGTGTATATCTTTACAAAACAAATCACTGAGTATTTTGACCTCCCCAACCCCACCGCCTTGTCTGTCTTAAAGGGGGGTGGAAATCAGCTTTCTTCTTTGAGTTCACACCTAAAACAAAAACAAAAAACCCCACAATTTGTTTAGAGAACAGACATCTGATCCAGCCTGTTGTATGGTAATGGTTTACTGGAGCTTTACAGTCTCATTTTTTACAATGAACAGAAACGAAGTGTCAGCTTATTGCCATAAGGCAGCACAAAAATGACTTCAGGATGCTGGTGAATGATGGCCAAGGATATTAGCACATGCAGTATTTTCTCCCCAGGATTACATGAAGTGACAGTGGCAGACAACATCTGAAATGCTAAAGGCACAATTCAAAGTTTGTCCTAAAACTATGTAGAATTGTCTGAAGCACACAGCAAATAAACAGCTTGACCTTTCGCCTGACCCTCCCGCTACAGAAGACTAGATACGTTGGAGGGGGAGGGAAAGCCCTATTTTGCTAGGATTGCCACAGCATTTTGGTTTTCTATATCTTTGTGTTACAAATCTGATCAGTTATGAAAATGAGACATTGCCATAGTCCACTCATGACTATATAAAAAGTGGTAGTCTGTCCTACCATAAAGAGAATTATTGCCACCTATTATGAGTGGGCTTGTTGGTTAGCCAAGCAAAGTGAGACTTCAGTTTTGATATCCAAATGCAGATGTCATTGCACTACACTGCATTACTCGTGGATGGGTATCCCAGGGTGAACTTTGGCAGCAAAAAACAACCCCCCTGAAAATTTCATGCAGCACAAATTCACACAGCCACGTGTTTTTCTAATCCATCCTATTTTCACTTAGTTAATTAATGGACTTCAGAGACTCCTGTCTATTAATTTCAGTGAGTTCACCCTGGGTAGAATTTGCATTGGATGCATTTGGTATTGCAAATTTGAGTACCAACTAAACCCCACATCCATTTTCAAAGCAGGATGATAATGTCAAGTTGAATAAAATTGGTTTGCATGTCAAATAATTATTTTACCCATCTCCCATTTTCAAGTGAGTCACAAAAATGTAACATTCTATACTGCAATATGGGCACTGGAAGATAATATACTCCACTGTTGAAATAATTGCCCTGGCTGCCAGTTAGTTACTAGGATGAGTACAAGATGCACCAGGATACCTGAAAGATCACCCCTTACATACCCAATCAATTACTGCTCTCTGCAAGTGAAGGCCTCCTGTAGATACCATCTTATCAGGAGGTCAGTTCCACATAAGAATTCACTATCCTTGAATATTAGACAGGCACTGTCTCTGTTGTCTCTTTGGAGTTTACTGAAGACTTCCAACTATTGTGCTGACTTTCAACAAGCCTTTTGAGATCTTGCCCAGTCTGCATCTGTATTGAAATTGTTTTGTAAAGATGTTTTATTGTTTGTTGTTTGCCATCCTGGTTCCTTTAGAAGGAAGGGGGGAAGAGGAATATAAATTAAATAAATATGTGTTTGTAGTGCAACTCTCCATTTGAGCTTTAAACATCAGGTCAATCCTCTCTGCTTGTTTCCAGGCGGAGGAAGGAAGATACATAGTAACGTAACATAAGCTTTAAAGATTTGAAAAAGCAAGATGGGTGTTGTTGGTGCTCTTCTTTGGGGTTTTAAACGCCAGCTTAACCCCACACACTCACCCAGAAAGGATGTCCATGACAAATAGTTTGACAGCTGTAAATGGGAAAAGAATCTATGAATTTTAGTAAACCACAAGCTAAACATGAATCAGCAGCATGGTGCAGTGACTAAGGCTTAGGTTGCATCGACAGATGTATAGGACAGGATTCAACTAAGCAGTGCAGGAGAGGGAGCCAGCATAACGAATCCTGCCAGAGCAATGGGGATGCAAATGGGGAGGGGGGAAGGGTGAGAAGAAGAAATAATTTTAAATGGTAGCCGTCCAATCACATTGTGAATGTAAGGTTCATTTGAATGTTTAAGAATCTGCATGTGCATGTAAAAAGGTGAAACAACAGTATTTGCATTGGTCCTGTGCTAAAATGACATGGGCCCAATTTAGACCAGTCAGCCCTTTAGTGGGCAATTTTACACATAGCTAATTCTGGTGTGCCACAGGTATAAGTGCGGAACATCTACACCTAGCAACAAGACTTGCCTTGTCTATTAACACCGGTTCTGAGAGATCTGCATTGGTTCCCAGTACGTTTCTGAGCACGATTCAAAGTGTTGGTGCTGACCTTTAAAGCCCTAAACGGCCTCGGCCTAGTATACCTGAAGGAGCGTCTCCACCCCCATCGTTCAGCCCGGACACTGAGATCCAGCGCCGAGGGCCTTCTGGCGGTTCCCTCATTGCCAGAAGTGAGGCTACAGGGGGAACCAGACAGAGGGCCTTCTCGGTAGTGGCGCCTGCCCTGTGGAACGCCCTCCCATCAGATGTGAAAGAGATAAACAACTACCTGATATTCAGAAGACACCTTAAGGCAGCTCTGTTCAGGGAAGTTTTTAATATTTAATGCTGTACTGTTTTTTACACTTGATTGGGAGCCGCCCAGAGTGGCTGGGAAAACTCAGCCAGATGGGCGGGGTATAAATAATAAATTATTATTATTATTATTATTATTATTATTATTATTATTATTATGAATCAGAGGCTGAAAGAACAGCAACTTCCCCAATGTTCTTAAGAGTGTCATTTGAATTTCATGGCCCTGTTTAATTTGTGTCTTTGTGTGTGTGGCATATTAGAACTTTTACTCTAGGAGGTCACAGGCATATTTCATTTCCAGAATAGAATCGCAACAGTTGATGGTTTCAAATAACCAAACTACAAGATCTGAGGCTTAGGGAAACCTCTGAAGAGCACAAGACTCCAAAATCATAAGACTTGGCAGGAAATGACATTTTCAGTGGGCACCCACCCAACTACTCCAGCTAATTAATGTTTAAATGTGACATTATTCAGTTATGTATTTTTCTCTCCATCCGTATTCCTTAGTGCAGAAAACCTGATTTTTAGAGGATTGCTATTTCCTGAAATGTGCCCCCCCCACTTCGCCTTCGCAGGAAACACAGGATGCATTCAAATCATAACATTACTTTTATAAGTGTTTCCAAGTCCTAGATTTCCTGTAGAATGTAATCGCTGAAACACTTGTCCTTGTTCTGCGCTCCCACACTCCTTGCTGAATGGAAGTAGGTAATTGCTTTTCATATTGCCTGGAGTAGCACCTGGTGCAATTATTGGTGAATGGTATGTGTGGCAGCTTTAGCGTCACCCATTGCCCTGCACCATGTGCAGAGAGTGAATATCTGTGGCATGGCTATCCATTGTTGTTCTGCACTGGGAACTGGAGAGCACAGGTGACAGAACTGAACAAGAACATTCTGTACAAAGGCAAACGTAAGTACAGGATGCTATACCGAGGCAAGTATCAGAACGCAACATCAAAATGAAAGAAAAGCTCTGCCAGCACCGGAAGTAGCACGTAGCCAACAAAGGCTGGCAGCCACTGATTTTGTTTTTTAATTTTAATGAACTCTGAAAAGATGTTGGATTGAACTTTTGTGGTCTCTAGCTGTTATGATAAAGATAATAGGGATTAAAATTGTTTAAGTCATTAAATTTAAAAAAGTTGAGTGGAAAATAAGGTGTTATTTTAAAAGGAATGTTAAGAGATTAGGATTTGCTGGATTAACAAGTTGAACTAGAAAACAAGAAGGGGAGGTATGAGGGAGTCAAAGAAACATGTTATTGAAAAATTGTTATTGAAATTGATTTGTTTTTAATATTTTTCTTTTTCTTTTTCTTTTTGTGTTTATATAAAATTGGAAAATCTAATAAATATTCATATAAAAAAACAAAAAAAAAAGGCTGGCAGCCACTGATAGATTTATCCTTCATGAAATTATCTGAACCCATCCAAGTTGGGAGCCATCACATAGTGTAACTATGCACTGGTTAATAAGTGATACTTGTCTGTCTGCCCCACTATTCAACTTCAATGGATGACCCTGGGTTCTAGCTTTTTGAGAGAGAAAGAGAGAGTCTCTAGACCATGAATACTTTTATAACTTATCTATCATATTCCCAGAGTTGCCATATTCAAAAAGTAAACGCCAGGACACCCCAAAAGTTATTAAGCTTTTCTTTCTTTCTTTCTTTCTTTCTTTCTTTCTTTCTTTCTTTCTTTTTTACAAAAATGCCTAAAAACTAGGGAATTCCAGAAGACATACGCAGCCCTACATATTCCTATTTACTGGACTTTCTCTAAACTAAAAAGATGCCCCAACTCAGGAAAACTTCCCTCATAGAGGAATGGTTGAAGTTCCATTATCTGAAAATTGCCCTTTTCTAAAAATTGTATAGCTCTAAAATAGGTCTTTTTAAAGGTGCAGCAACCAGAACTATGCACAGTATTTCAAGTGTGGAGGAGACTACTACATCCTTCTAGAGTAAGTCTTTACCACTCTCTTCAACAATCAGTACAATCATTAGTGATCTCCAGGCCTGAGGAAATTTTGGATAATTTCTTCTTCCCTTGGATAAATTCATGCAAATACTCTCCACAGTTTCTCTGCCCACAAATAGGGTGGAAACCATTTGCACACAGCCCTACCACATACTTCATTTTAAAATCAAATGTATCTCCCCAAGTTTCTGAGTTACTTTATTCCATTGTTATGAGAACTTCCTCAGAGGAGTTAATTCAGAGTACTCACAATATTTAACTAAAAGGCCCACTTCAAAATGGGACCATGTTTTCTTCCCATCCTACATGTTTTGCTATTACCTCAGACTCCAGATTTCTTCAGATACTTAATGATAAGGTTCAAAATGGTAATTTCAACCAACAAATAAGAACTTGGAAGCTTAGGGAGTTAAGAGGGATTTTTTCATCTCAACGTGTCTCTCTGATCTAATTTTAGATAGCAGGAAATATGACAACTTTAGCCACTAATTAGAATTACGCATTGGAAATGATTTGTAGCAATCCCCCAAGCTTATTACAACAAAGAGACACTGATAACACTGCCAACGTAAACATGTCGGAGATAATTTGAGGGAGAGAACTATGAACACTGTGAAATGCTGTCTTGGGCAAATGTTTGAAGCACATCAGACCACATGACCAGTTATATTAGCAAATTCAATATTTCTTCAGCGACATTGAAAGAGCCAGATGTTTTTGTGGCTTGCCAAGTCTCTCTCTCTCTCTCTCTCTCTCTGTGTGTGTGTGTGTGTGTTTGCATGCTATAAGCTGCTAAAACTTTCTGAAGCATTATTTGAAGTAAGTTGATAATTAAATTTCAATTCTCATTTGTTCTTGGAACTAGCTCAACAAGCACTTGTGGTGCTACACTCTGCTGAATTCTGATTATATTCATTTGGGATTACAGACTAATTTGTGCTAAAAGATTTTGTTTGTTCTCGAAGAAAATGAAATACTGTTTCAAAATAATGACAAAGTGGCCTTGTACCCTGTGCTTCTTATTCACATGGGTTTTGAACTAAGGTGGAAATAGAATTCTAGGCCAATATTTTCTTTCTACTGTAGTTGGTCACTTGGAGTCATTTAATCGGTTCTCTGTGCTCCACAATGCTGCACAGTTACCAATACAAGCGCTGTTGCCTGTGGGCATCACCTCTCATCCACCTCTGTTGTTTGACTTTTTAATCTGCTCAGTTGTTGGAGTAATTATGCCTTGGAATGTTAAGGAATCTGGAATGTCAAGGGAAGGTTGAGTGGTTTAGTCAAGAGAATTGAACTCTGTGACCTACCAAGCCCATGCTTGTCTGAGACTTAACATGCTTTCTGTTCTTTCTGGGAACTATAGACTGAAGATGGCCATGCAGGTTTCTGGCTTGACCTCTTTTGTGCCTTTAAATCTACATCATTACCAGGATAGCTGTCTCATTTACACGGGGCCACCAACTCAATTTGTTCTGTTCAACCCAAGCAAATCTAAAGGGTAGGGGGCACAGGGACTGGATTTTGTGAAGTCTAAACAGAATCGACTTGAATCGGCACCTCCTAGATGTTACTATCTATTGGAATTTGCACTTTTCCAAATGTTGTCGAACTCAGCCGGATGAGTGGGGTATCATCATCATCATCATCATCATCATCAGTGCATTTCTCCACTCAAAAACTTGTTGAGATGCATTTAAAAGTGCATCCTGAGATAAAATATGAGTTGAGCAGTGTAATTTAAGAGAAGATTTTAAACCATGTTTTTGAATGCATTCGAGTGGAATTTTCATGCAGATTAAAATTAATACAAAATTAGTAGCCCTCTCCCATCAACCATACCATGTCATTATATATACACCACATCATTATATATAAACACAGCCCGAAAATGTCAGACTAAAAGTATGGGCAAAACTAGCCTTTATTTGACCCGGGTCAAAGACCCAGTTTGGCAACCTTCCATGCACATTTGCGTACTCGCAGACACAGGCTGGGAGCCTCAATGGAGCCCCTCTGGAGGCTTCACCTGGGGCAAAAAACAAACTAACCAGTTAGCCCCCGCCCATAGCTAGGGCACTGCTAAAAGCCCCACTTTTTCTAGATGAGACCAATCCCTTCACTGAGATCCCAACTCTACCTCCAAAATAAAAGGGGGAGGAGCATGATAATCACATGGGGACTTCAGACAACCCTCCCTCCCTCAACTGAAAGGGACCCTCTAGAGACCCATATTCAGGGCAAAAGAAGGACACCCCCCATTCCTGGGTGTCTCTAGATAGCAAAGCACAACATTTTTGTTTCTAGATAGCACAGCATTCTACCATGATGGTGCTAAAGGCGCAACAATAGCCACCACACCGCAAAAGTCGTCTCAGGGCAGATGGTATTAGTTTGTCATTAGTCCCCACTAGCTTATGAGTGACCACATGTGAAAGTGACATGAACTAGACATAGACTAATCTGTCCATCCCTAATGCTTTGCCTCTCTTATCTTTTGTGGTTTTCCCTGCTCTGTAGGTATAAGTAGGTTCTGACCTTCAGAGACTGAACAATAAAACACAGTTAACATTCTGTACCTGAGGCCTTGGGGATATGGAAAGAGGTATTCAGCCTGTGCACTACATCTGAACTCTGATAAAAGAACCAAAATGAAAGACGGCCAGCAGGACCTCCAAGTATCAGCTGACCCTGAACAAGAAAGGGAATACTGTGACAAGAGTTACTTGGAGGATGGAAGGAGAAGATTTACTGAGATCGGGTTAATCATTTGCTTATTCTACTCAGCTTGAACTTTCCAATCTCAAAGAAATGTTATTTAGAGTTATTTATTTTGCCATCCCACATGTAGCAGATTGCAGATACACTGCACAAATCGAATGTGCTCCACATCAGTGCAGAAATTTGGGGGTGCTAAACTCTGCTCCTTTGGGGAATGGGTCATGCTGGAAACAGCCTGCAAGCCCATTCACTCAATCTCTTGTGATATGTTTGGGCAGGCTTTGCATCACGCCACTGCAGGTACTAACTTGACAAGGCCACCTGTACAGCACAGCCAGCCCCAATTCTATCAGATAAAGATAGCAAAAGCAGGACAAAGAGGAGTCGACCAAAACGATGCAGAAGTTCTGGCTCCTGTACAACCTTTGAGCAAAACATGGATTTACGGAAGGTTGGCGGTTCGAATACCCGCAGCGAGGTGAGCTCCCGTTGCTCAGTCCCTGCTCCTGCCAACCTAGCATTTTGAAAGCACGTCAAAGTGCAAGTAGATAAATAGATATCACTCCGGCGGGAAGGTAAACAGCATTTCCATGCGCTGCTCTGGTTTGCCAGAAGCGGCTTAGTCATGCTGGCCACATAACCCGGAAGCTGTACGCCAGCTCCCTTGGCCAATAAAGTGAGATGAGCGCCGCAACCCCAGAGTCATCCGCGACTGGACCTAACGGTCAGGGGTCCCTTTACCTTTACCTTTATAAATGTCATAACACCTCTGGATTGGCTTTGGCAATGTTTTCCTGTGCCCCCTTTCTCCCCTTATCCCTGAAGGGTGTAAGTCGCAGATAGAACAAGAGGGAGAAAGTAGATGCACAGCCAGCCCAGAGAGTCACCTTAGTTCTCCTCCTGTATATCTCTGTGAGCTCAGCACAATTTAGGAAGATACTTTTACAAAGGAATGCTTGGCTGCTGCTCAAGATCAGGGCCTGAGCGTTCCATTTGGTGCATCAGTGCGACTAATGTGATGCTATGTGACCAAACACAAACACCCCAATGATGTGCTGTCATCTCAGCAGAGCTTTGTGCTTTCACAGTCCTTGGGATCTGAAAGGCAGCTGTTAAGCACCACAGCCTGTGGAGAATGATAAGCTTAAAGCCCTCATTTATTACAATCTCCATTGAAATCAGTTCTGTCCCTAGTGTAGTGCCCGGGCCATGCTGCTGCATTTTCTGAGCTGCCAGATAGGAAACTTGGCAAATGCAAAATCCCTCCTCCATTAAGATCCTTATCAGGATCACACATTTGAAAGATGAGGCACAGACAATTTGCGAGCTACACACATTTTGTGCCGAGCACTCAGAAGCAGCAGGAGCTTAGAAAACTGCTGTTGCCAAGGGACTTTGGGCCAAAAAAAGTAAATGACTTGACTTGAGAGAATCCTTAAGAAAGTCCTTGAATCACTTTAAAATTGTGGTGCCTGTCTAAGCAATCTAAGCACAAAGTATTACAGTCTTTGCAGCACAAAATCAAAAGATAATGGATATATTTAAATGCTCTTTATAGATCTCCAGTGCTTATACTAATCCCAAGGATTTTTATTTTTTTAAAAAATAAAAAATAAAGAATTAGAATAGGGTATGCTCAAGAACTGATGCTGTTGAATTCTGCCTCTTAAGCAATTGAATTAATGTGGTTATACTTACACTTTAATAATAATTACCCATGGGTGATAAGGAAAACTTTAAAGTCTATTAATATGCACACACACAGTTATATACACACACACATCCAGGTCCTGCTATCTGAACACAATGCATTCTCAGGAAATTCTGTATTAGGTAAGTGTTTGCATAATGAGTCAGCAACTTCCATTGATTCCTATGGGAAGATTTCTATTGCGTTCCCAAGGAATGTTGACCCCTAAATGTGTTTGGTGTCACCTCAGGCAAATCCTGATTCTGGAAGGGAACTAGATGGAGAAAAGCTTTTGAGGGGAAACCATTGCCATACCAGCTCGTCCTGCTCCATACTTCTGTGTGTGGTTTGGCTAGCTGTGGAGAAAAGTCCCAAGTTTGCGCAAAGGGGCATAGGAAGCTGTCTTATATTGAGTCAGACCATCAGACAATCTAGCTCAGTATTGTCTGTGCTGACTGGCATCTCTCCAAGGTTTCAGACAGGGAGTCGCTCCCAGCGCTACATAGAAATGCCAGGAACTGAACCTGGGACTTTCGGATGCGAAGGCCTTGGTCCTGTATACCTGAAGGAGCGTCTCCACCCCCATCATCCAGCCCGGACACTGAGATCCAGTGCCGAGGGCCTTCTGGCAGTTCCCTCGCTGCGAGAAGTGAGGTTACAGGGAACCAGGCAGAGGGCCTTCTCGGTAGTGGCACCTGCCCTGTGGAACACCCTCCCAGCAGATGTCAAGGCAATAAACAACTATTTTACTTTTAAAAAACACCTGTTTAGGGAAGTTTTTAATATCTATGCTGTATTATTGCTGATATTTGGTTGGAAGCTGCCCAGAATGGTTGGGGATCCCCAGTCAGATGGGCGGAGTATAAATAAATTAATAATAATAATAATAATAATAATAATAATAATAATAATAATGAAGAAGAAGAAGAAGATGCTCTGTCACTGAGCTATGGCCCATCTCCATAAGAATGCATTTTAAAAAATTAACTCCATGTTTACCTTCCTGGTAAATAGGGGCAGTTAGAACATATGTGCTGGAATCAGATTTGCCTTTGAATTTATTGGAACTATTTTAAAGAGAAAACAGCAAGAGAATTTTAATTGCCCTTTTGTGCCTGTCCTAGTTCAACATTTGTTGGCATGGGTTGATATCAGGACTTTTCAGACGGAACTCTCCGGAACTCAGTTCCGGCACTTCTCAGGTGGGCGACATTGCCATTGTAAGAGAACAAGGGATGTGTTCCTGGTGAGTTCTGGTACCTCTTTTTCTAGAAAAATAGCACTGGTTGATATTACACAATCCTGATGCTTCCCCTCAATTTCTGGGCAAAATGAAAGCAGCTTTGTCCGTGCTGAAAACAGAGGTAGAGAGATGTGAGGAGTTAAGTAACAGGGTCAGATTTTTTAAAAAAGAAAGCCGCTGGGTCTGACAGTCTGCATTTCTCATCCTGACATGCTAAGGCAAGACGTCACCAGCTGCAGGGCCAGAGAGTCGTAGATGCCTCTTTGATTCAAAGTTCAAGGCTCTCATGCCATATACATCTACCTGAGAAAACAGCGGTGTAATACAGAAACTGCCACAATGTACTGAAGGGGTTTTTTCCTTTCAGGAGATACATACATTTGGAAACGCATTTTTAAGTCTCAGTGGAATTATTTCTGTTGACAAAACAGGGCTGATGTGTTGAAGTGAAGCACTGATAAGAGTACTAGAAAACACTTTGCTTGCCCTTATCTCAAGCTATTTGTGAACCTGCCAAACTGGAAAGTGTTCAAGTTTTCTGTCTCTCTCCCTCTTTCTTCCTCTACTTAAGTTATACAAATTTGCTATTACAACACAGAATAGCTAGTGGAGTTTAAAAGACAGCAACAGCTTTTGACAATAAACATTAATGCAACACAGCTTTCACCATTTTGAACTGTCCATCTGGCCCTGCCTGCATAGTTGTGCTGACTGCGGTATGGTGGGAGTTGAGCCCTATCATCTAGACAGCATTAAGTTGGCAAAGGCTGCTAGCTGGAGCTGTTGTCCAAAGCAATTGGAGAACCCTAGGTTGGCGAAGGCCAGTGTACTATGCTTTCTTTTTAGAGGACATGCTATTTGTATTGTTCTTCCACCGACCTTGCTCTGATGCTATCAGAGATGGTACTTAAGGGCAGATCATCCAATTTAGTGGCTGATTCAAATGTCAGCAGCTCAGCTTTGTCTTTCAAAGCAGCCATATGCTTATTATGTCAACTTCATTTCATATGCAAAGCGACTTGCAATCTCTACCTGGTTTGACCTCACATACCGTTAATGCCATATAAATGTTAAATAGCAATAATTCCAGCAGTAGTGCTGTAATTAGCAGAAATGCCTCACCCAGCCATCCAAGGAGTCGTTCACACCTTTCACTGGGATTTTAAACCAAGTAAAACTCTTTAAGAACTAGAACTCAGGAGCTCTCCAATCCCCCCCCCCATGGGCCAAAAATAACACTATTTTATTCATTTGTTTATCATTTTTGTAAAAGTATGGGAATTTGCTACTGTGACTAAGCTAACTCACTATTTGAGAAGCAAAGAAAGGAAACAAAGCTCACATTTTAAATGACTTGATTCATAAATTTAATTTTGTATTACATCACGGGGTGGAACACAAACATATGGATAACCATATTTTGATATTTGATTCAGGTAGGTAGCTGTGTTGGTCTGATGCAGTTGAAATACATTTTAAAAATCAAGAAATTGTCCAGTAGCACCTTGTTGTTGTTGTTGTTTAGTCGTTTAGTCGTGTCCGATTCTTCGTGACCCCATGGACCAGAGCACGCCAGGCACTTCTGTCTTCCACTGCCTCCCGCAGTTTGGTCAGACTCATGTTTGTAGCTTCAAAGACACTATCCAACCATCTCGTCCTCTGTCGTACCCTTCTCCTTGTGCCCTCCATCTTTCCCAACATCAGGGTCTTTTCCAGGGAGTCTTCTCTTCTCATGAGGTGGCCAAAGTATTTGAGCCTCAGCTTCACGATCTGTCCTTCCAGTGAGCACTCAGGGCTGATTTCCTTAAGAATGGATAGGTTCGATCTTCTTGCAGTCCATGGGACTCTCAAGAGTCTCCTCCAGCACCATAATTCAAAAGCATCAATTCTTCGACGATCAGCCTTCTTGATGGTCCAGTTCTCACTTCCATACATCACTACTGGGAAAACCATAGCTTTTACTATACGGACCTTTGTTGGCAAGGTGATGTCTCTACTTTTTAAGATGCTGTCTAGGTTGATCATTGCTTTCCTCCCAAGAAGCAGGCGTCTCTTAATTTTGTGGCTGCTGTCACCATCTGCAGTGATCATGGAGCCCAAGAAAGTAAAATCTCTCACTGCCTCCATTTCTTCTCCTTCTATTTGCCAGGAGGTGATGGGACCAGTAGCCATGATCTTCGTTTTTTTGATGTTGAGCTTCAGACCATATTTTGCGCTCTCCTCTTTTACCCTAAATAAAAGGTTCTTTAATTCCTCCTCACTTTCTGCCATCAAGGTTGTGTCATCTGCATATCTGAGGTTGTTGATATTTCTTCCAGCAATCTTAATTCCGGCTAGGGATTCATCCAGCCCAGCCTTTCCCATGATGAATTCTGCATATAAGTTAAATAACCAGGGAGACAATATACAGCCTTGTCGTACTCCTTTCCCAATTTTGAACCAATCAGTTGTTCCATATCCAGTTCTAACTGTAGCTTCTTGTCCCACATAGAGATTTCTCAGGAGACAGATGAGGTGATCAGGCACTCCCATTTCTTTAAGAACTTGCCATAGTTTGCTGTGGTCGACACAGTCAAAGGCTTTTGCATAGTCAATGAAGCAGAAGTAGATGTCTTTCTGGAACTCTCTGGCTTTCTCCATAATCCAGCGCATGTTTGCAATTTGGTCTCTGGTTCCTCTGCCTCTTCTAAATCCAGCTTGCACTTCTGGGAGTTCTCGGTCCACATACTGCTTGAGCCTTCCTTGTAGAATTTTAAGCATAACCTTGCTAGCGTGTGAAATGAGTGCAATTGTGCGGTAGTTGGAGCATTCTTTAGCACTGCCCTTCTTTGGGATTGGGATGTAGACTGATCTTCTCCAATCCTCTGGCCACTGCTGAGTTTTCCAAACTTGCTGGCATATTGAGTGTAGCACCTTAACAGCATCATCTTTTAAAATTTTAAATAGTTCAGCTGGAATACCATCACTTCCACTGGCCTTGTTATTTGCAGTGCTTTCTAAGGCCCATTTGACTTCACTCTCCAGGATGTCTGGCTCAAGGTCAGCAACCCCACTACCTGGGGTGTACGAGGCATCCATTTCTTTCTGGTATAATTCCTCTGTGTATTCTTGCCACCTCTTCTTGATGTCTTCTGCTTCTGTTAGGTCCTTACCACTTTTGTCCTTTATTATGGCAATCTTTGAATGAAATGTTCCTTTCATATCTCCAATTTTCTTGAACAGATCTCTGGTTCTTCCCATTCTGTTGTTTTCCTCTATTTCTTTGCATTGCTCGTTTAAGAAGGCCTTCTTATCTCTCCTTGCTATTTTTTGGAAATTTGCATTCAATTTCCTGTATCTTTCTCTATCTCCCTCGCATTTTGCTTGCCTTCTCTCCCCCGCTATTTGTAAGGCCTCATTGGACAGCCACTTTGCTTTCTTGCATTTCCTTTTCATTGGGATGGTTTTCGTTGCTGCCTCCTGTATAATGTTGCGAGCCTCCATCCATAGTTCTTCAGGCACTCTGTCTAGCAAATCTAAATCCTTAAACCTGTTCCTCACTTCCACTGTGTATTCATAAGGGATTTGATTTAGATTGTATCTTACCGGCCCAGTGGTTTTTCCTGCTTTCTTCAGTTTAAGCTTGAATTTTGCTATAAGAAGCTGATGATCCGAGCCACAGTCAGCTCCAGGTCTTGTTTTTGCTGACTGTATTGAGCTTCTCCATCTTTGGCTGCAGAGAATATAATCAATCTGATTTCGATGCTGCCCATCTGGTGATGTCCACGTGTAGAGTCGTCTCTTGTGTTGTTGGAAAAGCGTGTTTGTGATGACCAGCTTGTTCTCTTGACAGAACTCTATTAGCCTTTGCCCTGCTTCATTTTGCTCTCCAAGGCCAAACTTGCCCGTTGTTCCTTTTATCTCTTGATTCCCTACTTTAGCATTCCAATCCCCTATAATGAGAAGAACATCCTTCTTTGGTGTCGCTTCTATAAGGTGTTGTAAGTCTTCATAGAATTGGTCAATTTCAGTTTCTTCAGCACCAGTAGTTGGTGCATAAACTTGGATTACTGTTATGTTAAAAGGTCTGCCTTGGATTCGTATCGAGATCATTCTATCATTTTTGAGATTGCATCCCAGTACTGCTTTCGCCACTCTTTTGTTGACTATGAGGGCCACTCCATTTCTTTTGCGGGTTTCTTGCCCACAGTAGTAGATATGATGGTCATCCGAACTGAATTCGCCCATTCCTGTCCATTTTAGTTCACTGATGCCCAGGATGTCAATATTTATTCTTGCCATCTCATTTTTGACCACATCCAACTTACCCAGGTTCATGGTTCTTACATTCCAGGTTCCTATGCAATATTTTTCTTTACAGCATTGGACTTTCCTTTCGCTTCCAGGCATATCCGCAACTGAACGTCCTTTCGGCTTTAGCCCAGCCGCTTCATCAGCTCTGGATCTACTTGTACTTGTCCTCCGCTCTTCCCCAGTAGCATGTTGGACGCCTTCCGACCTGAGGGGCTCATCTTCCAGCGTCATAACTTTTATATGACTGTTGTCTTTGTCCATGGAGTTTTCTTGGCAGGGATACTGGAGTGGCTTGCCGGTTCCTCCTCCAGGTGGATCACGTTTGGTCAAAACTCTCCACTATGACCTGTTCATCTTGGGTGCCCTGCTCGGCATAGTTCATAGCTTCTCTGAGTTCTTCAAGCCCCTTCGCCACGGCAAGGCAGTGATCCATGAAGGGGTAGCACCTTAGAGACCAACTAAGTTTGTTCTGGGTACAGTTGTACCTTGTTTTGCGATGGGGATCTGTTCTGGAGCCCCGGCCGCTAGCCGAAAAGGATGCAGGGCAAAGCGCCGTATCTGCGCACACGCGTACAGTAGTTTGTGCTTCTGCGCATGCGCGAGCGGCAAACCCGGAAGTAACCCATTCCGGTACTTCCGGGTTTGCCATGGACATTCACTGGAATGGACACTAAACGAGGCGGATGTTTGCGGAGGTATTACTGTATAAGCTTTCGTGTGAATGCATGCTTCTTCAGATTGTTATCTGAAGAAGTGTGCATGCACACGAAAGCTTATACCCAGAACAAACTTAGTTGGTCTCTAAGGAGTTACTGGATAATTTTATTAATTTTTAAATTTATTTCATATTTTGATATATTCAGGATTGAGACTCTTTATTATCAGTATTTTTTTATTATGATTGATTATAAATGAGTAATTATATGGAAATAGCATGATCTATCATGATCAGATATAAGAGATGGTATCTCCTCTAATTTGTTACATTGTGTATAAAAAAGAATTTTCTCGCTTTGTTTGCATTTAGAAATACTGTACACAGTTTTGTGTGGTAACAAAACACACATCTTTCCTTCATCCGAACATAGAGATGCGACCAACCTGCGAAGAGAAGCAAATGAAGACATCTGCTATAGCTCACTTAAACAACACAGCTATACATTGTCCTTCCAGCAATTAGAATTACAAGTTGAGCATAAAACTATTCCTGCCTGTTAATATTTCACAAGATTATCCGGCTGATTTGATTTATTGCAGCAGTGCTAGAACTTTTACACTCCGTTATCATGTCTCGTAATGAACTGTAGAGTTCATTTCTGCACAGACTAGCAACTAATTAGAGAGACCTCCTCTTGAACCAGATATATTAATGCAAAGTTGTGTTGTTAATGGGTTCCAGATGGTAGGACGGCTGTGGGATTGAGTTCTGAGAGCACTCTGATTTTCTGGATCAAACTGGATATGATGGGTAACAAAAGGGTACTTTCCCTCTGCTGCACAATTGTGATAGGTGAATCAGGTTGTTTTAGATTGCCAGAGTGCTACAATATTTATCTGCTGAAAAAATAATAATTATAGCTGCTAAAAACTTCTTCTATAGTGCTCAGTCCTGTGGTGTAGATTTGGTAGGTTGTGGGTGAAATAATTGGTACCGATTCCCCCTCCAGCCTCTTCTGCTGTTTCGTTTCATAGAAAAGCCTGATGTTATTATCTCATTGAGTGCTTTCTGTGGCTTGCTTTAATTCATTTCCTGCCAATGTCACTGAATAGTATAAATTGCACTGTAGCTAGAGGTTCCCCATGAAGAGTATTTCAAGTGCTTTCGAGAATTTGATGCGGCTGAACACAATCCATATTTTACAGCCTTCCCTGTACTTGGTGCTCTCTAGATGTTTTGGACTACAACACCCATCAATCCCAGTCAGCATGGTCAGTGGTCAGGAATGGAAGCTGTAGTCCAACAACATCTAGAGGACCTCAGGGTGGAGAGATTTGGTGTATTACCTTACATGATATGGGTGGTGTACAAAGCCCCTGCTTGAACATTGTAAGAACAACAGATCTCAGTGGTGGCAATGTAAAGAACTGACAAGCAGCAACATGGATAACCAACAGGTGTGTGTGTGTGTGTGTGTGTGTGTGTGTGTGTGTGTTTATGTGCTTATTTCCATTCCAGCGCCCAACAAAGAGGTGATGTTCCCGAAGGGAAAGGAACCACATAAACATAGTTGCTGCTTAATACAGTGGTACCTCGGGTTAAGTACTTATTTCGTTCTGGAGGTCTGTTCCTAACCTGAAACTGTTCTTAACCTGAAGCACCACTTTAGCTAACGGGGCCTCTTGCTGCTGCTGCCACTGTGCCGCCACTGCACGATTTCTGTTCTCATCCTGAAGCAAAGTTCTTAACCTGAGGTAATATTTCTGGGTTAGCGAAGTCTGTAACCTGAAGCGTGTGTAACCTGAATCATATGTAACCTGAGGTACACTGTACTAAGATAGCATGTAAAAATGACCCTTCAGGCCTGAGTTAAGATAGCACCCTGGGTGCAATCTTTCTCTGACACTAAACTCGTACTTTGGGCTGATTGGATAGTACAGCTGCTTTTTAAAATCTGCTTGTGTAACTTTCTTCTGATAAGACCTTTGCACATGACACCTCTTAGTCAACTGCATGGGCTCCCCGCTTTTCCCAGCACAGAAGCTGGGTGATTTAGTGAATGGCTGAGGAGGTGACCGAGTTACTGATTGGCTGAAAGAATGACTGAGAGACTACCTGGCAGACTGAGCGAGTGACCATGTGACTGGCTGAGTGAAGGAGACAATGACTGGCTTTGTTACTGAGGGAGTATTAAATATTTATTTCCCCCAATACCTTTTTGCCGCACAACACTCTCACCATATATGATAAAAAAAGCTTCTCTTTTTGACACTTCTAGCATACATTTGGGCAATTTCTATTTGTTTTGATGGCCATTTCTAGGCTTATATACCATTTGTCATGATTTTTTGAACATTTCTTCTCGTAGCCATACTTAATAAAAAGTTCCTTCCAGATTGTTATTGAGATATTTGCATCAAATATAAAGTTCACAGAGTTCCACCCCCCACTAGGATTTTTATTCAAATACCATGTTCCATTTCACCATACATCTTTCTATATATCTGAATTAAAAGATGGACAGACATTAAAAGGTATTACCTGTAAGACATGTCAGAGAAGAACAACAGATGGAATCATGCCTGAAAGAGTATGGTTAGGAGGTGGGGCAGGGAGCCATCTGCAATAACTCACAGAGACTCCATTTTGATAGGTAAGTACTTTGAGCCCCAAGTAATATGTCTGCATTGTGCAGTATTTAATCTTTGGTTTTTCCCCCATCTAGCTTGTGTGATTCATATGATCACATGAGAGAGCTAGAAAATATGAAGCAAATTTGTCTTGGATGCTTAGTAATAAGCCAGCCCACAAGGAGAACCAAATCATGGAGTCCTTGAAATCTGGCACATAACTTAATTAATGTGCAATGTCCCTGAAAAATTATCTGATTCTATTAATAGAAAAATCTTATCTCAAAGGAATAAACAATCACTTACCCAAAGCTATTTCTGCCCCCCCGCCCCAAATCTGGTTCTCTGTTCTCTGATAACAAAGGCCAAGTTGTAAAAAAGGTGTTGTTTACTGAAATGAGACAGTAATATATTCACTGAAATCCAGTCTTCAGTGGAAAACTCTAAATACAAAAGTAATTAACATCAATCATAATAAACAATGGAAGTGTGTGTTATCAGCAAGTGATAGCAGAGGCTGCAATAATTCACGACAGTTCAGTCTTTATAAAGCCTTAGATGCAGTATCACACATCCTTGTTGCCTGCTCTGAGGTTGCATTTCTTTCTGCTGTTAGCCAATCTTGAAGCTTCATAGAAAATGATGACCTCATAAGGTTTTGCTAGCTACTGTGAGGCAACAAGAACATAGGTACCTGTCACCTGCTAGCTTGGAGTTCTTCTTATGGGAGGTACCTGTCTGGACGTTAAATGGAAGCACACCTGAGTTACCATATCTTGCTGTATAGCTATTACCTAGTGTAAAATGGAAATATGGTTTTCCCTCGTCTCCCACCTGGAGATGTTGCTAAATGGTCACACTCGAGTACTTTTGTTCTCCCAGCCCTCTCCACTTTCCTCCCCCGCCCCCCTTGGCTAAGAAGCATACAAAAAGTGTTGAGGAGCGCTCAAATCTTCTCTGATATTTGCTGATCGCTCAGCCATCATGAGTACTTGGGGAACAGTGGGGCAGATCAATGCACTTTCTCCTGTTTCCTTAGCACTCCTCATGAAAACTTCCCTAAATGTTCCCAGTTCAGGTGCTGCTGTGACCACAATCCATGTTCTCAGATGGCTGTAGGTTCGAGCCCCACATTGAGCAAAAGATTCCTGCATTGCAGGGGGTGGTTTAGATGACCCTTGTGGTCTCTTCCAACTTGATAATTGTGCTATTCTTTGGCTCCTGGAGATTACAAGCAGCTCTGTTTTTCATTTTGCTGCTGCCAACATTACCGTTGTGCCACAGGCAAATTTGGTAGTATTATTGTTATTATTTTTATATCACCCTTCATCCATGGTTCACAGGGCAGTTTACAATGCAAAATACTGGTGGCACTATTGATAACCATAGTAGAACACTTGTGAAGGACTGATCTCTCTCTCTCTCTCTCTCTCTCTCTCTCTCTCTCTCTCTCTCTCTCTCAACTGATGCCATTTTTTTTTTAATTTGCTAAGGAAATGGGGAGAGGGAGGAATGTAATATCAGCTGAGACTGAGACATTTTCTTAAGACTTTAATACACAAAATCAGAATTAGGGAAAGAGGGCCTTGATCTCCTGTTTAAACTGAGCATTTATAAAAGTTTGATGGGGAAATATGACTCTCATGTTTTTTGTAATGCAAAATAAGAAGATGAAAGTGCTGTTATTTATAGGATGTCAGCTTTGTTGGAAAACTTCAGCAACTAACTTAAAAAAACAACATGAGTGCAAATGGCATTCAGAGTGCCAACAGTTTGTGGTGGTTAACTTAAAATAAGACTTCAGTATATATAACTATAGCTGTCTCCTTTAATTTCAAATTCTTCTTCAGAGTCAGCAGTTACCAGTTGTTGATAAAGCACCTTGTAAGAGGAAATCTGCATTATGTCTCTGAAGACGGAGATAAAGGTGATGAGTTATATATATTTTTTGCAGATACATAAATTGAAACACCACGTTCAAGTCTGACAAAGTCATAAAGATGCCTGATGTTAGAACAGAGATAATATCATAGGCATGCTCAATATACTCTCATATGGACAGCACATTGAGATCTTCCAGGATTATTGTGAAGCAAATTGCCACCTATCATGAAGATGCTGTGAGTGTTGATGTGATAGCTGTGAAGTTTGCAAAATGTTTACGATTTAGTAACTGTCACTGTTCAAAGTCTATTCCCTTCCGAATTTCTTGCCATCGGAACTACCTTTTATAAAATAATTACTCTATTTCTTTCATTATGGCCAGATTGTGATTAATGAATAGGCATGCATTTAAAGATTTGCTATAGTTTGTTATGATTTGTGCAACAGTTTTAATGGAAAATCAATAAACTATCCATAGAGGAGACAGGATATGCGGTGATGCAGAAATCTGTCAGATATAATTCTATTTTAGAGTACCGCAGGAATGCATTTCTCTCATGTTCATATTTGGGTGGTAGGAAAGAATTTCCCCCTGAAAGCTAAAAACTGGTGCTTCAGAGAGATGAGTTCATGTTGGTCTACATCTCCAGCACTTCGCATCAGAAAGAGCATTTTTGTTGGATGACTCTTAAATGGAGACCTAAGGTTTGGGGTAGGAGGTATAACTTTTCAAAGAATCAAAAATGGTGTCAAAGCTGCAGCCAATCACAGATCTAAATACATTAATAATGGAAGAAATCTGCTGGTGAATGTTACACCATGGCTGCAGGTTGCCTATTGGTAATCAGCCTTCCTTCTGCAGTGCCTATCGCAATAGGCAGGAGGAGAACAGAGAAAGGTCCCTTGAAAGTTCTCTGAACAGATGGTGTGCATTTCTCAGAGGGATAAAATGTTCGTGACATTTTAGCTCAGCCCTAACTTGGAATCAATGTTTTTTGGTCACTTTACAATGCCTGGGAACATTCTTTAAATAGTTTCTAAAATTATTTCCTCTTCTGAAGAAAGGAAGACCAAAGCAGCGCATTTGCCTTTTATTTTTAATAACATAATAACTTGTCCTTTCTCTGCTTTTTCAGTGTTTTAGTAAGTATTATGGAAGTGAACTAAATTAGTGAGCTTAGGTAATGTCTTACTATTTTGTATTAATTCTAATGACAGTTCCATTCCTGAAATTTGTAGCAGCATTGTATTAACTTTTCAAATATGCCAGTTTTCCTACTTCCTGTAATTCCCCCAAATTATACCCTTTCAGTCATAAAATGGTGCCTGGGCTTTGTATTTCTAATGAACTTTTAAGTTAGATCTTTATCAACTTTAAACTACTTTGGATGAACTTCATTCTTTTCTCTTTTTGATTGTGTGGTATGTACTGAATTCCCAGATGAAGCTGGGATTGGTAAGTGTAAGTGACCTTAGAGAACATCTATTTGCCTAAATTTACTCATTTGCACCCTCCCCAGTCCCTGTCTATGAGCCCTCAACAAAGATACCTGGCATTCCCCTTTCTGCTCTTGGACAGTGAACAGTAATAAATAACAATTAAAAAATCACTTGCAGTGCCAATGGAAAGGAAGCCAGGAATGCGTAACAGAACTTCCAGTCACCATCACTCAGTATCTCACCTAAGGCAAAGGTTTTGCTTATGGCTCCTTTCTCTCTGTTGCCCTTGCACCGTGAAAGACCTGGAAAGATATGAATAAGGAGCACATAGCCAGACAATGATCAACCCAATTGCCAGCAATCAGAGGGAAGGAGTTAGGATGAAAGGTAATGAGAACATCCACAATGACCTAATAAGAATTGAGGTTGTGGGGAGTACATGCTCTCAGAGTGCATTAGAAGCAGCTCTAATGTAATTACATTTTATTATTTGACGTAAGATGCCTTGGGGTTCCCTCTGGATTGAAAAATGGGATAGAAATTAATAAGTCTAACATATAAATCAAGTTTAATTTAGTTATTCATTGGACCATGCTGAAAGGAGCCTATGCAACATGGTGGATTACATATGATGAGCAGCAGAAAGGAAGGTAGGGTGGCCACATGTCCTATTTTACAGTCCTCTGTTTGAAGAGGACAGTCCTTTGTTTGAAGAAGTTTTCTATGTGAAGAGCTGGTCCATGCCCAATATAAAAATAAAGAACCATAAGAAGGGAAAGGAGGGGCATTGAAGTAGCCCAACAATGGTTAGCAACTGAAAAGCAAGATGAGCAAGCACACAAGAGCCTGCCCCACTATGATAAGATATATTATATTCCTGGTCAAATTGCAGTAATTATTTCTAAATTTGAATCTTATGCATCAATGGTGTGGGGCATGACCACTACAAGCATCAATGGTGTGGATAGGACTAGCTCCCACTGCTTTGTGATCCCCCCAATGCTCCTTCATTATGTCAGGTGGGTCATCTGAGCCCCTTTCATATCTGAAAGGTGTTCTGTCAACCACATTATCTCTTCTCCCAATGCTACCATCTCCTTGTTTTCATGAACCAAGTATTGAAGCGAAACCAAGAAGGAACAAACTGAACATGTGAACAATACAAAGAAAAGACTTGCTAGCATATGCCTAACAGAGAGTCCTGAATGGCTGTCTTTGGCCACTAGGCCTGAGCTTCCCCACCCCAACCTATTGAGTGGATGCGGATAAGATTTCAGCCTTCAAATCTCTCTTCACTTTGAATTCTACAGTAGTGTTTCTTCTCAAGGTTGTGGGTTAAGCAGAGTCAGCACAATTTTTATTCACATGAAAGAAATTAGTGGAATTGGAGTGGACTTGAAGCACCACTAAATTACACTGAGGGACATGCTTTCCATTAAACGGCATACTTTCACCACCATTCCAGCAAGAGCAATATATATTTCCAAAACTTACTTTATGGTTCTGCTTATCTAGATGCATTACTTCTTTGGGCTTGTTTCTGCCAGGCTGAGAATGAGGATCAATTATCCAATTCTTATGTGAGGTGATCAGTATGAGGAGTTGGCTGGTTCCCAATTTTGTGCTGCGAAACACATTCTTGTTTTGTACTGAACCACAACAATCATTCACTTATACATAAATGCACGCACCTCATGGCACAATAAGCAATGCCCATTCTAATAAATGAAGAAAACTTTAAAATATAACAATGATACAAATTCCCACCAAAAAGCCAAACCAGCAGATAGGAATGATGTGATGCCAAACACAGAAACTCATTTATACATCAGATCTAAAGCAACATTGGAACGTTAAAAACCAACCAGGTACCATAAAACAGCAGAGGCAATACAGGCAGTGACCATTTCTTGTGGGGGTTCCATTCCCAGCCCCTGTGCATGTCAGCAGAGCTCGTATAAGCATGCCCTGCTCCATTAAGCCACGCCCCACCCCGTTTCTGCCCTTGCGTTTTGCCTTCTTCCAGGTCCAAAAGGATGCATCCACTATGCTTTAGTCATACTTGGAATTCTGTCAATTGATCTGGTTGCTCCATCTCAAAAGGCTGCCAAACAGCTGCAAAAAGGTATAGAAAGTGGCAACCAAAATACTCTGATGAATGCAGGAGTCCCCTATTAAGTCCCAGGAACCAGTTGGGCTGTTAGAAAAAGCACTGAAAGATTGGGGGGGTTGCTAATAAATGCATTAGTTGCAGTGTGCAGATGTGACTAGATTGGATGAACAGCTCTCAGGGATCAATTAGATATAAATGGGACTGCCTAAGAACAGAGGGACAGGCCAGATAATCCTCCAAGACGTATTTCAGACCCAACAAATGATTCTCTGTCCTTGTCCTTTTATATAGCCTTTCTTACAAAGAAGAAAAAAAACCACCTCCCTCTGGCTCTCTAATTGCTTTTGTCGCTATTCTTTGAACCTTTCTCCAAATTGCTAATAACTTTCAGGTGATGAGGATGCCAGGAGCCGAATGTGCTTGTAGCAAGAGCTGTGTTTTGTATTTAGCATGCAGGAGCTGCATTAACTTAACCCATCATTCAGGGACAAAGAACACTGTAAGAGACCTTTGCAGTTCAGGTATTTTAGATCTCGAAACCTGGATGTGGGAGAAATACAGTGGTGAGCCCCATCCACGATTCCATTAGCAAACCTGGCTTGCTTTGCTGGAGGAAAGCTCTCTGGCTCTGGAGAAGCAGAAACCTGCACTTTGCAGTCTGATAAGGCTACCAGTGAAAGCAAGCGCAGAGGGGAGACACTCCTATCTGCTTAAAACCAGGAGCATCTTTTTTTCCTCATGATGTTAATGAGAATGTGGTGTGATTGATCTGCTGAGATAACATGGAAGCTAAACCACCAACGTACTGGCCTAGTCTATTTATACTGCAATAAAAAATAACGTCAGCAAAACTGAAAAAGTGCACAATCTCTCTCCTTCCAATTATTTTGCATTAAAATGCTAGCTCCTTCCTTCCGACAATTGAAGCATTTGTTTTGTCTCTCCCTTTCCCCCAAAATTCATTTGAAAAATTAACAGACATTTTGCTGGTTATACACCTGCCAAGAAGTTCACAAAAGGCATCCCTTGGAAGGATGGATTCAAAGTCAGCTTCACACACTGTTTGGTTTACTTGTGCTGCTAGGGTACAGTTCACATTTTCCTTTAGCATCAGTTAGGCTGCAATCCTGTACTTGCTTACATGAGAGTCCCATTGAAGGAAGGAAGATACATTTTTATTTCTTTATTATTTACTGCAGGTATATCCCAATTTTCCACTAGAAAATGCCCTTTATAGATTTTTGTTTTGATGTTGCTGGTGGCAGTTCAGATAACAGATTTACCAATAACACCATACACCAAGGCATTATTGCACCAAGCTGAATACAACCCACCAGCCACGCAGGGTGGTGTGCCAGACACTCAATGCCTCACATCACAGCAAAACCATTTGACTCCAACTGTGCTACTTTATAGGACTGGTGGACTATGATTGGTTTGGTTTGTCAACTGGAATAAAATTCGAATTATGTAATCCAGGCCACTTCCAACCTGCTGGTAATTTGCAGCTTTGATTCAATCACAATAAATCAAATTTAAGTTGTGCAATTTAATTGGATCTAGCACACTTGCACCACAAATCCATTCTGGAAAAAATATGCGGTAGGTAAAGTATTGGAAAGTCTGTGAAAACAGTGATGTCATATAATCTCTGCACAAAAAAAGAGAGAATAAACAGACATCAGATAACCACTACACAAATTTTGTGCAAATGAATCAGGATGAATGCTCAATAAACAGGTTTGTCTAAAAGAGCCCCAAGTGTATTTTTATGCATCATTATCATCTAGCTTTATGAAACAACGTAGGAGTTTTATAGGACTGAATAAAGGCGTTCTGGATTGGAAATTACAATTTTGGTTTAACTCCTACATTAAAAAAATCAAGTTAAGTTGAATACAAATATGTAGATGCTGGGACATTTAATGATGTCTAGGATATTTAATGGATATTGTACATGAGCTGAGTTTTAACAGGGGTGTTCAAGGAAATAATCTGGTGTGCGCATTTGCTACATCTCTTTGAAACACACAACTGCCTTCCTGCCCAGTGGGATTCCAAATTTCCCATTTAAAGACCCCACTGGCCTTTAAAACACTTATCTCCAACACCATGGCTTGACTACAGAGAGAATAATTGCTTCTTCAGAGAGATGCTGACCTTTCGTTTAAAAGAAAGTTATTGCCATATTTTATTTTATTTTATTGCTTCTCATATTCACAATATTCTAAAGACACACAACCAAAATTTGACTAGTTCCTGTCCCACTCTGTGTAGGGTTGGTTTTTTTTTAAAAAAAGTTTTGATTTGCTTCTCCTCTTCCTCCTTTTAATGCCATCTCTTCCTTTTCAAGAATCTGGTTGCTCCTTCCTGTTTCTGCCTGTGTGCTTGATCTGACATCCTCCCTTCAACTCCACTCAGTTTCCATCAGCCCATCTCTCCTGCCTCTTAACTCTTCCTAAGCAGAGTCTATCTCATCCCTATATCTCAACCTATCTCATCCCTATATCTCATCCCTATATCTCAACCTTTCAGTTTCCTTCAAGATTCTACACAGCTTATACATATTCTGTAGCTCTTACCCTCCAGGAAAGTCAGGGATAGTCAATGTGGTGATATTCTGGACTACAACTCGCATCATCACTGAGCATGGGCCACACTGGCTGGAGCTGATGGGTTTTTTAAATCCAGAACATCTGGAGGGCTCTGCTTTGGCTGATCCCTGGTTAAGCAATTAGAGCATCTGTGAATGTTTCGTGAATCTGACAACAGTTCTGGGCTCTCTGCAGCAACAATTAGTCTTTACCTTGGGCCAAATACCCCTAACATTGCATGCCCGCAGTGTTTATTTTGTTTGAACTAATAAGTATGGACAGAAAGAAATCTGTGCTGTGTTAATTTTTTCCTCCCTGTGAAAAAAGATGATTTTTTAATTATTATTTCAATTGTTTTGGGTCCAAGGCTGAAGAGGACATCTTAACTCCCATCTCACTGACACTGATGATTAGGATCATAGTTCAGAAGCAAGCATAGCACATGCAGCAGTGAGATCCTGACTCAGTCACTGATATCTCCCACAAAAAGATTTCAGCCAGAAGAGTTGGGATAAGCTTCTTCCTGACAATTTGAAAAGCTGCTGTCAAACTGGGTAACAAAATGGGCTAGATTGTCTGATTGAGAATAAGACAGCACCTCACTATTGCATGAAGGCTTCAGTACATGGTCAGCTGAAACATGGGTTGACTCGCATAACAACATGATGCTTAAGTCTGGTCATGTGATCTGGGTTCGCAAGACTAACTTGAATGAACACCACCCAGTTTCTGTGATGAAAGGTGGCATTATCCTGCTAACATCACAAGTAGGTAAACTGAAATAAAATGTTTCCGACTGAAGTACTAATAATGTAAAGCAGGGATAGGGAACCTGTGGTCACCCCAAAGTTGTTGGATGCCAACTCTTGTCACCTCTGAGCCAGCATGGCCAGAGGTCAGGGATAGTGGGAGTTGGAGCCCAATATCATCTGAAAGGTCACACATTCCCTATCCATAGTTCCCAATAAGAAATCTCATGAAAAAGTAAAGGATCCACCAATCTAACTCTTTCCATTTCTAATATGCAGATTATATTTGAAGTCTGGTAGTATCTGCTGAATCTCAATCTTCCTTTAAAGCAGACTTATTACAGAATCATGCCCAACAATGCGCCACAGGCACTTACATATAATTGGCCTGTTTTAATTGGTCAGTTGTTCTTTCCCAGTGGCTGTGGTAAGTCCACTCACCTTTTTCGGTGGGTGACATTGTGACCAGACACCCGGGCCCCTGCAGTGAACCGGCATGAGGGCGGGGAGTTGACACCCCACTCTTGCCATCCAGGCTGCATTGTCAGCACTGGGCAGGGCCACGCCCAGTGTTGCCCCGCTGGCCAATCAGCACTGGTAGGAGGCGTGGCTGCAGGAAATTTAAACACAGCACGGCCAGGGGATCCTTCTCTCTTGCCCTTTTGCCAGATCTCCCAACGCACCCACCCTCTTTTTTATGCTTTGCTCTGACATGACCTTGCTATGGACAACTCTTGGCCGCCATATTGTTGGGGCCACGTAGGAATTTTTTCCACTTGGCAAATTGGCACCAGCCATTTGGTTTTTGCCTACCTTGTAGTAATTGTCACAACTTTGGGAGGTTAGGCATTGGGTAAGCCATAGTTTGGATGGAGGGGAGGTTGTAGCCTCCACCTGCCCCTCTTCATTAAGGGTATCGTGTTAAAGGGATCCTGTCGAATGTCCGGATGTGGGCCATGCCACAATCCCACAGGGACCCCTTGGAGTGCACCTATGCCTACCATCTGTAACCAGTATAGCTGTGGCCTATTTGAACCCACAAACCTAAATACTCCTGTCTGTGTGTTTATTAACCACTAGGGAACTGAGGGTCATGGGACCTTGGTGTGCAAATACATCATGCTGTTATGCTCATAAAGGGCTTTTCTCTGTGTCTTTCATTGGAGGGAGTGGGTTCTTGCTTGTAAAAAGATGTCAAAGTATATGGGAAAGGTCATGCATAAGAACTTTGATTTGTAGACAGTTGCTGTCACCCTCAAAGCTTCTGCTACGCCAGTAATTTTGCTACTTCATATTGTTTTGATGATTGACTTCCTGCACTTGTATCATTTGTTTCTTTGTGTGAATATGTTGTTCAGCATTTTGGGAGCTATGGGCCAAAAGCAGTATATAAACAAATTATAATGGAAGGACTAATAGTTTGATTCAATATAAGGCAGCTTCCTATGTTCCTAAATGTGTATCATTTACGCTGTGATCTGCAATAAAACAAAATAAAAACAGGCTTTCGGCAATTCTGAGTTAAGTAACAACTTCAGTTGCATTCATTTTTGGACCAGAAGAGATATCTCCCGTTGTCATCGATGCATTTTGTCCAAATAAAGTCTCGGAGTCATGTCTTTGTGAATTATTAAGACATGCATACGAAACACCACAAATTACTTCTGAGAACCTTCTTCCCAGACAACCATCAACGCAAATGAATTTTCTGAATATCTAGACTCATCATTTGTTTTCCATTGCTCACTAGGGACTTAGACAAAACAACACTCCATTCCTTTTCTGTGCTGTCATCATAATATAGTTTCTTCTTATGGTACCTCATCTTTATTGACCGTAAATCTCACCAGCCACATTAGATAAACCAGTAAAGCCTTCAAGGAACAATTGCTAGCTGAACAGTTCTTTGGTACATAGATACTGGGTCTGATTTAAATGTAACTCGGGGAGCGCAGAGTCCCATATGCAAACATCACATTGAAGCTGGATCACCTGATCCTGCACACATAGTGGTAATATTTGAGGCTTAGGTCAGCACCACTCTGATACTACATTTAATACATGAGTCAGCATCCTAGTTTGCTCATGATGCCAGGCAATGTGCAGGAGTGTTGTGGTGAGGCTTATGATGGACAGAACATTGTGTCAACTTCCTGTAGACCCTTAGCCAGTCATAGCTGGATCTGGGGTAGAAAGTATCCAATCAGGAGGATGAAAAAAGGTTACCTTTAAGCATTTACCTGCCCGATAGGACCTGGCTAGATAAGTAGTGAGGGGGCTTTGGAGTTTGTCTGGTAGGACAAACCTGGTAAATCACTCAGATGGAAAGAAAGTGCTTAGAAAATGACTAGAGTTGTTTTATAGGCAGGGTGAAATGGCTAGCCTTTCTGGGGAGCAACAGATTTCATATAGTCTCTTTTGAAGAGACTCCTAAGTTCTCATTTAAACTAAAAGTGTTTATGTATTGTGCGTATGAGTTTAAAAATATTTGTAATAATAATAATAATAATACAGCTTCATTTTCAATGTGCCTCAGCTTCAATCTATACCCAGAACTGGGAATAATTTGACTTACAGTGGTACCTTGGGTTAAGTACTTAATTCGTTCCGGAGGTCCATTCTTAACCTGAAACTGTTCTTAACCTGAAGCACCACTTTAGCTAATAGGGCCTCCCGCTGCTGCCGCACCACCAGAGCACGATTTCTGTTCTCATCCTGAAGCAAAGTTCTTAACATGAGGTACTATTTCTGGGTTAGCATAGTCTGTAACCTGAAGCGTATGTAACCTGAAGCATATGTAACCCGAGGTACCACTGTATTACCCCCAACATGACGAGTCCTTGCTGCAGATTCATACACTACCAGTCACAGAGAGTCCCTGAATTCTTAGCTGATTTATACAGGAAGGGGCCAAGGATGTAGTTTCATTCATGTTGCCTCAGTCTCATTTTCACTAATAGAGCGTGTTACAATGCCTGCTTGGGATTTATTTTAAATTTGGCCTTGCTGCACCACAAACTCCCCCATTCAGCAATCTTTCAGGAAATGTATATAGGAAGGAGACGACCATGTCCACCCACTGAAAATGAGGGCAATGCTTCCTGAACGCCATTTCATTTTGCTCTCTGTGATGAAAGTGTTTAGGAGAACCTGTTTGGCTATAACAGCGTCTGAAACAGAATACCGATCCCTGATTGGTTGGCTGCAATTGCCCAGGCAACTATGTCCAGAAAGTAGAAAACCCAGTAATCAGGAAATAAGCAGCAGCAGGGAAGGAAAAGAGTTTTGAGATGAGGTGATTTGACTCATAACTAGAGGGTTGGAGAAAATGTTTTTACTGTCAAAAGCTCCAGTGCTTCCAAAATCAAAATGCTTAAATATTCAGCACAGCTAAACTAATCTGATGCATTTCATTTATGATATATTTTACTACAGATTTTTGTGCCTTCCTTGGATCATAGCTAATCCCAATTCTTATATAAAGCAGGAGGGCAACTTTCCTATGCCATTAACCCCAATATGTCACACCTGTCTACCATCTAAGTATGACATTCTGAACAATTCTAGCTCTTGAAAGAGAATATTGCACTCGGCATTCAACTCTGCAGCATTAGCACCACAAAAAGTTGATCCAATGCGCTGTATCCTCCAGACTCAGAAATCGAGAAATTTATGAAACAGCTTCATGGAATGGCCCAAATGCATATTTAAGGACAGAATTTTCATCACAGTATGAGCCAAATGGCTCTCTACCAATTTCTACAGGCTCTCTTTTAATAGTGTACAGAGTAGATTCAGGGATAGAAATAAAGAAAGTGCCCAGGCTGCATTATATCAAATAGATAGCTAGTCAAGAAAAAAATTTGCTAATGTAGGGAAGCACAAACTTGCATTTCTTTCTGTTCCAGTTCCCCTCAAATATTCAATGTGATATACAGTTTGAAGGCATAATTGTGCAAGTGAGAGATTCTGAAATGGTTTTTGTGGGGTTTTTTTTTTTTTCATTTTCTGCTAATATACTCATGTATTAACCATATGAGAACAGGGGAGGGGAGAAGCAATACAGAGTCCAGGAGAAAAGTAGGGCTACAAAACCACACGGTGGATTTGAATCAAACTTTGCTATTTTGAAAATGGGTGTCAAAATTCCCTTTTTTAAAAAATGTATAAAACCAGAAAAATGAACTGAGGGGGGGGGAGTTATGTAGGTTGTATACACACTATACATTTAAAATGCACATACCCCCACAAAATGCTGGGAACTATACAAACTACAGTTTCCAGGCTTTGGGGAGGGGAATATGCTTCAAATATATGCTGTGTATGCCATCGCATGGAGTACTTTTCTTCATACTACAAAAATCCTGAATAATGTGCCTAATGTTTCTGTTGCTCTAAGGATCCTTCTCACACTTCCAGTGTCAGTGTCAAGTGGTGAACACAGTTTCTTGAAGCTCAAACTTATAAAAACATACATGTGCTCAACACTGTTGCAAAAAGAGACTGGTTGTCTTGGTAACTATATCAATTGAACATGCCCAGGCATCAGCACCCAACCTGAAGGAATTGGTGACAACATTTGCAAAGGAAAAGGAACGCAAAGTGAGATTTTGATGTGCACGAAATTGAAACTTTTAAGAGACTTAATATTTAACATCATAATTCACAAGATTATTCAAAATGATGTGTGCACTAAAACACTTTCTTTTGTACTTAAGATAAAGATGGCTGTATTACTTATTATTGCAATTTAAAATACATCTAGCAGTTTCAAGTTTTGTGCCTTTCTCTTTTTCTACAAGATATCTTTTTTTGAAAATTGTAATTAGCATTGGGGGGGGGGGGCGCGTGTTGCAAATAGCCCTGCTAAGGGCACAGAATAGCCTGGCACCAGCACTGCATGTATGCAGCCATAGTTAAGCTCCAGGTTAACAGCTCCCATCTCCACCTGAAGGGCATTAAAAAAAAATGTGCAGGTTTCATTTTTATATTATGGATATTGTGTTTGAGCTTGTAAAGGTGGTTCTCAATGTAGAAACATCCACTGTTAATGTAGGTGGTCACCCCTACTTCCCTAGAAGTGGAGCTTCCAGGGCAGTTTACAGAATCAAGACAGAATATTCAATAGAATTCAAAAGCAGAAATTGGAGGGTTTCTACTCAGACACATGTGATTTGAGCTGCAGGTTCCTGCAGTGTTCCATTCTTTTTAACATCTAAATGTGAAATGCCCTTCTATGAGAGATATGCCATTAGTAGTTTATTCAAATACTCCAATGGAGGTGTGTTGCTTGATTTGTTTGGAGTGAGCCCCCTAAGAAAAGGCCTGGGATATGGCATGATGAGCTGCATTAGGAAGTAGGAACTGGTGAAGATGGAGCAGAAGCACCCTGGGCATGCAGAGATCCCACTTTAAACACCCACTCAACAACTTATGCCTTTCCCAAGGATCCCAACCCTTTTGGGTCCCAGGGAGATGCATTGTGGAGGTAGTAGGGATGGAGGAGAAATCCACTTCAGTTTGCATTTAAAGGTGAGCCTACCAAATTTGCACTTTCCCCAAAATAGGCAAACTGAAAAATAGCTGTGAAATTTGCACTTCTCTGAATTTTGCAATGCAGTGCTCCAGCCAAATGATGAGCTAGGGATTTAGGCGAGGCATGATAACTTTGTGTGGTATAACCATTCACCACCAGTCAGAAGAAGAGGAAGACATTGCCTGGCTTTACTTTTTTATTTTTACTGTGCTTTAGATGCAGAACTCTTAGAATCACTTTGCCAGTGTTGTTTGTTTTCCGAGTGAAATTGTACATCCCAGTGCTGTTGAGAGATGCAGAAAACAGCCTAAGAGAATTGTGGCATTAAGCAAACAGTGAATGTGAAAAATTACATCAAACAGGGAATGTAAACAACTTCTTGGTGCAGCCAGATTTATAACACCGGCAAACAAACTAAAAGGAATCAAATGTAACTTAGCTACTTGTCTCCCAGAAAACTTAAGTGCAAAGAAAGAACATTTTGTTATCAAGAAGTGAAACATCCAGACGGTCAACAGGTTATTATTTTGAAAAGGGAGAACAAGAAAGAATACCCGATACTCATTAGATTTGAACAGCAAGATCTTAACAACTGAATTATGTGTTTTGAATGTATTAGATGACAATGAACAAGGGATTTGAATGCATCTATCCACACCAATAGAAAAGCCAGTATGGTGTAGTGGTTAGAGTGTTGGACTAGGACCTGGGAGACCAAGGCTGAAATCCCAACTCAACCATGAAACTGAAGGGGTGACCTTGGGCCCTTTACCATATCCCAGTCTAGCCTAGCCTTGTTGTGAGGCTAAAACATGGAGAGAGAGGACTGTGTACACCACCTTAATAATAGTAATACCACAATAGTAATAAACCTGCAGAAATGCAAAATGTTTAAACAATTAAAAGGTATCATCATCATCACCCAATATATGCCATCACTTTGTGCCTTTTCATAGCCAGCTGAGTGTAAATAAGGATATCTCAAGAAGGCTGCACAAACCTACCAAGCCAAGTACAGCCCAGCAGCCACTATTGGATGGTCCACAGGATATGAGTAAGCCTTCTGGGTTTTTTTTCTTGCCCACCCAAGACTCCACAAATGTGAGGGGTGGGGATTTGTTGAGAACCTGACAGGCTGCAGTGAATGTCTCTTCGGCTTTTGGGGGGTTAAAAGTTACAGAGAGCTGAGCTGGAGAATGGCCATATTTCTGATTATATTCTGAAAGTATCAAATGAAACACAGTTCTTATAAAACAAGCCACTTCCTCACCTCCCTAAATACCTTAATGGATACTAGTAATTTATGTTATATGCTTCATTAGAGCTGCCTGTCATACTTCTTTTTATTTCTCTAATTTTATTCCATTTTATGTTCCATTTATGAATCCATTCCCATTTCAGTTAATAGTAGCTGGCCTTGCTTTTCAGCTTAGCCTAGCGTGCTGCTGAATAAAGACCTTGATTTTCCCCCCAGGTATTTTTTAAGGAAGCACGGCTACAGATTGTTCTCCCCCACACATTCTGCTATGGGCACTGTTGAAATAGGTTTCTCAGTGAAGTACTTCAAGTCTGTGAAAAACTATCATGCCAACTGAGCCAGTGTTAGAAATAGGAATGGATTGACCCATTAAGGTCTGATCCATCACAGCTCAGCCTGGGGAAGGGACATAGTATCCCCTATCTCTTCTGAAATTCCACCCTGGATTCTTAATGGAAAATCTTTTTTAAAAAAACCTGCACAGAAACACGCAATTGTGTGTGTGGTTTTAAGTACTTATGAGGTAGTCCAAGGGCTGCAATGCTACCTCTGTTCTTCAAAGAACAAAACCTTTTTATATTTTAACAATTAGTCATTCAGCTAGCACACAGGGTTCCTTGAAAATACAGCATGGCACTCCAATGCTCTCAGAGGTTATTGTGCAGAACAACATGGCTGCCTCCTTGTAAACACTAGGGATAGCCATGTTGCTTTTCAGGGCAGTACTGCCATTTATATAATGCTGACAGAAATGAACCCATAGCCATTATAAGTTTAAGACCCAAACCAATTACAGTGGTACCTCGCAAGATGAAATTAAATCGTTCTGCGAGTTTTTTCGTCTTGTGAATTTTTCGTCTTACGAAGCACGGATTCCCATAGGAATGCATTGAGGGAACAAACTTGCAAGACGTTTTCGTCTTGCGAAGCAAGCCCATAGGGAAATTCGTCTTGCGAAGCAACTCAAAAAACGAAAAACTCTTTTGCCTTGCGAGTTTTTCGTCTTACGAGGCATTCATCTTGCGAGGTACCACTGTAGCTACCAAACATCTGGTGGAAGATCATCAGCAGGAACGTGACTGCTAACAATATGTCATTGTAGTTAATAGTTAACAGTTCACCATGAACAGGTGAGTCTCAGTGACTTCGCTCCTACCTGCTAGAGTGAGGTGAAAACCAACCATGGTATCTGGCTTAGCATTGTGTACAAACCAAGAATTGTGGTTTGTTTTCCTCAAGAACAATCCTTGGGAGAGATTGTTGGTGGTATTCAACTAACACATCCCATCGGCACAAGGCTTTCCGCTTGCTCTAAACGCTGGTGGCAAAAACTCGAGTCCAATGTCATGCATTTTCAGAGAAGTATGCTGCAACATTCCAAAATGCATACCCACCACCACCACACCATCTCTGAGACTTAGTCCTAAGAAGTGGTGGTTACCTATGAAGAAAACACTTCTTGGCAGCTGCCAATGAGTAGCAACCAGAGCGCAGGAGGGGACTTCCCTCTTGTGACCAGAAGGCACAGCATTGATATTAGTTGGAGAGGTAGGCTTGATATGCACTGGGCTGCACAGTTCTGATGCTGCACTTGGAGTGCAGAGCAGTGAGATCATTGGCATATAGTCCTATGGCATGGCTGCAGCCTACATTCCTCTGCCACCATCAAATTATACTTAGTAGGAATGGTAGGGCTCCTCTTCACCTGCCTTGGTTGCCCCTCTTCAACCACTCCCTCTTTAGGCACCCTCTGCCTGTACCACCACTGGTTCCACGTATAGGTTATTGCCCTTACATTGCATTTAAATGGTTTAAGCTGCTGTCTTTTATGCTGATTTCATGTGACATTTTTTGATGGGCTTCCTGTGCTTTATTATTGCAGACTGCATTTTCTCTTTTATCATCTATGTAAACCACCCCGACAACTTGGTTGCATGGCCAGCCTCTGAATGTAGTACAGAAATAAATTCCATTCTGCTCCTACCTACGATATATTTGGACAAAACCAATGTTGCTGGTGACCCTCAATCATTCACATCCCCTCCCAGGGCTTTCCACCAGCCTTAATTGCCAAAGAAAGCAAGTAGTACAGAAATTATTACTGGTCACTATTCCCTTTTACTTCCACAGTAACAAAAGACGCATATGCAAATACAGCTTCTCTCTTGAAAAATAGTTTCCAAATAAAATACACCCTAGTTTAGATTACGTCTTTTCTTTAGAGGTCATAGCCATGGACTATGTAAATGATGCTCATAAATCCTATTATTTTTCCCATGTGGAGACATCTGTGCTTGATGAGATTTCGAGTAGAGTCTGCACAGAGAGAGGCTCGTGGATTGGCTGATTCCCTGCCAGGACACTCCTGCGCGACTTTCCTCTCTCTTTGCTGTTGTGAATTGCACACAGGGATTTGAAGTCCGTGAATGCAGAGCAGATAGGCAAGGGCTTATACTGCAGGGAGTTATCTACAGTAATCATATGCAGCGGAAAGCAAGGCATTAGTAGATAAATGCCCTCCTGGTGTCTCCTCTCCATTGCTGAGTGCTGAAATTTTTTAAAAAATACGTTTCCCCCAGAATGTACAGCTATTAAAAGGCATATTAAAGCTGTAACTTCAGTACAATATATCTGTGGGTAATTTGCTGCTATAGGTGCTATTCCCACACCTCCTGACCACTGTTTGTTCCAGGGGTTGGCAAGGCTTACTGGGCATGGGCTGGATCACTCCCAAGGAGATCCTCCGTGGGCCGGGCCGGCGCAGAGCGATGCTGGAAATCACATCTGCACATGTCCGCGGCACCAGAAATCGTGACTGCGCAGAAGCGATTTTTGGCATCTGGGCATGCACAGAAGTGATTCCAGTGCCGTGGACAAGCGCGGATGCGATTTTCAGAGTCTGGGCATGCGCAGAAGTGATTTCCGGAGCCGCGCAAGAGAGTCCCTGCACAGGTTTAGTGTAGCGCGCAGGGACTCACCAAGCGGGCGGCTTGGTTCGGGGGTGGCTCATGGGCTGCTTCCAGCCCATGGGCCTTAGGTTGCTGACCTCTGGTTTGTTCCTTATTCATTGTTGTTGCTGCAGCTGCTGCAGCTGCTGTTTATTAAATTTATATCCCACCCTTCATCCGAAGATCACTCTTCCTGAGAACCAGTGCAGTGTAGTGGCTAGAGTGTTGGACTAGGACCTAGGCTACCAGGGTTCAAATCCCCACTTGGCCATGAAGCTCATTGCTTTGCGATGGTCTCTGCTTCTCAGCCTAACCCATCTCAAAGGGTTGTTGTAGGGATTAAATGAAGAAAGATAGAGCCCTGTACCGTGTTTCACCAAGGCTCAAGGATGTGGACAAGGTGCTTGTATTAGTCAGCGTGACCACTTGCGGTCTGGACCCTTGCCCCTTTTGGCTGATAAAAAACTAGCAGGGTGGTGCCAAGGGGCTGGGCCAGGGAGGTGATAAATGTCTCCTTGCTAGAGGAGGTGGCAAAACCACTCCTCAGGAAAGCCTCCCTGGATTTGGAAAATCAAAGTAATTGCTGGCCAGTTCCTAATCTCTTCTTGGGCAATGTTGCAGTCTCATTGTTGAGCAACAATGTGCAGAGCTCAGTGGAGTGGGAGGGGAGCCAACCAGAAGAGGTGTATTCACTCGGAGGCAGAGTCAGCATCCAAAGTCAGGCCCAGTCCTAGGGTCAGGCGAATAGCAATCCACATTGTTAGATGGTCCAGGGGTCAGGGAATCTGATGATCATGGAGTCAAGGGTAAAGACGAGCAAGTAGCAATATGATAAGGCCAGGAACTACTAGCATTGTTACTAGCATTTGACTGCTGCTGGAAGCTCTGCTTAGGAAGGCTGAAGCCAGCTGGTTCTTATCAGCACCTTCTCCTCTGTGTCCTTGAAGCTTAATCAGCTACAAGTGGATTCACTCCCCCTTCAGGCTGCTGTTCAGCAGGCAAAGCTGACTCCTGGCCCATGACAGACAAGGTTCTTGAGCAGATGGTCACAGACCAGATCCAGGAGCGCTTGGAGGATACCGATTTTCTAGATCCATTTCAATCGAGGTTTAGGCTTACATGATGTTATTGCAGAGGGAAAGTGGCAGATGAGGGCCTCAGGAGGGAAATGTGAATTAAAAAAATGACAATTTTACAAGAAATAATATCAAAAAGGAGATATGTTTTTTGGTAGTGTCAAGAAAGTCATGAAAACGATGGAAACAACAACAAATATTTTAGCATGTTGTAGACTAGCAAATGTATAAGTGGGCAAATCTTTCAAAGGCTAGAGTCCACTTTTGGTATTATACATTTGTTAGTCATCAATGGGCTTGTTTTTGGTGCAAGAGACCAACACGAATACTCCCCTGGAAGTTGTTACCATGAACACGAGAGCAGTTTTGTCTCTGCATGGTGTTTTTTGAGCAATTTCAGAGTATGCATGTTTATTATTCAATTGTCTTTAGAGTGAGATCCAAGCACTGGCAAATTTGTCAATGTGTTTGCTATTACACTAAGCTATCATTTCTTTGATAATACGCTGAGCTCTTCTGACAATCTGGGAGTGGGAAACCAGAAGTGGCTTCTGGGAGCTGAAGACTTTGAAAAGCTAGTATTTATCTTCTTACTTCAGTAGAACAGAGGCTTTTTTATTTTTTTATTGGGTAAATCCATCCTGTGTTTTCATGGTTGGGCGCATGAGAACCAGGCTCTTGATTTCCTTTAGCACAAAATCCTATTTCAATTTCTAAAGTTGCATGGAAGGGGGAAAGTGTATGACATACGAAAATACAACGCCCAAGGCCTCTACTACCTGAATATCTGAAGTCAGTTTTGATATAAGGCAGAAATGCCTGTAAAATTCCTGAAGCTTAATCAAGCTTTGAATAGTGCAAGATTGCCACCAATGTGGTATTTGCTACATTTGGTGGGTGGGAGTATCCTGTTAAGAACAAAGGAGTTGATTTACAAGGATTGTGGGCAGAGCACAATGACTGTGTGACTGTGCCTTGTGCATCCTACCTGGCTCTTGAAACGTTTCCTCATTTGCCACCAACTGGACTTTACACAGTATTATTTTTGTTGCAACTGCACATCACCCCCACCATCAATAACATTTGGTATGCCCTGGTAACCAGCAATCTCACTTCATGTTTGCGCACACAACTTGAAGCAATTTCCATCTATGTTCTTAGCACATCTGTCTTCAGAAAGCTCCAAAATAACAGTTTTATTTTGGTCTGATTGATTAGAAGTGTCTGGCCTTCTGTATCAAAGCTGCGGCATTATAAATCACAGCTTTTCATTTTTGAGGAATAAAAAAATATGTAAAATAAATGGATCTCACATTGCGCATGAATCTGAATCTGAATTATTATGCTTCTTAAAACCCATGAAGAGCAATAACTTAAAAATAGGAGAGGCTATTAAAATCAAATAACTAAAGGAGCAGTGCCCTGGCTTTTAAAAGAATATTTTCTGTTACTTAATGTGCAACTGATATGTTTAGCCAAAAATGTTGTGTAAGATGTAGATTTTGCAGTAACAAATGTAAAACATGGGGTAAGGTTTTTTAAAAATATATATACATCAAGGCACAATTAAAGATAAAATCCTTTTTTTACTGCAGAAGTATAACTGGGTAGCTGGGAAGATGTAAATGTCAATAATCAGTCAAACCTGTAAATGTAATTAAGTAGTCAACTATTCATATTATCCAGCATATGTATTGTGTGACACACCCAATTTCTCTAACCAGTGGGAAATTCTATTGCTTCACAGATTTCTCTTGGAGGAGAGAATATGAAAGACCCAAGCTCTTATCCAACTGGTTGCATTTAAGGTGTTTACATGTGACTGACTCACTGTGCAAAAATTGGGTTGGGTGATGCAAATCTGATTGCTCATTAAAATGTGCATTCAGCTTAAAGCAATGAGGTGCGGGTGGACTACTATATACACAATCAGATGGACATCACTGTATAGCAAATTTGGCCGAGAGACATCAAGAAGGTTCTGCCTAAAGATCTTTACGTATGGACAGGCTGCTGTAGGAAGAGATGCTCCTTCAATCTTTACATTAGGGGTGGGGAACCTCAGGCTTGAGGGCAGCCCTAAACAGCCTCGTCCTGTATACCTGAAGGAGCGTCTCCACCCTCATCGTTCAGCCCAAACACTGAGATCCAGCACCGAGGGCCTTCTGGCAGTTCCCTCATTGCGAGAAGTGAGGTTACAGGGAACCAGGCAGAGGGCCTTCTTGGTAGTGGCACCCGCCCTGTGGAACACCCTCCCATCAGATGTCAAAGAGATAAACAACTACCTGACATTCAGAAGACATCTGAAGGCAGCCCTGTTCAGGGAAGTTTTTAATATTTAACACTGTATTGTTTTTAACACTTGTTTGGGAGCCACCCAGAGTGGCTGGGGAAACTCAGCCAGATGGGCGGGGTATAAATAATAAATTATTATTATTATTATTATTATTATTATTATTATTATTATTATTATTATAGGATGTGGCCCTATGCATAAGTTTCAAAAGCCATTTCTGACATGTCATGAGGGTTGTTGCTTTAAAACTACAAGTCCAAAACCACTTTGGACTTCTTAGCACAATTATCACAGATGGGAGAGGGGCTGTTTGTAGATAAATTGCATTAGCAGGGATATATAGAAAAAGGGACAACCAGGCAAACCAGCAACAGAACCCATTTCTGTAAATTCAGATACTACGTAATGACCGTACACACAGCAACACAGAGAAAGTTGCTTTATACTGAGTCAGGGCAGTCCAGCTGAGTCCAACTAAGCCAGTATGGCTGACACTGACCATTCCCAGCTCTGCCTAGAGATGATAATAATAATAAAATAACAATTTATTATTTATACCCCACCCATCTGGACGGGTTTCCCCAACCACTCTGGGCAGCTCCCAACAAAATATTAAAAACACGATAAAAGATAAAACATTAAAAACTTCCCTAAACAGGGCTGCCCTCAGATATCTTCTAAAAGTCACCTAGTTGTTGATTTCCTCAACATCTGATGGGAGGGTGTTCCACAGGCCAGGCGCCACGACTGAGAAGGCCCTCTGCCTGGTTCCCTGTAACCTCACAACTCACAGTGAGGGAACCGCCAGAAGGCCTTTGGCTCTGGACCTCAGTGTCCAGGCTGAACGATGGAGGTAGAGATGCTCCTTCAGGTATACAGGACCGAGGCCATTTAGGGCTTTAAAGGTCAGCACCAACACTGTGCTCAGAAATGTACTGGGAGCCAATGTAGGTCTTTCAAGACCAGTGTTGTATGGTCTCGGTGGCCACTCCAGGAGTGAACCTGGAACCATTTGCATGCATATCCTCTGCTCTGTCACTGATCAATGTTCCTTCCCCACATCCCATGAGGAAAGAAGGAGTACTAATTGCTCCTACCACACTATGATAGTGGAAAAGAACAGAAGGAAAGAAGAGCTAGGAAGCAAACATCTCTTAATGGCTTAGATTCCCAAGGAAACGAAGCTATGTTTTCGACTCATATATAGACTCAATGACATGTGTTTTAAAATTTAAATTATGGATGACAATGCCAGACCACTTGCACAATGGAATTCCATTTGTGTGGTGGGACAGATTCTCCTCATTCCCTGTGCACCTCCACATTCTGCTTTGGATGGTGGTGGTGGGGGGCTACCTGGGACAAATGTGGGGGGCACGGGGGCTGTAAGGAGGAAGAAAGGAAAGATAGATGCTTTTGTGTCTCTTGGTATGATGTTAGATATCGCTTTATGTATTTACTGAGAATGAAATGGTTATCTACTACAGTGGTACCCTGGGTTACATACGCTTCAGGTTACAGACTCCGCTAGCCCAGAAATAGTACCTCGGGTTAAGAACTTTGCTTCAGGATGAGAACAGAAATCGTGCTCCGGCGGCACGGCAGCAGCAGGAGGCCCCATTAGCTAAAGTGGTGCTTCAGGTTAAGAACAGTTTCAGGTTAAGAACAGACCTCTGAAAGGAATTAAGTGCATAACCAGAGGTACCACTGTATATGTTTTGGGAAGTGGTTTATTTCTCTCTTTGCTAAATATTTGGACACTTTTTTTTGATATCATAACCAAATTTTGCACAATCATTCCTGAGAATGAGGAGCAGGTTTTTGTTTATACATGGGCACCATTGGACACCATTTGAACCAAGCTTTCAAAATTGCACAGATTCTCTTACTTTGATAGAATTCTGAGCAACACTGGGTACCAGGCTCCTAGGAGGGAATAACACACAATAGCATACAAAAATATACTAAGTGATGTGTGGTAGGAAAAATACAGAACCTGGGTGCTTGCTCAATCAGCTGAGCAGTCTGCCCTCTCAGACCCCAGACTTTTGTTGGCCTGTTGTGTGCGCATGTGAGCAAGTGGGCAGGTGGTTGTTGATAGTGAATAGGGCAACAGGGGCAGCATGGGAAGGCCTGCCTGAACCGCTTGTTTGTCCCCTCGTTTGCTTGTTCTGCAGCAAACTGCAGTGTGACACCTTTTTTCTTACTATAAAGTAATTTATTATAAATTAAGATTTTAAAATAACTAATTTTAAAATTGTGAACCACTTTAAATGTCTGAAGAGATGCATAAGCAACCAAGGCAGAAGCTTAAGAGAACTCATCTAATTTACCTATCTAAATTGACATACAATATCACTTATAAATGAACACAAGCATAATATTTGCTCAGTGCCTAACTCTCTTTGCATTCGCCCATTAGAAGCTTGTTCAGCTGAGAGAGAGATATGGCGAGAAATACCGTTTTGTCCTCCTGGAATAAGATGTTGTCTGTGCTTGTACTTTTTAATGATAGCCCACAAAAGGAGACCAACAGTGGCAGAACAGTGTATACAAAGCTATCGACAGAAAGCTGAGATATGTCAGGGGGCTGGCCCTGCACATCTCCTCTTTTTATTTATTAAGCCTATATCCCATAATTCCTCCCAAAGGATGCCAGCATGGCAGTTACCAGCCAGCCTTTCAGCGAGTGTGTGAAATGTTTCTAAGCTTGTACCAGTCTATAAACTTAAAGGGTCTCTAGACTGTCGCCAAGGAGATCAATTCAGTTGCAACTCTGTACATGCCCTGAGACCCTCTCTGTGTGAGAGAGACATAGACTAGTTCCAAGAAGCAAGCATGTCAACAGTGCCTGTTCAGAAAAACAAAAGCTAGATATCATTTACTAAAGGAATTCTCAGAGGTGCCTGCTAAGAATCCTCCCAGGAGTGACTGCTGTAGAAGAGAATTTCCCCACAATGACGGATATTATGATTGTATTTGCTTAATGAAACCCCCAGAGTTTTGTGCCATATCTAATGCAGGTAATGCCTCTAATTCACTATTAGTTATCCCTTGTGAGCATTGGATCCATCCAGAAACTATATTCTGCCTTAATTAAAGTAAGCACTCTTGTTTGCATTTCCTGAGAAATCCAAGTCTGCCTCTTTCAGCAAGTCTAGGGCACCTTAATGAGAAATAATCAGATTGACTAAGATGTCCGAGTGACTTTGCTGTAATTCTGTAAAGGTGAAGGTAAAGGGACCCCTGACCATTAGGTCCAGTCATGGCCGACTCTGGGGTTGCGGTGCTCATTTTGCTTTATTGGCCAAGGGAGCCGACGTACAGCTTCCAGGTCATGTGGCCAGCATGACTAAGCCACTTATGGCGAACCAGAGCAGCACACAGAAACACTGTTTACCTTCCCGCCGGAGCGGTACCTATTTATCTACCTGTACTTTGACGTGCTTTTGAACTGCTAGGCAACTCCTAGGCTCTGTGGTTTAACCCACAGCGCCACCCACGTCCTTTGCTGCAATTCTGTAGCAGGATACATAAATGACATGATTGATGATGTTACTGTACATGTTATCTGACTACCTGTGCCCCTTAGTTATGTAATGTTACCCTTGCCCATCCTGGAAACTCTTTATAAATTCAGATTGCCACCCAGAAGGTTGTTCTTTGTTTCTCACCTCTCATTTTCCTCCGACTTTCTTATTTCATGGTTCTTACTCAGTTGTAGTTCTCACCAGATTCAAACTCTATCTGCATGCAAACTGAAGACTCCAACCCATATTGGGGGTGGCATGCCTGCCATATATCCAGCCCATAACAATAGCCAGCAGTACTGGTTTAAGCCATAGTGAGTATGAGATTTCTGCAGCTCCCATTAGCATTATCCAAGCACATTAATTGAAGTAGTACCAGTCAGAAGTCTGGTTCTGCACCACACGCAACTCTGTAAGCTGTATGGTAATTTTTTTACCTACTTCAGCCTATGTGTGGGTACACTAAATACAGTCTGGCCAAATCACACTACTTGAGACTCAGCTATACAGCTGGAAATAAAACATTTTAAATGTGTTGTAAAGTGTAAAATACAAATGTGACACTAGATGGTGATAGTGAGCTATGCAAAATTCAATGTATTTTTCAAAACGTTTTTTGAAAAAGCATTTTCACAGTGGTTTTTTATATATGTGTATAGATTCCGCCTTGGTCTATTGCACGATGCCACTGTAGCTACAATCCTCTCTGTATGCCACTCCATACATATATATTTGTGTTTAGAATTCCAGGAACCATTAGTACAAAGTATTATCAATAAAGCGCAATGATGTTCAGAGACAATAAAGCTCTGGCTACCACATGCTGAGGAGAAACAGAAGGGTAGGAATAAAAGTAATTCCAAACTGCCACTCCTGGACTTTCTGATTGATTCATTGAATTAGATGAACCATTGGTCTGATCCTGTATGATTGTTCTTATGCCCTTAAGCCCAACTTTATCCAAAATAGATAGAAACCTGAATTCACTGTACTTTGCTTTTCTAAACAACATTTCTTCCATCTTGAGCAAAGGTTATTTATGAACTACAATATGAACTACTAAAATGCTGCTGTGGGGATCCAGCTATAATGGCATTGGATAACAGGTACCTAAAAGGTGGAACAGTGTAGCGGTGTCTGCAATGAGAGAGGCAACTGTGCCTTTGTGAATGAAACAAACTCCCCTCGCCTTTCATCATAGCTCTGTCCGCATTTCTAGACCGTCTCTTACAAAATTGCTTCATGTTCTTTCTATTAGTGGAGAAATCCTCCCAGATGCCAAAAGGAAAGAAAGATGTGCTATTAGATTGTACGAGAACTGAAGCCAGGATGTATCTAATGGCAGAGTTTCAGTGGCAAGGAACATTTTGTGCCAAAAAGGGAATATAACAGCAGGAACTAACAGCACCAGATATCGGTATGTTTGCCAATGTGCACAGCTAATGAAAGGATCTACTTACTGATGCACAAAGGATTTCTTGCCAGGAATTTGGGAGATGTTTCAAATTATAATTTTGAAAAAGATGGTAGTATCAATTTAGAAAATGTCGGGATTCTAATTTGGTGTAGCTTGGCTCTTCTTCTTCTTCTCCTTCTTCTTCTTCTTCTTCTTCTTCTTCTTCTTCTTCTTTTCTCTTTCGTTTAGTTATTTAGTTATATGATTGCCATTATTATCAGAGATGAGGCAACCCCACGACTGAAGCATTTCAGTTGGATCATTTTAATGCAGGAACACTAAATGAAGTGTGCATGCTCCTACTGCAGTCAGAAGGGTTCAGAACGTAAGAAGTGCCCTCTTGGATCACACCAAAGGCCCATTTAGTTCAGCACTCTGTTCTCACAGTGACCAACCCATGGGAAGCTTGCAAGAACAACCACACTCTCCCTGCCTGTGACTCCCAGCAACTGTTTTTTTTCAAAGGCACTGCCTCTGATAATGGAGGTGGAACACAGCCATCATGGCTAGTAGCTATTGGTAGCCTTATTTCCCATGAATTTATCTAATATTTATCTAATAAATGGCTCAATACCGCAATACCTCAAGGACTGCCTCTTTCCATATGAACCTACTCAGACCCTGAGATCATCTTCTGAGGCCCTTCTTCGTGTGCCTCCTCCTGGAGAGGTCCGGAGGGTGGTAACTGCCTTCTGTGCAGTGGCTCCCCATCTGTGGAATGCAGGGAAATTCATTCAGGGAAGTTCTCCTGGCACCTTCACCTTTAGGCACCAGGTAAAAACGTTGCTTTTTAACCAGGGCTTTGGTTGATCTGATTTACATCCTGTGCCCTTAAAAAAGAAATTGTGTGTGTGGCGGGGCTATTGGATTGTTGTTTTTATTTTTATTAGGTATTTTGTGGTTTTATATCTTGATTTTATTCTTTGAACTGCCTGAGATCCCCAGGTATAGGGCAGTATATAAATAATAATAATAATAATAATAATAATAATAATAATATTCCTTTAAAGCCATCCACATTGGTGGCTATCTCTACCACTTGCAGGAGGGAAGATAAAATACCAGCTTTGCTCACACATCATGCCAGTATGTAATGATAGGAAGACAGTTTACCATGAATTCCTTCCCACAAAAGAATAGGTAAAGGTAAAGGGACCCCTGACCACTAGGTCCAGTCGTGGCCGACTCTGGGGTTGTGGCGCTCATCTCGATTTATTGGCCAAGGGAGCCGGCGTACAGCTTCCGGGTCATGTGGTCAGCATGACTAAGCCGCTTCTGGCGAACCAGAGCAGCGCACGGAAACGCCGTTTACCTTCCTGCCGGAGCAGTACCTATTTATCTACTTGCACTTTGTGCTTTTGAACTGCTAGGTGGGCAGGAGCTGGGACCGAGCAATGGGAGCTCACCCCGTTGCAGGGATTCAAATCACCAACCTTCGGATCGGCAAGCCCTAGGCTCTGTGGTTTAACCCACAGCACCACCCACGTCCCTCCCACAAAGGATAATTCATAGTAAATTTCCTTTTAGAAGCATTTCAAGACATGAGTTTTAGGAAATGGCTCTTACCAATGTGTATGATATGATGAACGATACCACCTAAGGCAATCACACACACACACACACATTTAGCATATTGTGTGTTTTAACCCCCTCCATTCAACAACCTTTAGCCCATGAGGTTTATCGTCTAGTCAGTATGATTAGGATGGCAGCCTAAAGCTGAAAAAGTGGGGTTTACATCCAGGCAAACTAGTACAGGTTTGGCCTATGGTAGCAATACTAAGTACTAGGTGTGAATTCACAGATTCAGGTAGGTAGCCATGTTGGTCTGGGTATAAGCTTTCGTGTTCATGCACACTTCTTCAGATACACAGAATGCACAGTGTGAATTCACTGTTACTCTTGAATGAACATACTTATTGACCATGTTGCATGGATGGACAGAGTTCTTTTGCCCCTGACCTTTCATTACTTCAGTCAGATGCTTCCTAGACACCAGATGCTATCACTGATTTCAATGATGTCCAGAAATGCTCTTCTGCATTGATGTAAATACAAGAAAGTCTAGCTTCAACTAACCACCAGCCTTTATTGCACAGGTTCCAACTAGAAACAACTACAAGCATTGGCTGTGGTCTACATTTTCCCAGACAAGTGTCTTAGCTAGAGTTGGGATGAACCAGAATTTATTTTTAATGTATTTCAGTATGTTTTTTGTGTTGCTGTACATAACCCTTTCACCATGGCCTATGTATGTTAAGTGCAAAAGTCTGTAAAATGGCACCTATGTCCTTTGGCAAAATGCTGTACTGAATATGCATGTGTCATGGGCACAGGGCCAGTGGTGCATTCCCCGTCCCCTTTGTCCAAACATTTAGTGTATATGTGAAGAAAGGGCTTCCTTAGGTAGCATCTGCATTTACCACAAATCTTCTCTATGGCATTGCTAGAGGGAATTGGGAATCTACCTGGGGTAAGCATATCTTACCTTAAGCATAACACAGAGACCTCCAGACAGAACTAAATGCCAGAATAAATGCCGAAAGCAGCATACAAAATCCTTCAGTGAGTCTTTAAACTTCTCTGCTTCTCAGACATGAGTGCGACATAATAAACAGCCCTCCTTTTCAGGCAGCAGCCACCTGGAACAGCTATAAAATATCACCACACTGACAAGCATTTCCTTGCAATCAATTTCCTGAAAATGGCAGCCAGCCCTAACCATAGATCTTGTTGAGTATTTAATATGCAATCTCCTTAAGGTATTATTCAGACTACATTTTCTGCTTCTGAGTATGTTTTTAGACATCCTCAGGAGTCTTATCAGGTGTCTCTGAGTTTTGAGGGTGCAGATCAATCAGCAATGTTAATGATACAGTCAGCAAAGAGATATCGAGACATTTTTACAGTGAAAGGTACTGCGGAAAAGGATAAGGCTTCTGACACTGATTGTGACAAATAAGTTGTGATACCACTTCAAGAAGTGAGGCTATAATGGAAAATAAAGATCTGATAGTGAATTCTGTGGCATAATCATATCTAATCCAGGATTTCTTAACCAGGAGATGGCCTACAAAGATTCAATCCAATGCGCTCCTTGGGAGCAAGCTCCACTGAATGCAATGAGACTTACTTCCAAGTAAAAGAGAATAGGATAACGCTGGCCAACTGTTGTATTAAAGCTCTGAAGAAACCTGAACAAGAACAGGCTGTTGTGGTAAATCACACACGTAAGCAGCAGTATCTGACTATGGTCAGTGGGTCTTCATATCAAGACTCCAATGAACTCAACTGATTTTTAGCCACAGTAGGTCATCAAAAAGCCCAAAACCTGCTGTCAATACTCATATGGGTAAAGTTTATTTTCTTTTATTACATTTATATCCTGGGTTTCTTCAGCCAAGAAGAAAGATGGCATAAGTGTGGTTCTTTTTGTGGCCACCCATCTAGGGCTGGATCTAGACCCATCAAAGAAGCATTTTTCAGTTAAACACCTTGCAAACTTTGTATGAGAAATCGGGTTAGCAAAAACGGAACTCCACAGCACCATTTTGTTGTCACGGTGTCAGAATGCATAAACAGTGCATATAAAGCATTTTTTCTTTGCCAACGTAGCTGAGTCCTAGGTACTGACCTGATCCAGACCTGCTTAGTTTTAGTCATTTTGGTGCTGTTGACTTAGGCAGCAGTTTGGACCCTGTGAAAGGATTAAGTCGCTCATCCAGGTGGCTGTTTTCTCTGCTGTGTGGACAGGTGCTGCGGCAGATGAAAAGAGCCACCACCATTTTGTGGTGTCACTGGGGGGGGGAGGAGGAGGTGCATCTGTATTCATAGCAATGGCTGCTGCTGTCTCTACTCTCCAGTCAGTTCACCCCAACGTTTCTCTACATGTGCACAACCTTGAGGAAGAAAAAGCATCTGGGAAGATAAATGAGCCAGTTATCTAGCCCAGAATACTGAGCTAGCAAGATTGTTTGTTTCACACAAAATGGCAATTCTTAGGCCATATGCCTCCTGAAGGGATATCAAATTAGCCCATAAAAGATCAACCATCTGGGACAGGAAATCCTTCTTGTGTACTGTCAGAGTGCAGTGTCAGACTATGGCTCTGACTGCATTGTGACTAAGCAGTGGAACTGATTTTCAAAGAGACAGCAAAACTGAAAATGGCTGGCCAGGATTCAAACTGGGTGTCAGATTTTTTTTGCTTTGTTTTTTGAAATGCATAATTTTCTGATATGGGAAAATATGTTTGATGAATTAATTGAGCTCTTTTTTCTTGTTATTTAATGCCCACAACTAGATCTCAGTTTTACTCATTAATCTAATTTATTTAACTCAATTTTCTCTTGCTGTTTTTTCTCTCTTTTTGCTCCCTCTGTGGACTGTGTGATTTGAATATTCAACATAGTCTGGGAACAGCCAGTTAAGTGAGCTGCTTCTGAGTGCTCACAGCAGGGTGCCTTTTTTCTCCCTAATTGCTTGATCATCACTCTTATAACTAAACTTTGGATTTCTCCACAGAGAGAGAAGAGCAATTTAAAGAATAAAAGAGGAGGCGGAAGGAGGTGTCTTTGAAAACTCTAAAAACTTTTTGAAAGGCTAGACAAGCCCTGCTTTCCATGTTTTACTTGAAAATATCCCCCCCCCCCCGAAAAAATATTAAAATAATGATCAACTATTCAAATCATGTGACCTGTTTGTGTTGTGTGGCATGCCTGTAAATACCTTAAATAAAAAGATATGTGTTGGTAACCAATCCACATCTTTACTCTGTGAGCACCAAGCAAGCATGCAGCAACCATGGGGTAGTAACAGTATTATCTGCTTGTTGCTGTGCCAAAAAAGAAAGAAAATAATTAATTATCTATTTTTCTCCATCATAAAATCACAGAATTGTAGAATTGGAAGCGGCCCCGAGGGTCATCTAGTCCAACCCCCTGCAATGCAGGAATCTCAACTAGATCATACATGACAGGTGACCATCCAACCTCTGTATCCGCTGTTCCGCTGTTGAACAGTTATTCCTGTTTAGTCAGAATCTCCTTTCTTGTAGCTTGAATTTGGTTCAGGTCCTAGCCTCTGGAACAGGAGATGAACAGAAATAAGCAACCAGTATTTATTTTGGAGCATTCTTTCTTTTTACTGCATTAGCCACAAGATTATTCTCCTTCTCACAGTTCATCTATGAACAGTGGAAGAAGAGACTGCCAATAACATTTTTACTGTCTTATAAATATGGATTCAATTGCTTATTATGATGGCAGTGATAAAGAGGATGGAAACATTTTAAAATTCTGTAGCACACTGTCCAATTACTACACAAAAGCAGCCAAGATACATGGCTACTCCCAATTCAATTTACAAAATGAAATCAATGTCAATCGTGTACAAGGAGCGCTCTAGTGGATCGTGATTCACATCAGAAAAGAGGCTACCAGAAATCTGTGAAACTGCAAGCACAGAAGTTAATTATTCCTGAATTGTTGACAGAATGTGCCTATCTCTGGCATATCTTTAGTCAACTAGGAAGATGTGTTTAACATTGGGTGTGACAAACATAAATAAGAGACAGCTACAAATACTAAGAGACATAACTTAATTAATTTTCTTTAATTATACAAAAGTTCAGATTAATGTATAAGGGTATCTAAACATGCACAGAAGTGAGAAAAGTAAAACAACATTGCCTGCTCTAACATAAAATATCAAATTAATACTAATTTGTATTAACATATCATATTCAAAAATTGAAATAGATTGCTCGCCTCTTCTTCCCTTTGGCAAATGACTGTACTGCTGAAATGGCGACGAGATCGCACTGGCCTATTTATTCTGAATGTTTGTATGTGATGCCAATAAAGGTTTGATGATGATGATGATAGTATTCAAAAATGCATAAATGAAAAGCTACATGGATATAAAAAAAGGTTAGTAAATTACAGGGTTCTTCGTAAAATATATGACTGACTATTTCTTGAATCACGACACACCAGTCCACAACAACACTCCATTCTTTATTAAATAAATTGTTAGATTGTCAGTATTGTATTACATAGGGCACTTGGATCGTGTGGTATCTCTCTCATCCAGGAAGATGATACCGGGGTGGTCCAATAACCTGAGGTATGCCATCATTTAACTTGTTGTTGTTTCAGTTTTCCATGTGTCCTTCACTGTCAGGTTGCTGGGAGGGCTACGAAACAATTTAAGATTCAATATTTAAAACAAATTACAGTCCTAGGAATAGGGTGGGTGCAGATAACATATTCAGGTGTCAAATGACAAGTGAAATTGAGGTACGTCTTCAGCATATGATGGAAACTTTATAGTGATGGTGCCAAATGAACTACTGTGGTGAAGAATTCCACAATCGGGTAGAATGCTCTTTCCTGGGCCTTCCCACCAAACTTCTGAAGGTGGTGAAACAACTAAGACAGCCCCTCTCTACTTATCTTAGCACCCAAGAGGATCCTGCAGGGAAGGCGTCTTTCAGATATTTGGGGCCTAAACCACTTTAAACACTAAAATGAGCACCTTGAATTGGGTCCAGAAACAAACTGGCAAATCATGTCCTCCATCGTGGAGAGCACGTGTTGTGGTGAGATCATCTAAACTGCCTCCCTGTTGTGGGGCGGGACCGTTTGGAAAGCCACAGCTCCCTATTGGCTACCCCTTGGTTGCTGGGACAGAAATTTGGCTTGTTGGGATGTCTATTGGCTACCAAGGGGCTATTTAAGCTGCTGCACGTCACTGGGAGCTTTTTCTTTCCTGCAATGTGCATCAGATCACCCTCCCTCCCTCCCTATATTTAGGGCTGTTCTTTTGGCCTTGCCATGCCTGTCTAGGGGTTGTCTGTTTTTGGAACAGGGGCCTGGTAGGAATTTTGCCGTTTGGTTGATCGGCTGGTGCCACTTGGTTTTTACCTACCGTGTAGCAAATCGTCACACTTTGTTAGGCTGGCTGTTAGGCATTGGTTCTATGTTTTGCGGAGGGGAAGTGGTTGGCTGTGCCTGCCCCTCCATTGCTGCTGCTAGGGAATTCCTTTGAAGGAATCCAGGAACTCGCTTTGATTTTTCCGATCCCCTTTCAGGGGTTAGGGCCACACCAGAGTCCCTGAGAGCATATGGGGTGAACTGGAGCCTGCACTCAACTCCATGCTTCCCCAGTATGTTTTCCCTTACTGACCTCTGGTGGTGTCCACTTGTCAGTCCTGTCCTGCCACAGTGCAGGGTCAGGTAGTCAGGAACCAATGCTGAGGCAACCACTCACATGCTGTAATTCAATAAAGTTGTGGCCAAAATTAATGCCAAAAACCTTAAACTAAAATTCTGTGTCTATTGTGTATTTATTGGGGGGGGGGATGGGACTCTTCACACACAATCAATTAAATCACACCAGCCACAGGAGCCTGGAGGGGGAAATGGTGTATGTTACCTATATGAGTTTGCCATTGCTGGACAGGCATGGAGTTTAGCCACAGAGGAGCAACAACTATTAAATCTGTAGAGATTCTCATTCTTTCACCTACATGCCCAGTACAGTTTAATGTTCCACTATTCATGTAGCAATATGGAAAGTTGTATATAGGTATATTTTGGGTACTCAGATAAACACTCTGCAACAGATTTGGTGGTTATTGCTCACTGACTTATCATTTTAAAACAGCTATTTGAATTGGCCTGAAGTGAAATCACACAACGTAATGTTTACTCTGGGAGCTATGTTGTTTTGGACTAGGTCCAACATGAGTTGTATGAAAACACCCTAAGAATTCACTCACACCTGTGCATTACAAAGCAACAATGTTGTGTTTAATATGCATCACACCTCTGGCATCTGCATGAAGCACAGCCAGAAATGAGAGGAGCTACTCAATCACTCCTCTGAAAATGGCCTAGGACTCTACGACTCTTTCTCTGCTACTGTTTCTAAAGTACTACATAAAGTCTGCAAACAGAAATTTCACATTAAATCCAGGCTTGTCAGCTGCGTGCAGGCAGAGCCAGTTGGATTCCTCTGTCTCCTCCATCCTATTACTTGCATCAAATTACTGGATCTAAAAAGATGATATACATATCCAGGTGAGCCTCTTTAATGCCTTGTTTGCTGCTCCTGCTTTTTCTTGCCAGTTCTCTTGTCGAATTGCATGCTTGTGCACGCTGCAGAAACGCACCATTTATAAAGGTTTCCTCAAAAGAATCATTCTAGAATTGTTTGAAACAAGCAGCAATTGCAATTCTCAATCTTGTTAGGAATCCCTCACCCAGTGCTGACCCACCCATGAAGCAAGGCGAGGTGACAGCCTGAGGCAGCAGGATCTACCAGGCAGGGGTGGAGAAAGGGGTGTGTGGCAGGGGTGGGCCACCCCGGGTGTCACCACTGAGGGGGGTGACAAAATGCTGGGCGGCACTCACTGGAGCGTGCCCGAGCCATACATCTCTCCTGGGAGTGACGCAGTGGCTTGAGTGCCTGCAGGCTCCACGCTGCCCCAAACCGTCCACCCGCTGCCTCCTCCCCAGCTGTAGGACGGCTGAGTGGAAGGAGGCAGGCAGACTCCTTGGAGGCCACGTGGAGCATCCTGCCCCAGCTTGCCCCGCCCTGCAGTTGGCTGGCCCTACCCCTGTTGGTGGCTAGCCCCGCCCCCATGGGCAGCTGGCCCCGCCCCTGGGCGCAGGGCACGCACACCACCCAGGCGCCAGATTGGCTTGTTCCGCTTCTGCCACAGGGCAGTGGATCCTGATGTGGATGTTTCTTTCCCGCCTTGTTTCTGATTTATATCTCCCCTCACCTCTTCTTCCCTGGTGAGGAGGAGAGTGACATTTTGGGATCTGCCTCAAGTGCGAGAATGTCTCGAACCAGCCCTGCCTTCACCCTCATTTCCCAAGTAATCCAACAGACTGCCTTGATGACCGAGTTTTGCTGGCACAATTTTAAAATGAAAAGGGGATGGAGAAGCACCAGAAGCTGTTGATCACAAACGGTGAATGTGCTTTCAGAAACATGCAGTTTTATAATACACACATATGCTTTGGAATCTGACCCACAGCAGGTGGCCACCAGCTCCGTACAGTAATGCATTCAGGTAATTTCAGAGCTCTTTACTTACTTAATAATGTTGTAAGCCAGCCCATCTGCATTTGGGAATAGACACATGGGACCCTGGACTTCTGTTCCTAAGTCATACCCTGACAGCACCACTATAGCTGCACCTGCCGGTGAACCTTGAATATGGAATAAATCCAGCTGAAATGAGAAGGAGAATATGAAAAGAAAGGTTGCATCCGATGAAGTTGTCCTATTCACACAGGACTCCAGTTGCACAAACAGAACCTTCCCCCGCCCCCTTTCCTCTTCCCACATGTCCCTGATAAATCTTCTCTGAAGGCTTGGAAGAACCCTGAGAACATATGTGGAGAGGCACATGGGGGGCAGGAGAGAGTGGGGAAGTTCCATGGAGCAAGTGGAAGTCGTTGCACAAATAGGAAGACTTTGTGGGATACACCCTTTAAGGTACAGGGTGGTTAAATGCCTAGGCAAAATAAAAGCGCTTCAACAGCAAGGCTGAATTTGGGTTTCACAAGGTGAACAAATGAAATATAATTCAGCACTAACAAGGAGGGAGGGAAATCTATGCAGAGGTTCTAGAAATGGAAGGACTAAGCTAAAGTCTGGCTGGTAGAAGAGCTTAGTATTTATTTTCAGGTGCCCAGAAGCTACATCAGGGGCAGAGTTTGGTCTTTCAAATTTCAGTGGTGACTTGTGCGAGGCCAAAATTCGGCCGCCCTCTACCTCCTGCCTTCTGTTCTGCTCAGTTCACTACTTCGTAGTTGTGACCCCTTGCAGTGCCTCCTAGGCTTGCTGCCCAGTGTGGTGGAACTGGTTGCATTGCCGTAAATCTGCCTCTGGCTACATGGTTCCTTTCTAAAAGGATTAGTGTGGAAATTCATGTTCTCAAGTGTTTTAGGTTATCCAGGGGCCTAATTCTGAGTCACCTCAGGCACCTCAGGAATTCTATCTAGACACTTTGCTTTGAAATGTGAATGAGAACCACGAATGTTCAGGCCCATCTGGGTCTTGAGTCAGCTCACTTTTGAAAAGAAAGATACCGAAGAAGTAGAACAGAGTGAGAAACATTCTCATGCAGGAACTAATTTAATCCCCTGGCAGTGATATATAATTTCCCAATTACAAAGATGCTATAAATGATGCCAAGAAGGGTTTAAAGTATTACTCATTTCACCTACCTCAGGGCATAAAAACTAATCCTGGGTCTCAATAGATGCATCAGCCAAAGGATAAGGTTATATTGCAGGCACTGGATACTAAACTGAAAACTATTTGGGGGCAGAGGGGGGATTACAAAAAAAAGGAAGCTCAAAATATATACATGCAGCCTGATCCTATGTTTGCTTCTCAGAAATAAACCCAAATTACTTACTGCAAGAAAATTTACTGCTAAATACTCCCAGGATTGCAGTTTTAAGGTCTAGACTTACAGTATGCACCTCTATACAAAACTGATTTTAAAAATGCCTGAATAACAAGTGCAGGTGAGATTTGGTAGACTAAAAAAAAATCCCATTCTTCCCTGCCCCAAACAACCAGAGGCTGCACCAGGCCTCAATCACCAGTCTTTCTGTCCAAAAAAAGGTGACTAGAATTCAGTATAATTCTACTATATAATTCACGGCAGCTTTAGTCGAATGTATTTGAGAATTGCCTGCAAAAGGTAAAATGTAAGTCACCAGTAATATTAGTAATGATGATGATAATATTAATAAAGGTATACTATATCTTTGCAGGCGAGGACAAGATTAATTAGAAGCTGAATGGCCTTTTAAAAGGAGATTATGTGAAGAAGTGAGTGGAGGAATTCATAACCTTGTGGTTATGTCATAGGATGCTATAGTTTGTTAATAAGAAAAGAAATGTTAGCCTCCAGGGTGATTCAGTGCCTTTGAAGAAATAGTCTGAATTGAAGGTCATTCTGATTAGTGTTTTGCACATGTGTTTTGATTAGCCACCCCCTCAACCATATGCCATTGCCCTTTTCTTAATTCTATGCATTGGCTTCATGACTAATAGTGAGTAAGGGTTATGGTGATATTGTGCCATGAGCTTCTACTCTGATAAGTCACTGAGAATGCAAGGTACGCATTCCTCAAGGAATTTGAATCTCGAAATTTCGCATCCTTTCCCCTCACGTTGACTGGAAAGCAAATATAAGGCATGCATTTTGAAATATGAAGATTTGCCCCATGATGTGTCAGAAACAGGGATAGGAGTAGCTTACAGATTCCTAGAAATAGGGATTATTACTCTCAGAAGCATAGCTGTCAAGTGTCCCTTATTTGAAGGGACAGTCCCTTATTCCAGCGCCATGTCCCGCTGCTGTCCCTTATTGATGGATGCCCCTTAAATGATGTCCCTTAAATTTTAAAGGAAGCAGCTCCTCTCCCTCCCTCCCTGCCGGCCAGGGAGGAGGGAGGCTTCAACTGTGTTGCTTGGCTGTGTTGCTCACCCAATAAGAAGTCTAATAACGACTGGGGGGTGGAGCTTGCATGCCTTGTGTGTGGCTAGTTAATGCAAGCTGAGGGGGTTTTTGAATGCTGGACGCCATTTTGTTGCACGTGCTGCTGCAAACTTTGCAGTGCAAAGCCAGGCCGGGGAGCCATCTTAAGTTGAGGCTGCATAGGCCTTGTGGTGCATGTGATTCAGATTCTATTCAGTTGAACCTCTGGTTACAAAGTTGGTTGGACAGTGTTCTTGAAGCTACCAGCATGAGTTTGACCAGACTGCAGGAGGACAGGAAGACTGGAGTGCCTGGAACAGGTGAGGCTGCAGGTCCCTTATTTTGGCTGCTGGTCCCTTATTTTCAAGGCTGCTGGTCCCTTATTTTCAAGGCTGCTGGTCCCTTATTTTCAAGGCTGCTGGTCCCTTATTTTCAAGGCTGCTGGTCCCTTATTTTCAAATCTGTAAGTTGACAGCTATGCTCAGAAGTCTCTTACCATTTCCCCACAGCCCAGTGTTAGACACTGCAACAGGAGAGGATGGTGGATTTGCTATAACATGGTAGCTTTTAGATTTGTTTGGATTTTGCAGTCACATAAAAGTGAGCTGAAGTTTCAAGATGAAAGCAGGCATTGTACATCAACATCTGGGGCAGAAACCTAGCAGGAATTAGTTATTAGGTTTATTTGGAAATACCATGGCAATGTGTAATTTGTTGATCTAAGCAATTTTGGAATGTTCAAAAACTGCCCATAGCAGAGTTTGTTTTTAGTTCAGTCCTAAGTCACAAGTAGGCAGGGCAGAGAAATGTACACAAAGCTTGTGTAATATGAAGTCATTGCACATGAGATCATTTCACTGCCTATACATGTGCCCACGATTAAAGAAAGAACCTGAATTCTTTGAATTGAGATACTTGTTCTTTCATGTTCCTTGTAAGGCTCTGACTGTGTCCTATGTATTACTCATAATCTACACGAACCCAAATTTCTGTGCAGATTTTAACTGAAGCCCTTCATCCTTACTTGTTACAGCACACTTTAGCATTTGACCCTGCTTATAGATGTGTTAACTTTTGATATATTTTTTAAGATACGTATTTAAAACATGCTACAATCGTTTTACCTTTGGACTCTTCCAAGAATGAGAGAAACTCTTTTTAGGTAGATTTCAAGTTAATTTAACACGTGCTGGGAGAGGGAATGAGAATGAGCACACTTGCTCTACACCACCATTCCTCTCACCATCCTCCATAATTTGGATGGTGACTATATCAAGTGGCGCTGTGGTCTAAAAGACTGATCTTTTGGGGCTTGTCAATCAGAAGGTCAGAGGTTGGAATCCCCGCGACGCAGTCAACTCCTGTTGCTCTGTCCCAGCTCCTGCCAATCTAGCAGTTCAAAGCACGCCAGTGCAAGTAGATAAATAGGTAGTGTGAAGGTAAACAGCATTTCCGTGCATTCTGGCTTCCGTCATGGTTTCCCGTTGCGCCAGAAGCAGTTTAGTCATGCTGGCCACATGTCTGTGGACAAATGCTGGCTCTCTCAGCCTGAAAGGGAGATGAGCGCCACACCTCATAGTCGCCTTTGACTGGACTTAACTGTCCAGGGGTCCTTTACCTTTTTGCTTTTATCAAGTGGGAAACCTTCTGTACTCATGAAAGCTTGTGAAATATTTCAGAAACCTGGAAAATTGGGGCTTGTAAATGTACAGGGAACCTTCATGAATAGAACAGGACCCCACACTTCAAGCAGACACTCTCCAACTCTTGAAAGACAATTTGGTTCCTAAGGCTTCAACAGCAGCTATGCACTATTAATGACATGACTGGAAGGACCCTAGGACAGTGGCCTTCAGTAAGTCACTACTAATTATTCTATATTGCAGAGGTTTGTATAGATGATCCTTGGGGTTCTGCCCAACTCTACAGTTCTGTGCTTTTACCCTAAACTACTTCACAGTGATGTTGTGAGGATAAAGGTGATCCCAGTTTCTGAGCTCTGAGAAGAAAAGGTGAGATACTAATATACAAACAGAAAATTTGTGTTTATTTGTGTTCTTACAAAGTGCCAGATTTTTATTATGTAACGGCACACCTGAATGCGTTTATCCTTGGGACCATTTTTTCACTATACACCATCTTTTCTTCCAGAGCAGGGGGAAAAAAATTCCAGTGTCTAACATAATTAAAACACGAAGAAAAGGAGAGCTGAAAATACGTTAACAGCAATTTCTAGTCAAGGTGAAAATCCATTTCATCCAAGGATGTAAAGGAGCAGCATTTCAAGAAGTTAATTTATACAATGAGTGAATTAATGTGCTTGACATTATGTGTAAGAGCTACTGCAGAGCTCATAAAAGGTTTCAGAATGACAGCCCTGGAGAATGAAGCTTCTCTAGGAGGAGAAGTGTTGCTTTGGCAATGTAACTGTAGTTCAGGGTTTTCTACCTTCCACACTAGTGTGTGCTACAACATTATCCTTGAGGGCTAATGTTCTCCACTAAGACTATACCCCAACCTCAGCATCCATTCTGTTTCAAAGATGTGACAAGGCTAACACTCAGGCTGTGTAAATACTATGCCAGGCATAGGCAAACTTGGCCCTCCAGATGTTTTGGGACTACAACTCCCATGATCCCTAGCTAACAGGACCAGTGGTCAGGGATGATGGGAACTGTAGTCCCAAAACATCTGAAGGGCTGAGTTTGCCTATGCCTTTAAAACACATTCTTCCCCTCAAAAAATTCCGGGCACATAGATTGTTGGGATTTATGACAATTGTGACTATGTGAGGGGTACACTACAGTGCCCAGAAGTCAAGGGAAAGAATGTGTTTTCAAGTTGCAGTGTGTACAGAGCCTCAGCTCAGCTGCGATGTGGACACCTGCTTCACAGTTGCCAGGTTGTGGTCACTTCTAGCTAATGAGAATCCAAGAGAGACTGTGAGTAACCTTTCAGACTTCTCTGACATGTATATAATTAGGAAATTTGTAAAAAAAAAAAAGGTAAATTGGGATTATTTTGCAAAGCCAAGAATACTTCCACAAGATGACTCATGGATCTTAGATGGACCAACTCCTTTTACATACATTCCTGCTCTTATTTAAAGGCAAGCAACTGTTTGTTTTCTTGCATATTTGAAGCTGTAAAATGAAATATATGGGAAGGCAAGACAGAATGAGATAGTTTTATTATTATAGGTGCCATACAGAGGGTGTCTACAACTTATAATAGTTATGATCAATCAAGTAAAGACTATAATTCAGCAAAGCAATACGTACAGCAGTACATGTACAAAGCTAATGATACAATAAAATATATATATTCAGTAGTACATATACAGCGTTATGATATTTTTGGATGAATCTATATCTATCTATCTATCTATCTATCTATCTATCTATCTATCTATATCTATCTATCATCTATCTATCTATCTATCTATGCACACACACGCACATTATGAATCCATAGTCATTTAATATATGGCTCCAAATCCAGCTAGGGATCTATGAATGAAGAAGCAGCCTTGTGGTGGCTCTTGAGATGCAGATTTACATCCTATTTACATCATTATGTTCCTGTGGGCCCCATTCTCTATTGTCAAATGAGTCTTTTGATGCAGATGGGGGACTTTCATCTCCATATGGGACCTGCAGTCAGTCACTGGGCACATGGTCACTTGTATATGGTTTGAACAGCATGGGGCCATGTCAATTAGCACAGAAATAATAAGACCATAAGACTAAATTGCTGGATCAGGCCAATAGCCCATCTAGTCCAGCATCCTCTACTCACAATGGCCAACCTGTGGGAAGCCTGCAAGGAGGACATGAACATAACAGCACTCTGCCCACCTGCAATCCCAGGCGACTGGCATTCAGAGATATACTGCCTATGACATTGTCTGATCCTCTTTTAAAGCCATCCAAGTTGGTGAGCCAACCAAGTTGGTCCCAAAGGAGTGAGTTCTCTAGTTTAACTATGTGTTGCATGAAGAAGAACATTATTTAATCTGTCCTGAATCTTCCCTCATTTAATTTCATTGGATGCCAATGAGTTCTAGTGTTATGAGAGGGAGAAATGCACTTTCTCCATGCCAAGCATAAGTTTATAAACTTCCCTCATGTCACCTCTTACTCACTTATTCGTTAAACTAAATAAGCCCATATGCTTATATGGGAGTTGCTGCATCCCCTTGATTATTTCAGTTGTCTTTTCTGAACCTTTTCCAACTGTAAAAAAAAAGAAAGGTAAAGGTAAGGACCCTTGACAGTTAAGTCCAGTCGCATATGACTCTGGTGCTGTGGTGCTCATCTCACTTTACAGGCCAAGGGAGCTGGTGTTTATCTGCAGGCAGTTTTTCTGGATCATGTGGCCAGCATGACTAAGCTGCTTCTGCCGGAGCAGTACCTATTTATCGACTTGCACTTTTTTCCAATATCCTTTTTGAGATGAGGCGACCAGAACTGTACAGAGTTCCAAATGTGGTCATGCCATTAAGATATCGGCAGTTCTATTTTCAATTCCTTCCCTAATGACCCCTAGCATAGAATTTGCATGTTTTGAAGCTGCTGCACACTGGGTTAACACCTTCATAGAGCTATGGCCCCAAGGTCTTATTCCTGGTCAGTTACTGTCAGTTCAGACCCCATGAACATATACTGTATGTGAAATTAATATTTTTTGCATCACTCTACACTTGTTTACATTGTTTGCTTCTGCCATTTCCCCACCCACTGGAGTGCTTCACAATCCCTTTTTGTTTTAATGACCTTGAACAATTTAGTATCATCAACGATACTAATTATGTGGCCACCACACTGCTCACCCCTATTCCCTAGATAGTTTCTGAACAAGTTAGAAAGCACAGGTCTCAAAAGTGATCCTTAGGGGACTCCACTTTCTTAAAATCACTCCATTTTAAGAACTGTCCATTTATGGTAGCTACTCTCTGCTACCCGCTACTTATCCAATTCCTGATCCACAAGAGGATCAATCTTCTTATTCCATGACTGCTAAGATTACTCAGAGGTTTTTGGTGAGGTGTCTAAGTAACAAAACTGAAATTGAACTAAATGTGACAACAGTGCTTAGCTACTAAAACCCTTTCCAAACGTTTTGCCTAAATCATTTTAAAATATGAATGTTCTGGCTGTATTGGATCTCTCTGCTATGGTCAATATTTTTGTGACAAAGCTGGGCAAAAGTCACAAAAAAGTTCTCCTTAGCTCACACTGAAATGAACAGGAACTGGGCAAAAGGACTAACTTCCTGGTTGACTGATCTTTCTAACTTTTTGTGCTGCCTCAGACGGAAACAAATATTCTTTTGGCGATGGTCCCAAGTCAATGTGTGTAGGACCGAGGTGCCAGTAAATGCACACATGCCAAACACCAGCTGCTCCTCTGAATTTTACAGTGACAGATCCCTTTCGTCCCTAGTTCACGAAGGACAAAGAATAATTCTCCACTGCTTCCCCTCCTGCCCAGTCGGTGTAGTGAGGGCTCCCTCTCCTGTTTCACAACAGTGGAAACAAGCTGGATGTCTGAAGTCCACTTCAGGTGCCTTTTGAAACACGCACCAGCATGTTATGCTTCAGTCAACCACTTCAGACGCAATCCTATATTCGGTTACCAAGCAGTAAGTGCTATGAGGATGGGGAAAATTTTCAATTTTGGTTTCTCATTTGTCCATTCTTAAGTCCTCCACATTTCCACATCAGTTTTCAATTTATTCTTAGAAAATGTCCTCTTCAAAATTCAGCAGCATTTTTCTCTGCAACTTTTCTATGCACATTTTTCTATGCAACCTGGCCTTGTATATACATTTCTGCATATCAGTTTTCCCTTATGCTATATATATGTGCACTTGACCCTAGAATTAACATTCAATGCATGCTTTACCCAAGAATAGGCATTTTTGTACACATTACATAACTGGAGAATTGCATTGCAAAATTGGGAGGAGTGAATTCCAATGGATGGATGTGCTTCAGTTTGCATATTGTTTCCGAAAGTGCAAATTAGGGAAGTTTGCCTATAAATGCAAATTAAATTGAATATTACTCCCATCCCTATATTGAACTCAGTGAGGCTTACTTCTGAGTAAATATGTATAGGTTTGCATTGTTAGACTTTCAAAGCTGCTTTTAAAGCTCATTTTCTTCTTTACACAAACTCTCCCGGAATTTGAACAGGTTAGGCCACTGCTCCTGGAAAAACTTTTCATTTCATCTCAGCTCAGATTTAAGTAAATCCTGCTGACATCACATGGTCAGTTCTACTCAATAATATCACATTTTCTTAGAAAGTCAATTGAAAGTAAATGGCAAACAATTTAACTCTGGAGATCCAATGGCAGGCAGTGAATAATGGACCAATGAGATAAATGGACCAATGGCATGACTTGCTATTAGGCATTTTCCTGGGCTTCTATGTACATTTTTCTGGGGATTTTTGTTCAGGGTGAAGCAATCCCTAGTATGGTGTAGTGGTTAGAGTGTAAGACTAGAACCTGGGAGGCCTGGGTTCAAATCCCTGCTCTGCCATGAAACTCCCAAGGCTGACTTGGGCCAGTCACTACCTCTCAGTCTCACCTACCTCACAGAGTTGTTGAAAGGATAAAATGGGGAGGAAGACAACCATGAATGGCAGCTTGAGCTTTATGGAGGAAAGGTGGAATATAAATGTAATAAATAAACAAACAAACAAACTGATAATTTATTCCCTTTTGCTTTGCAATCCTCAGCTTCTTTGTGAGGAAAGGTACAGCATAAATATAATCAATCAATCAAGTAGTCTATTCTTATTATCTGCCTTGTCACTGTAATTTCTCCCCATTTTATTCCTTCCTGTGGACTTTCTCCCTTATCAACTCATTTTCTGTCACAGGAGCCCATTTGCCTTTTCATCTGCATTTGTAGGGGGAATATTTCTCTTCCTTAAAAAAACACACACCACAAATCTGCCCTCCTGCCTATCTCAGCTATTATCTCCACAACGTCTGCTGCCTTTGCTTGCTCTCTTCCCAACTTGCCCTCTCTTTCCTACCTGCTTTTCTTTCTTTTGAGCCACATTTGTTACAACTTCCCTGAAGCAAGAGTATCAGCAGGAGCACCCAGAGCCAAACGTTGAAAAGTTGTCCTATTGCTCAACTCTGCCCAGAAGCTGTTTCAAGCCTCATGGCTCCACTTTCAGACTCCTCAGTGACCTTTCTATAGGTCATGCGCTGGCACAGATGACTATACAACTGATTATATTCAGAAGAATGTATTGCGTCCTTTGGAATCGTGTGGCTTATCTTGTTATGACAATCTCTCAAGGCATATGTGAACTCTTAAACATAAAGCGTCTGACGGGTTCTCCCTACAATGTAATGCTAAGGGAAACAGTGAAAGATCAAAAGTCGGAAATTCCATCTCTGCCTCTTTATCACTGCTTATAATCTTGTCATTTCATCACAACTTAGGGCCAGAACATCATTGTGAATATTGCTACAAGATGCGGGGTGGGGGTCAGGGAGGAGTAGATGGGAGAGAGGAAGAAATGCTATGACCAAGATCAAATACCGGAATAAATCACTATGTCCTACAACTAAGATCCAAATAATTTGCAATTTGTATAGTACAATGGAAAGGTGGGTTAGAAGTTTTCAACAACAACAACAACAACAATAATAATAATTTAATGACTATGTGGGAACAACAACAACAACAACAACAATATTTATACCCCACCCATCTGGCTTGGTTTCCCCAACCACACTCTGGGCAGCTCCCAACAGAATATAAAAAAACACTGTAAAACATTAAACATTAAAAACTTCCCTAAACAGGGCTGCCTTCAGATGTCTTCTAAAAGTCAGATAGTTGTTCATTTCCTTGACATCTGATGGGAGGGCATTCCACAGGGTGGGCACCACTACCGAGAAGGCCCTCTGCTTGGTTCCCTGTAACCTCACTTCTCGCAGGCAGGGAACCGCCAGAAGGCCCTCGGAGCTGGACCTCAGTGTCTGGGCTGAACAAGGTATACTGGGCCGAGGCACTCAGCTCTAACTTGATGATTCTGCAAAGGCTGTTGATGCTACAGACCTGTACGGTGAACATGAAATCCACATCTATCCACACCACACATTTAAAGCACATACAACGAATATTTAAAGCACACAACTTCCCCCAAAGAATCAAGGGATCTGTAGTTTGTTAAGGGTGCTCTATGGGGGGAACTACAGTTCCCAGAACTCTCTAGGGAAAGCTATGTACTTTAAATATGCATTGGATGTGCCTTGAATGTATGGTACCCAATGCTACTGAAGAATGTAGCATGCAGCATTGTATGTGCAAGACTGCATGTTCACTCAGAGGTGGGCCCCAGTGTTTTCACTCAGGCTAATTCCTGTGTAAGTGTGCATAAAAGTGCAGTCTGGGTGTAAATTTGTATGCTCAAAGCTCAATCACGACTTTAAAAGCCTGAGACTGTAATCTTATACTGACATACTTGAGAAGAAGCCCCATTGAACTCAATGAGACTTACTTTTGGGCAGGCATGTACAGGATTGCAGTGTCAGCCAATAGAGCTGGGAAACATCCCTGCTTTGGACATCAGAGAGGTGCTATCAGAACAGAAATTCAGGGATAATTGAACCCACGATCTGACTCCACGCAAGACACATCCATCTGATAAACCATGACGACTGCCTTATTTTTAAAATCATGCAGCTAGTCAAAGTGCATATAATATTGCATATCCCAGAAAGGATAGGGAAATTTTATATATTGCTATAGGTCTAGAATGAGGATATTTCTAAAATCATTATTTTGCATCTCGTGAAAAGCAGGTAAAGGAAAGGAGGATTTTCCATAGCAATACCTTTGTATTTTAAAAAAGACCAACACTTTAACTACACATCTGTTTTTAAAACCCATGAAGGCAAAAAATTTAATTAAATAAATAGTGGACACTGTGGAATTTTAATGAGGATTTATTTCAATTTTTCAAATCCCTGTAGCAACTGCATTACTGGGTTGAAGGTGACACATAAAGTGACATTTATTAGCACAAACAGTGAACGCAATGCTAAGGATATCTTTTATAAGAAACTTCTGTATTCAGGAAACAGGTTAAAGTGTCCCTGAAGCTTAACAGTGCAATTTTGCCTGACCTTTGCAAGTCTTTTCTGCTGAGATAGTGACATTTGCTGGTCCCTTAAGAAATGACTTAACAGAAGAAAACATTCAAAAATAGGGGCAAAAAGGAGGGTGGAAAGATCCTGTTCCTCTGAAACATATAAAAAGCAGCTTCTGATTACACTTAGATTCAAAAAGCCATTAATCCACAGGTATATCACATGTGCAAATGCATGTTTGAAGGAGAAAAACAGCCCATTTTAAAATAAGGGGTTTGAACCAGTTAAAGATTTGAAGACCCATTGTAACACACTTTGCAGCCATGATAATCCTATAAGTATAATGAAGCAAGATATGGTAGTATGTATAAAAAATGGTTATGGAGCATGATTTGCAATTTCCTCCCTTACAACCAGGGGTTCCCCAAACATTAGAAGCCTTCTCAGATTATATATATTTCATATATTTATATGTATTTCACATATTATCATTCCACCCTGTTGCTCAAATTTCCAATCCTGCCTGTGTTTTCATTTGGTTATGATATTTCTTTTGAATAATCCAAAAGTGCTTCTTAAAGACTCATGAATGAACTAATTTCAGGGAACAGAAACATCTGTAAAAACTGGGCAATTAGAAAGGGGAGGGACACTGGGAACTGGAGGAACTGAAGACAGAAGCAGCAGCAGCAAAACCAAAAATGTCTAGCATTTACCTGTTGGGACAGCACTGTATAGCAAATAGACCCTGAGTGCCTTTGCTCTCTGTTGGTGAAGGCAGGCTATGTTTGTCTTTAAAGTTTGTTCGGAAAAGAGACCAGTCTACTCATCAAAAAGGAAGCTCTTCTTTCCCACCCTGGATCACTTGTGACCTCTGCAAAAGACTTAAGAGTGGAAGAGCAAGTCTTTTCTGGCACATGGAAGCACAGCCAAGGCTTTGGCACTTTGCTGTCTGGCCCACAGCTAATGTGCAACAAGGGGATAAAACGGCAGCATCTTGGCTTATTTTTCTAAGAAGACAAGGGCAGCTCTCAGACTCAACAGGCCAGTTTTTTCTTCTGGGCTATTGTCACTGTACTGGTAGAGGAACCAAGATAATAAAACTTGAGTATGAAACAGCAAAAGCCCTGTTCCTTTTTTTTTTTTTTAAAGCAAGCTCTTTTATTCCACATTAAAGGAATACTACTCTCTAGGCAGAGTAAACAGCATCAGATCAGCATGTTCACTCTGTTTAGCTGTAACTGAGTTTATTGATTTTATTTATTAATTAAATTTATATCCCACCTTCCCACAAAGGAGCCCAGGGCAGCAAAAACACAAGCTATAAACCAATAGGTAAAGGTAAAGGGACCCCTGACCATTAGGTCCAGTCATGACCGACTCTGGGGTTGCGGCGCTCATCTCGCTTTATTGGCCAAGGGAGCCAGCGTACAGCTTCTGGGTCATGTGGCCAGCATGACTAAGCCGCTTCTGGTGAGCCAGAGCAGCACCCGGAAACGCCGTTTATCTTCCCGCCGGAGCGGTACCTATTTATCTACTTGGACTTTGACGTGCTTTCGAACTGCTAGGTTGGCAGGAGAAGGGACTGAGCAATGAGAGCTCACCCTGTTGCGGGGATTTGAACTGCCGACCTTCTGATTGGCAAGTCCTAGGGTCTGTGGTTTAACCCACAGCGCCATAAGAACACCTAAAAACAATACAGGTACTGATGCAATCTATAGTTTTCCTGTTGAAGGTCTGGCAGGAAAATGTGACTCTCCCAGAGCCACCTCCATTTTTGTGTGTGGGAGCTCTAGGCAAGAAACCTCGTTACCCTCAGTTGCCTCCCCTCCTCTACCCTGTGGGTCCCTGCAAATACAGGAAACCAGTTGGGTCGGGTTGGCTAAGCTGGCATGCGGTCCTTTCCTGGCTACGAACTGTTTTTCCCTTTGCCCCAACACTTGATGCTGTGGAAGGTGAAAATCAGTAAGTCAAATCAGTAATGATTAAGTGGGCACAGGATGCAGGTCATAACATACAATTTGAGGACTGGATAAGATTTTGGAAAGTGAATTTAAAATTTACCCTTTTGTATATTGTTGAAGGAGAATTACATGAAAATGATGTACAGATGGTGTGATATACCATCAGTAAAATTGGCAAAAATGTATAAAACAGAACAAAAGAACTGTTGGAGGTGTAAAGAAGGGGAAGGTACATTTTATTATATGCGGTGGGATTGCAAGATTATAAAAAAAATGGGAAATGATATACAATGAACTGAAAAGAATGTTTAAAATAACATTTGTTCATAAACAAGAAGCCTTTTCGTTAGGTATTTTAGGACAAGAGCTGCCAAAAGAAGAACGGACATTATTTATGTATGCTACAACAGCAGCAGGAATTCTAATAGCACAAAATTGGAAGACTGGAGAAGTACCAATGGCAAGAATAACTGATGAACTACGCAGAGTTAGCAAAGTTAATGGACAAACTGCGAGAAAAGGACAACAGAGACTTTGAAAAAGAATGGGAACCTTTTACAATATATTTGCAGAAACACACACAAAAAATGGACTCGTTGGCAGGATTTAAATAAACATTTACAATTTTATTTACATAAAACAAGGAATATAACATTGTGATAACATAGTATTGTACATAAGCAGCAGAATGTATCATGTGATGTAATAAACCAGAAATGGAAGCTGAGGGAAGTCAACGGGGGGCGGGGGGGGGGAATGAAAAACTAATGTTTAGTATGGATATTGGATATTTGTTTTGAGAATGGAAAATCAATAAAATCTTTAACAAAACAAACAAACAAACAAACAAACAAACAAATAAATAAATAAATAAGTGCTTAGTTCCTCAAGGCCCCAAAAAAGTTCCAGCTGACTGTGTCAGGATTCGCACTATTGTCTGATAGAGAAACACATGTGCTCCCGATAATGCACAGTGCGCACATGCAGACCTGGAGCAGATATACACATGCGACTCCCCCTCTTCAGACCCCCGTGACATGCACAAATACACGAAGCACGACTCACTCTTGCATCCTGTTTTCGTGTCTTAAATGAATGTGCAAAGGCTTTCTATATTTCAGTCATAGGAACAATAATTTGCATATATAAAGAACAGAAGGATAAGAAAACTCAAAGGAGTTTAAAAATCTAATTCTCATTTTTTATCCAAAAACAGAAATAGAAATTATGCCTGTCCTCTGAGCAGAAATGCCAAATAAAAGAAAAGTTTGAATTGGGACCCATTCCTGTTTCACAATGTGGACAGAGCATGCTGCAGGTGATTGACAGGTCAGTACACTGGCAGTTTCCTCTGTGGATTCTGCACCGTTAATTTAGTAACACTGGCCTCAGAAACCTATTGAGATCTAGCTGTAAAGACCCAGTCTCAAACATGGAGCTGCCCCCTCAGTTATTAAGCTGTAGGAAATGTTTTCCTCTCCAGAATAGTACTCTAAACTGGACCAACAGTTGCTATTGTTCAGTCTATGGTATTGTGTGTGGGATTTCTTTTTAACTCTCCCTTGGCACGCACTATATAATATTATCGGATGCTGGATTCAACTAGAATTCTAGAGGTTTCCTTATGGGAATATGTGCTTATCTATCTGTTTACAGATTTCAAGGATCCTTGGCTGTTAGACAAGATATGTCATGGCAGACTGCTAACCTTACATTTCAGTAGCTCATGTCAAAGTCTACAGAAAATTGAGCCATAGGCACCATACCTGTTTTTGTTTCTGGCATTCTGGCTATGTTCAAAATAATATATTATTTTGCATAAAGACCTAAAACATTATCTCCCTCCACTTTTTAAAAAAGCTAAAAATGAGCAGTGAATTAATTTATTGCTGAAGAAAACCTTAAGTTCTCAGGGAGGCAAGGAAATTGAATTGTTTTATTTGGGGCTATTGACTGGTTACAAGAGCTACATTTTTTAAAAAATATGTAAGAATATTTATAGCCCACTCTTTGTTTCCAAGAAGGCATCCCAGAGTGGATTAGTCTTTAAAAAATAAATGTAATCACAATAAAACAATCAAATACGAAAGCCATAACATACTAACATATCTATCACCACAGTTTAAAGGCACCAGTAAATCTTTCAGTCCTGAGTAAATAAATAGGACTTTCGTTGGCATTGAAAATTCACAATGGGTGATGACAGCTTTATTGGGGAGGGAATTCCATGAACTGTTTTTAGATATCACTTGGCAATCTTTGGTGACCCATGGGTGCTGATGGCATTGAACTAGGACCATATGCCATCTCCTGTATCACTGCCGTCAATAGAGCACCCCCAACAGATCTAAAAGAGCAGGTAAGTCTACATGGGAGCAGCTCCTCTTCTGTAACTGGTTGAAGGCTCTGTATGTCAGCTGCAAACATGCTTAACCTGCCTGTTGGCAAACAGGCAAGTACAGTGGTACCTCGGGTTACATACGCTTCAGGTTACATACGCTTCAGGTTACATACGCTTTAGGTTACAGACTCTGCTAACCCAGAAATAACACCTCGATATAAGAACTTTGCTTCAGGATGAGAACAGAAATCATGCTCCAAGTGGCGCAGCGGCAGCAGGAGGCCCCATTAGCTAAAGTGGTGCTTCAGGATAAGAACAGTTTCAGGTTAAGAACGGACCTCCAGAACAAATTGAGTACTTAACCCGAGGTACCACTGTAACTGTCTTGCTTTTAACTTAGGCTGGCCCTTAGCAGCACCCGCATCTGTAGCCTTCCCCAGCAGACTCACCACTGGTGACAGACAGCAGCAATGCCATGATCTGTAGTGAGCAGCTACAAGCCATCCACCACCATTTTAATTTTCCCCACAGTGCCCTGATGTAGCATCACTTCATGACTAGGTAATTGGCTCGGTACAAGTGTACGGACCTTTTTCACTAGATGGGGTGCATCATTCTGATGCAGGAAACAACGTGTGGCTGGAAGACTTTGTTTAGGCCTTCTTGATTGGCTGCAGAGGTAGGTGGGGTTAGCCAGCGTGGTCCTCCCTGTGGAAGAAATAGCATTGGGAAGGACTAGCATAGTAAAGGGGGCTCCCATAAGGGGTCTGGAGGAAAAGATTGGCCATGGCACAACCCGAGCTAAGGGTAGGGCCCCTGCATGACTGGAATCTCTCTCCCCAATCACCCAGTGAGATCCTGAATGCTTGGCTTGCACCACACCAGGGCTCACATTGGGCAATTCCCATGGAGGCAGTTGGTGTGTTTCCCAACCCTTACAGAGGGCCATGCCATCAGCAAGGGCTGGTGGAATGAAGAACAGAAGCATTGCCCAACTTCCATGCCAACCCCGCTTTCTAATATAGTCAATAAAGATTTGGCCTGAATTTTACCCAACCCTGTGTCCTGTCCTAGTTCTTTCACCACTGTCACAGGGCCATAAATTGTTTCTGGCAGAACCATAAGGCTCAGCTGATGACAGCAGCCACTAAACAGTTTACATCAAACTTGTTCTTTCTGGTGGTAAAAAAGTATATATATATATTTGTCTGAAAGGTTGGAGGAAAGGCATACTTCGTATCACGAGAGTCCACATGAGCATCAGGCTGAGTGCAAATGAACAATGACTTGCAGGTCAAGCTTACGCATGATTCTGCCAAGGGATCTCTTTTGATGGTCTAAACCACAGCAACTACAATGCATGAATGGTTTGCAGAAATCATAAACATATGATTACTGCTCTAATTAACATTCATTTCTACCCTGATTCCAGTTCACTGATAGATTGATACTACTTTAATCTAAACTTGTCTGAATCCGTCCACAGATTACTTTTGGAATAGGGAATCTTCTCCCACCTTCAATGCATCTTTGGTTTAGTAAATCTTGATATCTTTCATCTTTCATCATGAGATCTTTTACTTGCCTGGTTCTTTTTTCATGTATGATCCATATCCTGTCTGTAGACCCTAAATCTCTTTACCTTGTCTAGTTCAAATCTTTACCCACTGCAAGTACATAACTTTGGCTATCAATGGTTACTGCATCATGAACTGGGGAGAAAAAAGACAATCTTTCTCGGTCTTGAACTAAGCTTGTATTTACGTGAACCATTCAGTCTGTGCCACTGTGTATAACTGTTCACTTCTCTGGGGAACTTAAAATGTACTCACGAATTGGCTTTTCAATTACAACTGTATGCAGGTAAATTATCTTGTTCTATAGAGGGTTGTTTTTTGTCGGCTGTCAGCTCAAATTATTTTGATTAGGCAGATAAGAAAACTCTGCGAAGAAATATATTTTTGCTTTTTTTATGAGCCCTAGAAGACTACATTTGCTATGATAGCCAATTGTTCACAATAAACACTCTACATGTGTTGCCCTTCTTTTAGTGATTTAAATGCATTACAATCACTGTTTAATTATAATGGTCACTGGAGTTGGGAAAAGAGACATATTTGGAAAAATCTTCAGCAGGGTTATGAATTCCCTGTTACTGTGAATTATAAGAATAGTGATTCTCTCTTTCTTCATACCAGAACTGAGTACTTGCTTACTGAATACCTCCTTATTAACCCAGGCTTTGGATTGAATTTGTTGACATAAAAGCATAAGAAGAGTCTTGCTGGATCAGACCAAATAACCATTTAATCTAGCCAGGGGGATTTTCAGGGGACGCGAACCATGTACTCCCCCATGCAAGGATCCCCATCCTGCCCTGCTGCCTCCAGGGGTCTCTGGACCCCGGAGCCCAGCCTGACCTGGCCACTGCATCCCTGGCCCCCTAGCTGAATGGGCACCAGGCCAGTGGGGGGCCAGGGATGTGCCTGCCAAGGACCACATCAACAGGGGCCAGCTCCCCCTGCTGTGGGCAGGCATGGTCCCATGAGCCCTCCATGCCCCACACCGGCCTAGTGGTGTTGGCAGCAAGGGCTGGGCAGGTGTGGCTGGCTTTGTTCACCCTTCGCATCCCATCCCCGCTCCCACCGAGTGTGTGTGCCCCGGACGTTGACAAATGCCCCAACGCCACTGAATCTGGCATCCTGTTCTCACATTGCCCAACCAGATGCCCATGGAAGAACCACAAGTACAAAGAGTAACAAACTTTACAATTAGTTACCCAAGTCTGTATGTGTTCTTGCTTGTGATAGATGGATGGTACAATTTTCATATTGTTCTTCGAGATATAATTATTAAGTATTATTATTACTATTTACCTGCCCTTTAAAATTGTATGCTCTCATTTCAAGCCTCAACACTCAACCTTATGCATCCTGTCCTGCCTGCAGATATGGCCTATGAGGAATATGGTTTTAATTGGAACATGGTAGTATGATTTCATTTCTTTGGAGGATATGAACAATCTCAGCTTGGCCCACCAATCAGCTCATTGCTATATTGATGCCTGGCAGAGCAATCCTAAAAAAAGAAAGCTGATGGAATGTAATCTGCCTTCAGTTAAGCTGACATATATTACCTCTGTTCCAAACTCCATTCAGGAGTGGGGCTATCGCCAGCTGAGCTGGCCTAGGTCTGGGACAGGGAAAACAAGCCTTTAAAATAGAGATTGACTTACACCACCTCTTTTTTCCACTGGCATAAGTTCTGCCAAGTCACCATGTCATAGAATCCAGCATAAGTACCCTCTGCACAGTCCCACCCCTGCCACTCATTATGCCCAATTTTTCTGGGGTTCTACTGAAACTATCCACTGGTTTCATCTCAGCCAACCGAGCCTTGACTTACGTTGAAATTTCTCCTGCTGAGCAGAGATGTGGGGCTTATGCTGGCATAATGTAGCTGCATTTGAAACCAGCTGGCTGAGCCAGAGATCCATTGGATCCTAACTCCCTTAACCCCAACAGATTTTTGGTTTGGCTTGTTTTCTAATATAGATTGGTAAGCTCTCTAGAAAGACGAATGACTTGCAGTTTTGTTAAAGTCAACCAAGTCAACCAATTGGCTCACTGGGCCGCTGATGTGGTGTCTAAGATTGGTAGGAAAGCCCTCTAGAAATAGGAATGAACTGTCAGTTTGTTAAAGTTAAAAGGCAATCTCAGGAGCTACTCTGTTGGTTTCTGATTGCTTCTTTTAGTATCTTTGTCAATATATTGTAGGAAAAGGTGCACAAACTGAGCACAGGAGATGGGCTGAAGATCACTTCTAGATCAATTGTCAGCTTACAAGACTGAGTAAAAGGTCTGGCCACTAGATTTTGTTTTTGTCACAGTATGTCTAAACTTCATCTCCCAGGTCTGTGACAACAAAAAGGTAAATCAACTGGAATGAATCATATTTCACTGCCTTTTAACACCATGGAAATTAATTCAATACTCATCATTATCTGGAGAGCATCTCCAGAGATCTCCATACGAATGTCACAGCAAATTTATTCAGCTCCTTGGAAAGATGACACCATGCTTGTAGCAGCCTCAATTCATATTAATAATAAGCTGGGTGTTATTTCACAAAACTGTTAGAAATTAAATCTACAATTACTTTATATTGTGCCTGCTTCATAACCTTATTGCAGCTAGTAGGGCTGGCTCATTTAAGATATCTGCAGCGCACCTTGCAGCCACCCTTTGAGAGGTGAGTGGGGCAACTAACCCACCAATAACTTGATGCCATTATAATAATTAACAGGTGGATTGTCCCATCTACTTGTAAGAGTCTGTTGTCTTGTATTTCACAAGCACCTGGCAGCCAGCTGCTTGTTAGGCACTTGGGAACCACAGCACAAGGGGCTTTGCTGCTCCACTAACACCAAGTGACTCACCAACCCTCTTCTAGACCATCTGATATTGTTAGAGGTATTCCAAGCAGCGTCTAAGTTATGTTTACAGAAAGTTACAGTGTGGATCTTCCATGCCTATATGGAGGATCTATAATAATAATCATACATATATTAAAAATATTAGATTCTTACAACCTTGTAATACTGGAGCATATGCACAAAGCCCATCCCATCCTGATCACCCAACAGTTGTTGTTGTTGTTGTTGTTGTTGTTGTTGTTGTTGTTGTTGTTGTTGTTTAGATGGTTTCTGTTGCTCAAGGAGCTCCAAGTGTCTTTACAAAACCAAATACAACCCCACCTTTCAGATATTCAGTTTAAAACCAAGGGTTTGGCTCAGTCTGGGCTGATAAAAACTTGCAGGGAGTAGACAGCTGGCAGAGCCAAGGAGGTGATCAATGCCTCCTTGCGAGAGGGGCGATGGTCTCTGCCTGCTTAAAGGAAGGAGTGATATTTTTTTTCTATATAAAATATTTATTGAAGTTTTCAAAAAGTTTAAAGAAAAACAAAAAACAAAAAAGAACAAAACACAGACATATAACTTTCAATCACATATTTCCTTGACTTCCCCACATCTCCCCTTCTTGTATTCCAATTCAGTTTTTAATTCAACAAGTTCCTATCCCCAAATTTTACCTTATTATATTTAAATCCTTTTGCTTAACCAATTTTAACATAAACCTCAATCTTTATACATCAAAACTTATTCTTAATACCTTTTTCTAAAGTCAACCCCAATTCCATTTCACGAATTCCCCATTTTAATCTAGATAGCAAAACAAAATATTTACAAGAAAAAACCAAATATATTTGTACCGCCTTTGGATACCCAAAACCCCACTCCCCGCCTTTCCCGGTTTCAATCTCCAACCGATGTTCTTCAATCCATCTGGTGTCAGCCTGGTGACCTCACGTCCGAGGCCCTTAAATCTCTCTCCTTTCCTCTCTGCCGGTTTTTTTGATAGTCCTTTATGATAAACACCAAATCTCGGAGAAGCTCTGTCCCAATAAGGTCCATGTTTCTTCCTGCCAGGCCTCCATATTTAGAATTGCAATCCAAGTCTTGTTTTTTACTTCTTTTAAGTCCAAGAGTCCCAAAAACTCCTGCTTCCACTTTAATCAGGTTTGTCTTGAATCCATCTTTACAGGCCTTTGGCCTGCCAGGCCTCCATATTTAGAATTGTAATCCAAATCTTGTTTTTTACTTCTTTTAAGTCCAAGTGTCTCAGAAACTCCTGCTTCCACTTTAATCAGGTTTGTCTTTTCCTTTATATCCATCTTTGCAGGCCTTTGGCTCTCTTTAATCCTCTGCTGCATTATAGCTCCTCCTTCCTTTCCCTCTAAATTGTCATGTGTATCTTCTCCCACTTTTTCAAGTTTCTCAAAATTCTTTTCTTGTTCAGCTGCAAGAGTTTTTAGCTCAGATGCAAAGTCTTTTTGTTCTGGCACAAAGGCTTGAGTCAGGTCCCTTCCAATTTCCGCAAGTTTGTTTGCTTTTTCATTCAATGTTGTAGCATTTCTAGCCAAAACAATGCTTTGTTCTTGAAATTTTCCCAGACGAAGAAAGATTTTCTCCAGTTCCATCTGTATTTTTCCACTTACAGCCATTCTGTAATGTCCCAGAGCCCCCTCTAGGGGAGTACTGGTTACTTAGTATTCCTTCCAGTTCTAATCCAAAAGTCCTTTATTTTCCTTTGTTTTCGACAATTTGTTGCCTAAATGTAACAAATATAGCCAGCCGAGGCAATAGAAACAAAGTTCTCTCTCTTTTTTTTTTCCTCTCAGCTTTGACAGCTAGTTTGACAGCTGTCAAAGTCTTCTATATCTCTTCAACAGGCTCCCTCACGGATCGCTCCCGGGTCCTGGGGGGGGGGGTAGCAATTCCACTCTCAAAGTTAACTCTTATCCTCCAGCACATTCACTTATACTGCCAAAACGTGAAATTAATTACTTTTAACTTCTCACGAAGAAGACGTTCTTTTCAACCTTAGTTATCTAGTCCTTGCTTTAAAATGTTTACAAAAGGGGGAGACGGACTTCCTCTTTGCGCCTTCCCCGCTCGTGCGGGGAAGTAAATTTTTGATATCCAAATTCCGTATTACTCACGGGTTGTTACTTTTAGTCCAAATGTTCAAAGGAAGAAGTCAGCGCTCTCCAACCATGGCATGCGGCTTCGCTTCGCGGAGATGGGTAAACAGCTCTCAGCTCCGCGCCGCTCACCCCCGGTCTGTTCCGGAGCCTTTAAAAAGGCTCCTTTGCAGCGGGGGGGGGGGACGCAAATGGAGCCCGCCGAGCCTTCAGTTCACAGGCTTCCCCACCTGTGATTTTTTTCGGGTCCCCGCTTCGCCGTAGCGGTAGAACCCTAGCTCCACGAAGCAGATTTCCTCCGGAGATCGGAGGAAATCCGCCATTACAGTTGCTGGCGCTGACCGGAAGTCCCTAAAGGAAGGAGTGATAAGGCCACTCTTTAAGGAACCCTCCTTGGATTCTGAAAACCTTTGTAATTACCGTTCAGTTACTAATTTCCCCTTTCCTCAAAATCCCACTGTGTTTTCAGGGCACAGTGTCTGAGGCATCTGCTGTATGAAACCTATATATTGCGGTTCCCCACACAGTTTAAAATCCTAGGTGACCAGGGTTCTAAATCACAAGGGGAGCCTCCATTCATAGAACAGGCTTCCCGTTTCAGATGTTATGCCCCAACACAGCAACAGTGACAGCTGTGGTGGGAAGAGCTGCATGACTTTGGGATGGAGGTGAATATGCAGCCCCAAATGTATCAGTTTTGAACTTAAATAGAAGGTGGCCCAAGGTCTGTGTGTACATTTTGATTCCTTCTGTTCCATGGACATTGACCCCTACAGACTGTATTTGCTTAGGCTTCAGCCGTTTTCTTATGGCTAATATCAGTGAATACAATGTGACTTGGGCAGTTCTTACCTCCCTGCTGCATGAAACGGGACATGGCTGCAATCTCCACTGCAATCTCCAAGCAGTGTGAGATTCAGGGGTTCCAGGAATAAGGCGCAGCCATGATATACAGTTTATTTACAACCCGAGCCTACAATGGAGGAGTTTGCAGCGTCAACACCTCAAGAGGGCCTTGTTTTCCCCACAGCTACAGCTTTGCATACAAACAGAAATCAACCATTGCTCTGTCTCTCTCAGTTTGAAGTTTGCTGCTTTGCTTCTAGCTCACACTACTCTGCTCTCCATGCCCAACACTGACTTTGTCCTTCTAACTAACAGTGGGTTGAGGGAGGGGCCTCACCCATTTTCCATCTTGCACACCCCCCTTTTCCTCCCCCCCTTAATGGCCCAACACTCAGGTGGTCACCTTATAAATATGCTTGCCTGGCTCAGGGCTTTTTTTTCAGCCAGAAATCATCGGAATCAGTTCTGGCACCTCTCAGATAACACCATTGCCATTCTAAGAGAACAAGGGAGGCATTCATAGCACTGGCCTGGCTGATATGTTAGCACTTGCTGGATCCAGAGGTTAGAAGGGTCTTGGCATACAGCCTACTCCTCCCAAAAAACTCACTCCTGATTTTGACTGTGACCTCCAGCACAAGCAGAGTCTCACAGGGTTAAAGGAAAGTACATTGAATTCACTTCAACCAAGTTAACCTTCCACAGAATATTAGGAGAGTTTAGGAGAGAAGCAGTGCATGCAAAAGGTGAAGAGTTCACAGAACAATCCTTATTTGAGAAACAGCCTTTCAGTACTAGGTAAGAGAATGCAGCACATAAATTACACATGTGCCAAAGTACCTGAAAATAATTTGGATACCCAGTGAAGCAGAGTATTGTATCCAATGGTTCACTGCTGGGGCAGATCCATCTGCTTTTCATTTCACTTTTGTTTTTAAGCACAGTAAGAAAATCAGCAGCTCCCCTTTTGAACATCCATCTACTGTCCATGAATTCAGAGCTGTCAGAACAATCCAGGATAAACGCAGGTCTAGGAATGTGTAGTTTGCTAATTTTTATTAAACTTCCTTTGTCTTCAAAAACTCTTCATTCTTATTCCCTGATGAGAAATCTCTAAACTCACCTTGATTTTTTTTGTTCTAGACAAACTTTTGTGACAACTCTAAGAATGTGTATGCATGCAACACTTCATACATAGTGAGGGTTTGAGGTTGTTTTTTGTGTGTATTTGTCGTAAATATTAAACTATCCATGTCAAACAGCAAACTGTTCTTTAAACTCTCTCATGTTTAAATAGTGGTGTTAAGTTTGGCAGAAGGAGCTGCTGAAGGGGAAAAAAATGGGATATGTTTGAATATCTGGCTTCTGAAGACCTGTAACATCAATTAATCAGTCAATCAGATGGACCCAAGACAGGTGAGGAGAGGAAGAAAAGGCAGAGATGACAATTGGTCCACCCACTGTACCCTGTCAGTGTTTAGCATTTATGAGTGACTGACCACCATAGTGCTTTGACTATAGAGGCTGAAATTCAACTCAGATTCAAGACAGTCCTAGATCTTGGGGCCTAAGGTGCAAAAACCTTCCAGTTACTCAGAATGGCTCCACTGGCAGCTGACTGTTAACTGGATGAAACAGTGGTAGGAAATTACAGTTTCGTTTCCATGTCCATCACCACAGAAACGGCTCTAAGGTGAGTTCTCCCCTGCCTCAGATAGGATTCATTACAACTCTAATAGATAAGAATGGGGTGGGATTGAGCGCCTGTCTATGGGGAGTTTTGAGGCTGTTGCTTCACAGCCAAGGTAACCAAAGAACTTCTTTGAACAGTATGTCTCACAAAATTGGAAGTGTTATTATTTATGAGCATTTGGGCTCAGGCTGTCATGTTTCATCCATTTCATCAGCCTGAGATTTATACCCGGGCCTCTTTAGCTCGGCAGTAGCTCGATAGCACAGAATGACAGGGAAATGTTCTACCACACATAGTAGAGATTAGAGGCAAACAGCAAACTGTTTGCATGCCAGCCTTCTAAGCCAGTGGCATTTCAGAGGCTTGGCATTTCATCTGGCAGATGGGGTGACACGGAAGATTTTAAATTGAGGCAAGAAATGGCATTCAACCAGCCTCCAGCCCAGATTTGAAAGGTTTAATTTAGAGAGCCTGCATATAGAGTTGGTATGGCATTTCTGGGCAGAAGAACCAGAGAGCCATTATCAATCTCTCATGAACCCCCTTGAGTTGCTGATACATGAAGATATTGCTGAGGCTGAAATTGATTGCTTGCAAGCAAGAGCAGGTTCTGCTGTGCTGGAGATGGTGAAGGAGGCGCATTACAATTCAGGCTGCATACAAATGCACACACACCACATTGGTGAAAGCCAGTGTGGTGTAGTGGTTAAGAGCAGTAGACTCGTAATCTGGGGAACCGGGTTCGCGTCTCCGCTCCTCCACATGCAGCTGCTGGGTGACCTGGGGCTAGTCACACTTCTCTGAAGTCTCTCAGCCTCACTCACCTCACAGAGTGTTTGTTGTGGGGGAGGAAGGAAAAGGAGAATGTTAGCCGCTTTGAGACTCCTTTGGGTAGTGATAAAGCGGGATATCAAATCCAAACTCTTCTACTTATTATTATTTAAAGCACATTCCAAGCACTTTTGATTTTTTTGTTGAGATTCCTGCATTGCAGGGGGTTGCACTAGATGACCCATGGTGTCCCTTCCAACTCTACAATTTCTGTTGACTCTATGGCTTTCCCCAAAGAACCCAGTTTGTTGAAGGTGCTGGGAACAGCAGTTGGGTAAGGCGAAATTACAGTTCCCAAGATTCTTTAAGGGAAAGCAATGTGGTTTGAATGCATGAAGTATACAGACCCTCAGGATGCAGTCAGATGTGGCGATTATTGTGTTAGTGTTTCCACCTCAGCTTTGCATTCTTTGCTGCATCATCAAACTGCAGCTTTTTATCTTTATATTTTTTACTGCCTAAGTTTCGTTCACACCAAGTGGGCATTGTGTGACACAATAGCTGGTGTCCTAGCACATTGTCACCACCCTTTATGCTCACTCATGTCTCTGTTCCCCCATGGTTCACCCATGAAAATGGCAGGAAATAACTGTATGTCAGAATACTACCACAGATTTAATCACATGAGCAGCAGTGGCACCATCCATTAATGTGGTGGGGAAAAGTACAGCACAGAACTCCTAAGATATTTTTTTTGGATTAATGGGGTTGCAAACAGATTTTTTCTCCCTGAGAGCATTTAACACAGAAATCAACACTAAACTTCCATCAGGTTTCCAAAAATGACTTTTACATCATGTGAAGATCACTCAGTGTCAGTGAGGGTCTCTATGTTGCTCTTAAGACAGAAATATGGCACACATGCTTCCACACCTCCTTTTGATATATGATGAGCATTGATTGTCTCTTTCAGTGCATCTAGGCAAAAATACCTTTGTTCAAGAACTCCACAAATACGTAAACTGAATATGCCCCCTCTTTTTTTTAGCCAAAAAACGACTCCTTTGCTTACATATTTTCTCCATTGGCTTTAATTAAGCTTACCCTAAGAGGCTTTTGGTGGTAGATAACCTTGTTAGTTTAAAGAAAAGCATACACACCAGGGATTGTTCTCTGTAGCTTGCCCATCATTTACAAAGCCTGGATTTAATATCTTTAAGCTTGTCTGTTTGGGGATTCGCTTTATGTAAACAGCATTTATATAAACTGCTCAGCAGATTAGAGAGGTAACTCTGCCGCTTTAATTTCAGTGTTGCTTTCCAGCTGTTTTGGTCAAGCTTCATGGCTGGATTTAGTGTATTCATGCAGCAAAATGAAAATACATCTCGTTGCTAAATCCGCTTCAGAGCAGTGAAGAATAGTAGTAAACAGGCCACTGAAAATCAAATGTAAATTTAAAAAGCTACCCCACTTGACACATAAAAACAAAAACATCTGACATACCAGAGAAAATGCAAAACAAAAATGTCATTCATGGTTCTGGTGGTTCTGCATTATTATTTTGTTATTTTATTTGTAAAATACATTTCTCTATCAATCCATTTCAGCAACCATATGAGAACGGCAGAGGACACCCAAGGCAGATCTCCCCCACCCAAGATTTGCCAGATGTAGTTATAAGGGAGATTGTATCTGTTAAAATGAATTTTAGGAAGCTGGCCCAAGGTCAGCTGATATTATCTGCAAAATTGGAAAGGTGAGATGTATTTTTTTTAGCAATGCATTTTGCACTCCTAGCCTAGAATCCCTACAACCTGTAAGGCAACGTTATATTTCTTGTAATTCCTCTCTCAAAGACTGCCATGGAAAACAGCCTTGTAACAAATTCTTTCCCATCTCTCTTGTCACTTATTCCATGCCTCAAGGCCATCCTCACACCAGCATCTGCACATCATTGGCCACAGCTAGAGGGAGTAAGGCAAGATATTGCTGCATTTGTTTTCATAATTAAAACCCTTGCTCATTTTTCTTACGCATTTGTTTAAATTTCATTTGTTTCATTATTCATTCATTTGCATTTTGATTTGTTTCATTACTTACATTCATTCTCTCCCTCCCTTTTATTTTGCCACCAGAACTGATTTCCACAATCCCTTCCTGACAGCCACTATTATTTTCTCATAATTATTCCCACTATTATTTGCCCAGGGCATTTGAAGGGGAAAGTGGCAGCCGCCCTCTCCACCAACCAGCAAGAATGCCCCAGAATGATGCAGCATCTGGGACAGTCTCAGAAACTCAAATGCAAATTCCAGGAGTGACCCCAGACCCTTTAGAAAAGCCATTGCTCAGTGGTAGAGCAGTTGCCTTGCATGAGGAAGAGAAGAAAACGAAAAATGAATAACCCAGAGGGAAACACTTTATAGACCAGGAATAGCCAACATGGTGCAAACTCCAGCTATAGTTCAGCTCCCATCAGCCCCAGTCAGCATGGCCAATGGCCTGGAGATAATGGGAGTTGTTGTCCAGCCATTTTGGGAGGGCACTAGGTTGGTTACCCTTGGTATAGGCTATTATAAATAATATAGAACCAATAATATTTCATTAGCCTTGCATTCTGTGTCAAAGTCCACCTCCAATCCATGCACCTAAAAATGATGTTCCATAACTGTTGCAGAGGATAATGGAGTGTGCTGACCTTCTCCAGCAAAATGAATCTATTCAGCAATGTTGCTTCTAAAAGAAGTGTGGAAATTAACCTGTTTTTAACCTAACCTGTTGTAACCTGCTCTGTTCTCAGTTGCACTGTAACACTATGACCACTTAAGCCATGTGAAAAACGAGAAATTATTTCTCTGTTATTTAGAATTATTTAGCTCCATGTTGGGCAAAAGAATCCTGCATTGCAGGGGGGTTAGACACACTAGATAAACCTCATGGTCCTTTCCAACTCTACAGTTCTATGATTCTATGATTTCTTTGCACCTATATGCATTTCATCCTAAAGCTTAAGAGAAAAAGACTGCCATCTGCCAATCTAAAAATATTTTCTTTGTTTATGCTTGTGTGCCTGCTGAGTGACTTGGAAATGAACTACCTCTGCGCTCTGTAATCTGAGACTCTGCATGATCTAATCATCATTATTGTCATCATCATAATACAAAGGGAGAGAGAGAGAGAGAGAGAGAGCATGTGTGCATGTGTGTATGGGGGGTGTTAAAAGAAAAACTAATTCCAGTTTTCCTGGAACGTGTTGTGAACTCAAGTTTCATCATGTCACATAAGGCAAATGATGGCACAATGTACCAGGCCGCATAATAAAGAGTCACCCACAAGGAAGAGAAAGCATACAGGGCATGCTTCAAAAGACATTTGGGGAGTTATATGATACACCTGGCCAGGGATGCGGAAAATCTGGTATATTCATGCTTAAAAGGATGCTCTTATACCATTATTTCCATTAGTTAAAGACAAATAGGGGGGAACCACATGATATGCTTATGATCTATTTTGTGCTTGGTGAACTGGTGGAATGTAGAATTCTGCTTACCTTTACACACACACACACACACACACACACACAGAGAGAGAGAGAGAGAGAGAGAGAAAGAGAGAGAGAGAGACTAGATTGGGCAGCTGAGAGTGCAAAGTTCCAGGAAGAGAGAGAATACTGGGTCTAGCATTGCCTTTCTCCAACACCAGGCCAAGACTTCAGTAAGTATTCCTTGGCAATGTGCCCCCAGTGATCCACATTGTATGGCACACTTTCTTCCTTATCATCTCAGTGCAATTAAGGAAGAAAGGAATTCTCAAAGAGATGCTGCTGTGTTCTTATATGTCTTTGGAGGAGGTCAGAAATCTTTTTGTCTTCTAATACCAGTGTGAGGTTACAAAAGGAAGAGTTGTAGTTTATATATGTATATTAAAAATCCTCCAGCTTTAAAACTCTACTCACAAGCAACCATGGAGGAGATATAGCTTGGGACCAGGATACCTAAAAATCATATTGCCCCTTATATAGTCAGAGGACCTCCATCTTATCAAGAGGTTCATCTTATTGGGAGGTCCAGTCCATAAAATATTAGATTCCTGCCTTTAGCACTCTGCACTGTACACCAGGGGTCGGCAACCTGGGGCCCATGGGCCACAAGTGGCCCATGGGGGTTGTTTAAACGGTTCACGAGCCGCTCCCCAACCCGAGCCGCCTGATCGGCAAGTCCCTGCGTGCTGCACTAAACTTACGCAGCACGGAGCAGGGATTTGCTTCCATGGCGCCAGAAATCGTGTATGGCCTACAGAGTGATCTCCGCGGGAGTGAACCGGCCCAGGCAAGGTAAACCTTGTTGACCCCTGCTTTACACTTTTGAATTCCCTACCACTAGATATTACAGGTGTCATCTCTGTTGTTTTGTTTGTTTGTTTGTTGCACCTACTGAGTACCTTTCTCTGTCAGCAAGCCTTTTAAGTGGAGATCTTTTTCCCAGGATGCATCTGTACTGGAACTATTTTAAATGGGTTTTTTATGTTCGAGTGTTATTTATTTTGTCTCTGTGTGTTTGTGTTTCTTACATAGGAAGCTACCTTGCAATGAGTCTCACCTTGGATTGCCATTGGGGGGTTCCGATTTGGCAAAATTCCCCCCGACGTCATTTTTACACCCAAAACCCATTTTACAATATTTTCTTGCCAGCAAGCTTTTACTCTTCCTAAGGTTTTTCTTTTGTTCAGACTCTCTTTATTACTTATTAAGCTTAGGAAGTTCTGGCTGTTGTAGTCCCAAAATATCTGGAGGGCCAAGGTTAAGGAAGCCTGGTCTAGCATCCCCTGGTGTGAGCTTTGGATAACAACAGCTCACCTAATTTAACAAGCAAGAGCTGGATTATGAGGTAGAGCAAACGCCTCCATGGCTGGGTGGGGGAGGTTGACTCCCAACCTGGAGGTTTCATGGTGCTGGGCCAGATCTTGTGAGGGGGTGGGACTGTCAGTTTGCATTTCTTGGTACAGAAAGCATTGATCTGATGTGTAGTGATCTTTCCTATTCTAATTAATTCAAGTGGGTTCTAGAAGCTTCTCTGTGTGAAAGAAACTGGTGCAAGCTGGAAGATTCTAGCTGACATGCAAGTTTTTATTCTGCCTAGAAACAAGCAGAAGTTCCATGATGTTTGGGTTAGTCCTTCAGAGAAACTGGCTCAAACTGGTTCTGTTATCTCTTTCTGTCAAGGTCATGCTGACTATAAAAGTAAGGCCAGAAGGAGCCTGGGTTTTTCTTTCTATCTCTCTTCCTTCTGATGCGGTGTTAAGGTTTAGTCTTATTATAAGTTAGTGTCAGTTTAAGTTAAGTCTGCTGCAACTGGATTTCTTATGGGCAGTGCCAATCCTGAATGTATTGAATTTGTGACCATTATGCCCATTTGCCTTCAGCAGCAATAAAGCTCTGATGGATGAAATATTAATTGCCTCGGGTTTATTTTTCAGTAATCCTGCAACATGTTTAAGTTTTTACTCTGCTAACTATAGGTTGGAATCTGCTATGGATCAAAATGAGTAGAATTCATGTCAGGGCACAACGGGCCCTTTAAATGGGCTCACCAGCTCCATCACCAGCCTTTTCCTCTCCTCATAGGTGACTGTTTTCCCAGACTTCCCTCCCTCAATTTTAGAGTCTCCCACTAAGGTGATGAGTTGCGGCTGGTTTTCAGTGGCAAAAGAGAATTATACTGTCAACCACAACCTTTGGTTGAGAGGTTTTCACCTTTTTCTCAGGGGATAGTCCATGACTCTTAGGCACTGTCCATCATAGCAATTTGCCACAACTTAGGCAGAAAGGATTGAAACATAAGGGGGACCCTCCTAAGGGGTCTTGAGAAGTCGCAGAAGTTCCTGACCTGATCTCAGGTGGGCTGGGCATGGTGCCACTCCTCTCAGGTTACCAACCAGGTTCCAGTTGCATGGCATGCATGACACTGGGTCCCTGCTGATCAGCTCCAACAGTGCTTGGATGGTGTTTTGAGCTTTAGATTGGAAGTCTTAGGGTCTAACAGATCCTGACCAAACTATATGTCAACCCTGCCTTCGTCACTTCAAATAGTAAAAAGTTGTGTCTGCTTTCACCCACAACAGTGTCCTGAGTTTCCTCTACCCTCCCCCAATTGACCTGGGAGGAGGCATCCACAATGCCCCTGCCATGCAATCAGCAGGTTGCTAGCTGGTCAGCAACCTTTGCTTGTATTTCTGTCTACAGATAGTTATCATAAGGGCAGAACTTCACCTTCCCCCTTCAATTTCCCACTGGAGATCAGCTTGACTAGCTGCCAGTCTGTACAGAAATGCACTCTCTCTCTCTCACTCTCTCAAAACAAAGCAAAACATCAAAAAACAAACCCACATAGTATTCCCTCTCAACCATGAAGAAAACGTTTCCTATTGTACAGTTAAAGTAATGATTAACTTGGCCCTGCCTTGGTCAAGTCAAAATGTGTCCCTCTGTACTTTCATTAGCCAGGTCAAAGCTGGAGATAATAACCTTACCTTTTCTCACAAGCAGGTTTGTGCCGCGTACAGAATGCGAGTTGTGCAAATCCTATAAATGCAAAACATAGAAGTCAAGACCCTAATTACAACAATGCTTTCAAACTCAGTGGCCTCTCCTGTGTGTTTTGATTAACTCAGCCACAGCAAAGCAATTCATCCTCTGTACATTGTAATTTATAGCTTAATTTACTTTGCTGCACATTATTGGAGAAAAGCCTTCCCTTTATTCCTTGTTCACTTTATTTTTATTACTAATAGGTTTGTTTTCCTGAATTTTTGAGCAAGTCAACAGACACCTACAAGGAAAAGGGGAAGGAGGAAAACCAGTTTCATTTTTTTGAAATCTGTTTAGTGGGAGGTAATTTCTGGTGCCAACCAACCATGTGTGGGACTGACGCTTTTTTTTTTAAGTCTAATTACACTTTAAGATAAGGATATTAATGCCATCAATCAGCACAGATAGCTTGCCATCACAGAAACTCAGCCCCTCAGCAACTCTCGCATGTAACATAATTGCGTAAATTAACATCTATAAAGAATGTATTATGCATCACACTCTGTCTCTAGCTTTTGGCATGTAATCACTTAGCGCATGAAAGTGAGTCTAACAAGCTTAAATCTCAGAGAGAAAGGAGCAAGGGATAAAGTTGGAAAAGTTTGTTCTCCTTCATCTGCAGTCTCTGAAGCACAACAGACTTCGCATTTCTGACTTATGGAAAGGATAACTATTATAGTTGAAAGTTGTTCACCCTACATATTCCTGCTTGTTGCAAAAGTTTTAAAAATGGCAAGCCCCATTCTAAACACTGTTTTTTGTTTTGTTTTTAAAGACTTGTTTAGTGTAAATCACCAGCACCACCTAGAGTTTGCTCAGAATATGAGAAGCTGAAAACTGCTTTCATTATAACAGAGATCTGTTTGGAAGATGAATTCCATTTTACAATTCCAAATCTAGCCATCTTAGCACACATAAATATAAAATATAATACTGTACATTGGCAACATGCAGGACATTTATTTCATATTTACCGTTATATTGCTAATCTATTTGTATTAAATTATTTCTATCTAAGCCTATCTCCGTAGATCTGTGTGTAGGCAGGCAAATCTTATAATAGCACACAGATTTTTAATCAAAGTCATCCAGGGGAAATCTTCTGCTTTCTACTCAAAGAAATCCCTGGTGAGTTGGAACTGAAGTGAGAGATGTGGTGGAAAATAACATAAAAGCAAACCCGGGCGGGTGTTTCTTATTGAGAGCGATGTGGTGTCACAGAGAGTAATAGTAGAGCTTAATCAAAATCAGCTTTTTTCCCCAGCCTGATGCTGCCCTGATGTTTTAGACCATAACTCTCACCATTGGTCGTGCTGCTGGGGCTGATGGGCGTTGAAGTCCAACAACACTGGAATGCACCAGATTTTGGAAGGCTGATTAAAATACCTGGATTTCAAAGAGCACACAATGGCCAGGGGTTAGAGTGGCGTAATTGACCAGCTAGTGTACAGAAGAAGAAGAGTTTGGATTTGATATCCCGCTTTATCACTACCCTAAGGAGTCTCAAAGCAGCTAACAATCTTCTTTTCCTTCCTCCCCCACAACAAACACTCTGTGAGGTGAGTGAGGCTGAGAGACTTCAGAGAAGTGTGACTAGCCCAAGGTCACCCAGCAGCTGCATGTGGAGGAACGGGGACGCGAACCCGGTTCACCAGATTACAAGTCCACTGCTCTTAACCAATGTCAAGGCAAGGTTGTAAGTTCAAGTCCACTCATTGTCCACAACTTGCTGTCGGATATCAGTTGCTAGAAATCACAAGTGAAGAGAGCTCTATTGCACTCAGATCCTGCATGTGGAATTCCCATAGGCATCTGGTTGGTCACTGTGAGACAGCAGCCTGGACTCGATGAGCCTTTGACCTGATGCAGCAAGGCTTTTCTTATGTTAAGTATGGTACGATCACATCTTACTTGTGAGATTTCAGCATTGCTCAGTTGAAGGCTGGCCAGCTGTAATTAAACTAGAGTTTAGACTAGGTTTTCTTCTTTAATATGGTTTGGTATTCAGGACCAACCAAAAGCACTTTGAAATACTAAGCAAAAATCAAGATTTTAATTGTTCTTTGGAATTAATACTTCTAGCCAGCGTTAGAATAAATGATTTTTATTATGGTATTAGCCCTGCTACAGCACTGCTGCTTTCTGTGAAAGGTGTTTCTCTTCATTTGTATTAAGAGACAGGGGCTAAATGATCATACAGGGCCACCTATTCACTGTAGCAGTGATTTCAGCAAGGCTCTTCTTCCTAGCACAGAGCAGTGAAAGTGAAAAGGAAGATATGGCAGCTGAGCACATGTTCAATTCTATGTGTCTGTCACACTGGCCAAAGGTAAACTGAAATGCAGCACATCAGCTTAATGTGCCTATGGTAGAGGCATTCATGCATGGGAGAGAATCTATATTTTGTCTTAAACTAACTGTTATCCAGCCCTTGATCATTTATTTCCAAACCAGGCACAGCTAATGCGATGTCCTGCACATAAAGCTGATCTGTAACTCCCATCAGCCATGGCCAATTGTCATGCTGCCTAGCGCTGATGGAAGTTGCCGTTGACCAACTCTTGGCGGGCACCATGGTGGCCCATCCCTGTCCTAAACCCTTGAGCTTATTCTACCCTTTGAGACTAATTTCGTTGCCATATGGATGCTTTGTAAACATTTCCCTCTGACAATAGGCACAAAGGGAAAGGGTTTTTTGCAAAGATTGTGACTCAAGTGTGACAAATACAGGGAAACAGCAGCAGAATAACCTTTAGAATCCCAAGGAAAATTGGAGGTAATGCAACAATTATAGGATGAAATGTCAGTTGGCTATTTAGGCCCACCCAACCTTTTCTTTGCGAAATATTGCTCACTTGATTTTCAAGGCAGAATGAAATATGGTATATGATTACTTGTTCTCATTATGAAATCCATACCGTTTCTTTTCAGAATCACATCCTAAAGCTTTGGAGAATGGAAGTAAGTCAATAAGAGTAATTTAAAAGGATGTCTCAGCAACGAACAAGGCATGATTTTAAAAAAAATATGACTAGGCTTAGGATTGGAGAACCTTTTTTAGCCTGGGGACAATCTTCCAACGGTGGGTGTAGCCAGGGTCAAAAGTGAGCAGCACAATATCTGTGATGCTCACTTTTGTTGGCTACATTACTTCCACTCAAAAGTCAGGTTTCTATGCATTCACATGAACACACCTCTCTCCATCCAGGTAGATAAGAGGCATTGTCACAGTTCCATTGAACTGTAAGACACATTGAACTGTGCCTTAGTCAGACCACACCTGGAATATTGTGTCCAGTCATGGGCACCACAATTTATTGTTACGGCTTGGTCTCTCCCACAAACGCAAGACGACTCTGGCTGTTAATTATTTCAGATTTATTGCTAAAACAACAAACTAAGACGGAGCTCCTCTACTCATCGTCCTCCCCAGAAGATGGAGTTGCCCAGACTGAGCTTCTCCCCCTTCCCCAGCACGGAAGCCCCCACCTTCTCTTCCGGTATCTTTCGCGTGTCTCTGCCACTTTTGAAATCCTACAAGATTTGGCAGAGCCTATTTCCTGCATTCCAACATCTTGCCCACTATCGTTCTCACACATCTGTCTGTCCCTTTGGTCAGAGCTCAGATTACAGCTGCTCCCCCCCTCCTCTCTGCTTTCTGCTGTTAACTGTCCTCTCCCTGTGCCTGCTTCTTCTCCTCCTGTCAGCATCTGAGCTTCGCTGACATTTATGAAAGATCTTGACAAGCTGGAACATATGCAGAGGAGGGCAACCAAGATGATAAACAGCCTCGAACCCAAGCCTTATGAGGAACAGTTGAGGGAGTTGGGTGTGATTAGCCAAGACCAAGAGAAGATATTGTAGGCATCTTCAAATATTTAAAAGGCTGTCACATGGAGGAAGGAGCAAGCTTGTTTTCTCAGTTCTGGAGGTTAGGACCCAAACCAATAACTTCAAGTTACTAGAATGAGATTCTGTGTATCAAGAGGAACTTTCTGATCATAAGAGCTACGTGACAGTGGAACGGACCTTGGGATGTTGTGGAGTCTCCTTCCTTGGAGGTTTTAAAGCAGAGGTTGGGTGGCCATCTGTCAGGGATGATTGAGTTGAGATTCCTGCATTGCAGAGGGTTGGACTAGTTGACCCTTGAGGTCCCTTCCAATTCTACAATTCTTTGGTTCCAGCCAAGCCAAACCACTCAAGAGGGTGTGTGGTCTTGGTAGGGCCAGAGAGAGGGGCCCGGAGGGAGTATTAACACACCTCCCTTGCACAACTGCCCTGGGTTAGGCCTGGCTCCCAGTGTTTCTCTGTTGCCTCATAAGAACAGATAATGTAGCATAATAAGAACAGATATTCTATTTTGTATCTTATTCTGGTAGGAAATCAATACTTTCCTTATAGCAAGCAGGTAGTAGGGAAAGAATTGGGGCTTGGAAAGTCCCTTGGTGTAGTTGTTATTATTATTATTATTATTATTATTATTATTATTATTATTATTATATTTATAACCTGGCCATCTGGCTGGGTTGCAATGAAAATATTTATGTCAAGAATAAATTCATAAAGTTTTTCATTCTCACAATTCTCTTCTCCCTTTTTTTCCATAAAGGCAAGCATTATCTTGCCTAGGAACCGTTTGAAACCATTTGCTCAATCAGTCTAAAGCACTGTAATCATCATTTTATTGGTTACTCCTTTGGACAGAATAACTCGGCTCCATATAGCTCAGGTGATTTTTACTGTTATGTGTGTGTCATCATATTCCAATCTCTTGACAGTGTATGCACTGTGTAAATGTTAAATACAAATGGGGTCAATGCTCAGTTTTGTCAGTTACATCTAAAATTTCCTCTAAAACCCAAATAGTGTACTCTCTCCTATTTACAGTGCTCCTCTTTTACTGTACTGCAGTCATTTTCTTACCAGGTCATATTACCAAGCTATTACTTTCTTATTCTTGAAGCACCTATCACAGTCATTAATTCTCATGAAAAATACTGTCAAACATTTAATCTGCCACCACATTGTCGTTGTTAGCCAACTCTTCAACGAACACTATCAATTTGAGTCAACTTGAATTGACATTTCCCTTTATAATAAACTAATTGAGCACTTCCCACATCAAGATAATATTCACTTATATTCTGTCCTGCACTCCACACTCTTCATTCATGTCTCACTGTCTGTCTATACTATATTTGCACTAAGGCCATCATTGTGCTGTTTTCACTGCCTGTTTCCCAAGATTCTAAAGGCAGGGGCAGGAGAAAGTGGAGGGGGCAGGAAGAAAAAAAAAGAGGGGATTCATGTGTGTGTAGTAAATGACTTGGGGTGGAGTTAAGGGAAGACCTTGCTGGGAGAAAGAATGATCTCTCTCTCTCTGGCAATTTTAGTCCTCGTGACAGAGGGGGAAGAGAAAGGAGGAATTGGAGAAGGGGAAGATGGAATTGAGTAGAAATAAAAGTGGCATTTGGAGGAAAAAGGAGGAATGTGGTGTTCGTGTGTGCGCGTATATGTGTGTGCAGTGCTTTCCCCCCTAAAAAACATTTAGGGGTACTCTTACCATTTTATAGTTCAAACCGGGGAAAATAAATACAGCAAATTGACAAAAGTACAAAGATTCACAAAATGTTTAGGGGTATGTGTACCTCTGCGTCCCCCCAGAAAAAAGCATTGTGTGTGTGCAAGAAAGAAAGAGTACACACACACAGGATTAAAGTATAGTTCAAGAACGCAAATAATTAATTATCAATTGCTGGATTCTTCTATAACTTTATCTACTATTATTTGCTGTAAATATCTATCAGGTGATGCCAGGTTATAAGGTATGGGGAAGAGCTAAGAGTCATGGAAAATATATGTGGTGTTATGACTCCCACATTCTTTGAAGAAGAAAAGAGAAGAGGACAGAGCTGTAGGTTGGGTGATGCTGGCAGGGGCCAAGTAACATATGTCTTTCTGTTGGCAAAGGGGACAAGACTAGGACTGTTGGCAGTACAACATATGAAGAGATGTGGCTCCTTTCCTCACTAGGGTTTGTGCTGCTATTAGAACCAGGGCCACAGATACCCTGCCCCCCAACAGGACCTAAGACCCCCCACCAATGTTTAGAATTCTGCTCTTTGAGAAACAGAGTTAAATTATTTGAAGTCCAACATTAGAAGAATATATAATGCTCATTGGTACAAAGCTGGCAATGATAAAAAAAATCCTGATCCAGGGTAAATATGTGGTAGATTCACTCAAAACATTATGCACTTCATTATGAAATATATCTAAATCTTAAAATATAGAATCTCTCTTTGATAGCAAGTCTTCCCTCTGAAGACCTACATATTATTTACCATATACTATGCCACTGAGAATCTTAAGTAACCATTTTCTATTCAATGGACACAGACTGTTGGGTTGTTTAGGTTCCTAAATGAAGTATTTCATTTTAATTTGAATAAACTGGTACATTGTCATTAATCACCACATGGTGGGCATAATGCTAACCCATAGTTTATCACGGCACAGATTAGCCTAAGTGAGCCTGAGGCTTGCACATGTTCCACATCTACTAAAGTGTGTCTCCAAGAATGCAACTTGCATTTCTCTTGTGCATTGACCACAGTTTAGCATGCTGCTCGCACCAAATATACTTGGTTAATCTTAACAACATATTGTTGAAACATGCCAACTTCAAACTGTAGTGTGAGAAGCTGGCTTGTTTCAACAAATCATAACTAAAATGAACGCCATTATATAGTTCAGATGTAATGCTAAAACTGTTAATAAATTAAAATAGGGGCAAAAGCCTCCAATTTCTTCTTCATGGTCACACTGGAGGAAAAGGGAAGAAGGAGAGCACATGAGCCCGAGATTCACTGTGGCTTGTTCTCATAATACTAAACCATAATCACTTAAACTAAACTAAACAGGTCACTTTTTGAAAAGACCTAGATTCTCCTTCCTCAAATCAAAGAGAGGGTGATCTTGATGGACTCAAAGCTCATGAAGGATCTCACAAGCCAGTGCTGGTAACCACTACTGCAGACAATTTTTGTGGTCTTTAGTTTTGATTGATTTGTGTGCATATACCAGAATAGCCTTGAGGATTTGAATATAGACGCTTATCAGATGACACGTTCAATTCAGCTGTGCCATTTCAACAGCATTTTGTTTATTCCATTCAAGAAGCTGCTTCTCTCCATTTTCTGCTTCACTCAGCTTTCCCTATTATTTTATGCAGTGAAAAATCCTGGCAGCTCTCCATCAAAGTTGCTAGCGCTGCTGGAGAGACAGGGAGGATTTTTCCTGAGAACTTGTTTTGGAAACACTAAGCTAAAAATAACTATGCATTTTTACTGATTGCTGGCATATTTCTGGAGGGTATGTGTGCAAAGATCACAAGTAGTAGTAAATGTGTCATTGTCTGTCCTCCAGTAGGGGGGGAAAATATTTTAGATAAAGCCAACAAACATAAGAAATATGTATGTACCTGTGCTAAGTAGTTCTGAAAACAAAAGAATGATGGGAAACATCCAGATTGGAAAGAAGAGCAAATAAGGCAAGATTGGAGCTCTGTCCTGCAGTCAAACAATTTGTGAGTTCCTTATCATTCATGCTCCTTGGGGGGAAAAAAAGACTGTATTAGAGTACTTTCATGGGTAGCTCAGAAACTGGATTTTGTGCATCTCTACAATGCTATCACACCCACCTACGTTATCCATGACCACAAAGGCACTGTTTTCAAACTCATATTTTTTTCCCTCCACCACCATCAGCATCACCTTTTCATTTGGCAGAGCCTGCACACCTGGGAGAAAAGGCCATAAAGAATGTCCATGGGATGATTTAAAATGCATTGCGAGATAGATGGGCATTTGTATTCAAATTTATAATTCTTCACAACATTCTCTCTCCCTGTTTCTTGAGAACACAACCCACATTTGGGTAAGTGTGACATCCACCATGTTACTAAAGTGAGGGAAAGTTGGTCAGGTTACAATGGGCTGGATTTTATTTCCTTTGGACTCCTGGAAGTGCAGTGCCATGAAACCAACTATTTCACCTATCTCCAGTTGAAATAGTTTCCAGACTCACGAAAGCATCATAACAGAAAGAGCCTCTCTAGGGTGATTTTGTTTGGATGAAAATGACTGCTATTTATCAGATAGTCACTCATGAAGGACCCCTATGATACTGTGCTTTTATTTCAACATTCCCGTACTCATTATAGGTAAGAGTTTAATGCAATGTCTCAGTGGCTAATCGTCTTCGTATTTTTTCCCTTCTGAAGTGTCACAGCCCATGAATGCAGCATCCAGACAATTACAATTTCATGATGCAATTTCAAAAGCTCTTCTAAACAAGAACAGGTTCCTATGTCCTGCAAAAATGACTTTTATTTAGCATATCTAGGCAATACTTGTACATGCTTAGACGGAAGTTTTGTACACTGTTTGCTGCAATGAGACTGGCTGGCATGAAGAATTTGCAATCATTAACAAAACTAAGCACACCAAAGGAAGCGTTTTGTTATGTTACATCCCCTTTACAACAAAAGAAGATGAAAATGTCAAAGTTGACATCTTACTGTGTTGGGTCATGGTCAGGGGTTCACTGGGTCATATGAACGAAGAGCCTTCCTTTTGGGATGGTGCCATTGGGGGACTATTGTTCTACCTCATGGGATTTGTCACCTGTGCTTCTTAACTTCTATGTCACGTTGAATGGGGTGAAGGGCTTATTCACTGTTGCCACAAATGGCAACATTAGAAATATGTGGTAATTACGGGAGCCAGTGCAATATTGTGATTGGAGTGTCAGACTAAGACCTGGGAGGTCAGGATTCAAATCCTCACTCAGCCATGAAGCTCACTGAGTAACCTTGGGCCAGTCACTGCCTCTTAACCTAACCTACCTCACAGAGTTGTTGTGGTATTAAATGTGGAGGGGGAGAACCATGTATGAGATCCTTGGAGCAAAGAGTGTGATATATATGCAATGAATAAATAAAAAGTGTATTTCAGTTAGTCATTAGGAAAAGCTTCTTAACAATAAGAGCAGTTCAGCAACACAATCAGTTATTGGGTGGAAGGCGATCGCTTAAGGGAGGCCTTCAAACAGAGCCATATGATCTGTTGGAGGCAGTCAAAATCTGGATTTCCTGCACCTTGAGTTGGAAGGGTCCAGTAGCAATCAATGTGCTACTCTCCAGATGTTGCTGGACTATAACACCCATCATCCTTGACTATTGGCCATGCTGGCTGGGGCTGATAGAAGTTTAGTAGTTTCTGGAGGGTACCACACTGGCTACCTCTGATTGACTCCAAGAGGTTGGCGTAGATTGTCTACAAGGTCTTCTCCAACTCTATGATTCTAATGCATCCCAGATGAAAAGTTGCGCCACAATCACAAAAACACTCAAAATGGCAAGGCACTGTTAAATTGAAACAGGATGCGTGTTAAAATGATAAACTGTGCTTCCAGCTAAACATTTACAAGCACAGAGTGTGTGTTTTGCATGCAAAGAGCCATAAATATTAGAGGAAATGTAATCTGATCCAATTAGCTAGAAATTCTGTTCCTGAACATCCTCTAAAAATTTGCTTTGATGGAGATGACTAATCAGTCAGTGTTGTGTTATGTATGAACCCCACTCAATAAAACATCCGTGCAGGAGGTAAGTCAACAAGCAACATGCTTTCCTAAATCAAGGACAGAGCTTGGTTTTTCAAAGTTACAGTCCACGGCCAAAGAGTTAATAAGCATGCCATTGCTGCATACCTATGTGTCCCCTAAACTATCACAGCATGTGGGATTTATCAAGCACATAGCTCCGTTGGAATTTATTGAGAAGATTAGCATGTCTGGCTCCCATTAGTGCTAATCGGAGGACTGCATGTAAATGGCTGGCAATCTGATCAGAGGGTAAACTCCTTGGAGTGTGGAAAATAAGAAAACAATGAAATTCACGGTTCCCTCTGCTACCAGTGATGGAATTTCATCTGAATAGTCAATACACAATTATTTTTCCATCAATAATGCTTGTATATACAGAAACCTGCTAATTCCCTCACTCACTCCCCCCCCCCACCTCGTTGTTATTTTTCTCTTTTACTGCTGCTATTCTTGTGTTTTTCTTCCTTGGCTCTGCAAGCAAAGGACAAGAATTGTTCTTGAGCAGAACTAGCTGAGAACAGGATCCATATTTCATACATCTTTTGAAGTCCATGGTTCTAATGAAAGCCTTCTTGCTCTCATATGGCAGAATTGAGAAGTGTAGAAAGAGTGGGCATATATTTAATACGCAAGGGGCAGGATTCAGCTATTACTAAAACATAAAGATGGATTATAGAATTCACTCTGTGTAATTCTTAGGTTGTCTACAGTACACAACAATGTGTTTAACCCTATGGATTTGGTTTCCACCCAGCCACAACAACTGCAATCAACACATTAAGTTTTCACTTTAAAAAGAGGGTTAAAAATTTGAAGGTCTCATCAACGTTTTTTAGAGACAGACCTAGAGGCATGGGAAGCTGCTGTATACCAGGTCAGATGATTTGTCCATCTTACCCAGTATTGTCTGCTCAGACTGGCAGCATCAGGCAGAAGCCCTCACCATTCTTTAAACAGGCTATGCCAAAGATTTAATTTTTTCCCCTTTGGCATTCAAAGCATGTGCTATGGCACTCACATTCACCTTGCAGGCTGCCCACGGGCATCTGGTTGGCCACTGTCAGAACAGGATGCTGGACTAGATGGGCCATTAGCTTGACCCAGCAGCCTCAATCTTAATTTCTAAGTAAATATTTGCATTTTAAACTTGATAAATGAGGTCCAAAAAAACCCTCTCTCTCTCTTCTTCATCCAGAAATAATATTGTTCTTCTACCCCTTGCTACACACATGATCAATAATAAATGTTAGCTGTAAATATTTGCTCAGTAGTGCTGTAATGCATTAATCTTGAGAACAATGGGAATTCATTGTGCAATACAGTATTTTTTAAATAAAAAAAACACACACACACAAGAAAAATGAAAAGCAGTCACTGCTGTTATCTGCCAGAAGGGTCTATCTTTTGCTTGATTTGATTTTTTTATTCTTAAATCTTATCTGTATCTGCATTGCATGGTTTCTTTTGAAAATCTTGTTGTAAGATTTTCGTTGACTTTTCTGTTCTACAGCATTATTGCTATGGGGAAGTCCTTTTTTCCTGGCAAGATTATCAGCACAGCCCATGAACAGCAGCTTCCAAATGATCGCTGGCACTGAGGAGATGGATTTTCTCTTTCTTTTATTCCTCTGGCGGCAAAAATGGATATTTAATTATTTGCACCTGTAGTCAATTACCCATTCAATACAACTTGCATTTTACAGTGATTAGTTGATTTGCCAATCTGAAAGGCAGCCGGGTTTACGATAGCCAGCTTGCACAACAGAAAAAAAAAGCAAAATCTTCCTAAAACAGATTATTTTCATTTTTAAAAACCAAAACCCAAAAACCTCAAATGGATCACTCTTGTTTCTAAATTAGGATTCTCTTCCTCCCCCACCCCGCTTCCCAACTAAGCATTTATTTTGCTTCTACAAAGGAAGTCTTAGACAGATATTTTCAATTAAAGTCGCACCTTCCATTAAGCAGACTCAATGCTTTTAGGATTTTAGCAAGACAATAGCCTTCTTCTGACATTCTTCTCACCCACACGCAATTACCACAAGATGGAGGGTGAGGATGATCCCATTGAAGCTGAATGTTTGAAGCAATGAGGAATCTGCTTTAATTGAGTAGGCTCCCCATGCAGTTAAGGGACGCGGGTGGCGCTGTGGTCTAAACCACACCTAGGGCTTGCCAACTGGAAGGTTGGCAGTTCGAATCCCCATGACAGTGGGAGCTCCTGTGGTTCAGTCCCAGCTCCTGCCCACCTAGCAGTTCGAAAGCACGTCAAGTTAAAGTAGATAAATAGGTATTGCTCCAGCGGGAAGGTAAACGGCATTTCCGTGCGTTGCTCTGGTTCACCAGAAGCGGCTTAGTCATTGCTGGCCACATGGCCCAGAAGCTGTCTGCAGACAAACGCCAGCTTCCTTGGCCTATAGAGTGAGATGAGCGCGCAACCCCAGAGTCGTCCGCAACTGGACCTAGGTCAGGAGTACCTTTACCTTTACGTTTACCTTTACCCCATACAGTTAAGAAAGTAGATGGCAGGGAGGGGCTGCAGGAAAGGTGATAGGAACATGTCACCAATGGGCAAATGGGCTTGTCCTTGCTGTCCTCCTTTGCATAGTGGTACTCACCACATTTGTGAGGGAAGAGAATAAATGAATTAGACTAATAATAGCATCCCTTCTCCTAATAAAGGAGCAAATGTGCTTCAAGTGCAGTCGTTCTTTGGAAGTCGAACGGAATCCGTTCCAAAGCATTCGAAAACCAAAGCTCCTGCAGCCAATCAGGAGCCGCGGAATGCTTGGCTTCCAAAAGAACGTTCGAAAACCAGAACAGTCACTTCTGGGTTTCGATCGTTCAGGAGCCAAAACGTTCGAGAACTAGGCTGTTTGAAAACAAAGGTACGACTGTATTTTGATTTCCTGTTGCTGGGCACTATCTCTTGGAAATCTATTGGCACCACTTTCAGGGAGTTGATAACCCCCTAGTTCATCAGTTAAGAACATTGCCAAAAGTTCTAGGAAGATGTTTATTGAATAAACTTTAGTTTTCTGAAAGAAGCACATATGAGGACTCCAACCTAAGCAAACCCTGGACACCACCAAGAAACACACATACATCTCCACACTCCCATTTTCACTTTCCCTGGCAGTGCATGCCCTGGCTTTCAAGATTCACCTGGAACTATTTCCTCTTCTAATATAAACCCACCAAAATTGTTGAGCTTTTTCTGGGAAACGCCCCAAAATAATAATTTAAAGCTTTTGGAGCTGTTTTCGCTGCTTTTTCCATCTCGTTGCCATACATTCTTCCCGATGCCATTTTTACACCCGAAGACCAGGACATGTCAGGAATTTTCCTGACGTATGACAAGCCTATTTCAGCATTGCACTTATTTCTTGCTTATGGAAGGTTATGGGCTTACTTGCATCTGGCCTGACCCTCAACAGGGGATAGACCATAAAGTTAGATGGTAACTTGGTCCATTCTTGATAAAGAATGGCCAGACTCACTTCTAAAACAAAAGATGTACCAGAATGGGAAAGCCTAGCTGCTCCTGGACACTTGATAGGGTGGGCCTTGCAGGCCATGCTTGCTGATGGAAAGAGATCTTTGGCAATGAAAACAAAAATTGAATTACGGTATACTTCTGTAATACAGTGCCAAACATATAATGTGCCTGCATCTTAAATGAAATTATGCTTGTCTCTCAGCCACCAAAATCCTGGCAGAGGGGGGAATTAATAGCAGGGAGGAAAAATGGAAAGGTGAACTCTTTTGAAATGTACATTAATGAGGTCTAAGATCATGTAATTATTAATACATGTTGGAAAGTTATCAGTATGGGGTAAAGAAATCAGTAGGGGAAGAAAAGCTGGGAAATGATGACTAGGACTGCTCCTCTCCAAATTGTTATTTATTTATTGCATTTATATCTCAGCTTTTTCTCCAAGGAAGTCAAGCTGGTGTACATGGTTCTCCCCTTCTTCATTTAATCCCCACAGCAACTCTGTGGTGCAGGTTAGGCTGAGAGGCAGTGACTGGCCCAGTGAGCTTCATGGCCAAGTGGGGATTTGTACCCTTGACTCCTAGGTTCTAGTCTGATACTCAAAGCACTGTGCCACACTGGCTTGAAATCTGGCATGTCCATTCTCCAACTCAGGGCCCCCCAAGATCAGTTTGGACACAAAGACAGGATACAATATCCAGAACCTATGGGATGATTTATTAGAAGCTTTGCTTGCCCCCGGAGTCCACACGCTTCCCCTGCGGTGCTCTGCTCCAAAGGGCTCCTCACAGCTTGCTTCAGCAGAGTGGATACGCAGCGTAGAAACAGAAGCTGTTGCCGTGTGTGCGTAAGAAATCAGGCTTGACGCACGGTGTCCTCCTTATCTTACAAATAGCTTTATTCTCGTAGCAAAACAACAAATCATAACTTTCCCGGTGACACAGCACACATCTTGCTCCTCTCCCGGTACGGAGCAACACACACTCTGAGAGACAGAGTAGAACACTCCCCTCAGTATTCTAAACCACGCCTCAGAATGTGAGACGTCACTCAGAACTTCTTAACCCTGTAAGTTCTGACTCTCTCCATATATAAGTGTGGTTGGTAGTTGCTAGCGACTCCCAGCTGGTTGCCCAGGAACGTACAAAGACAAGGGAATGTTTCTTACCATCCACTTTTTATTCAGTATTTACAGAGATGCTATAGAACCCAGCCTCTTGGAAAATGGCATTGTCCCGAGTGAATCTTCACTCCCTGTCTCTCCCACTTCCTCATTCGTCATTCTCATCATCTCTTCTACAGGTGCTGCTACATGCCCTCTGTCTTTGAGCTCTTTGCTCTCCAACTTTCAAGGCTCGCTGGGTTCTGGGAGGGGTGGTCTGGAATGCTTTCTAAAGACACTGTGTCCATTGGCTATCGCCCCCCTAGTGCTTCCTCCTCCTCCTCTTCCTCTTCCATTATTTCCCAACTTCCCCCCTCATCTGCCTCTGAGCTGTGACCTCCCTCAAACCCCTGTTGTAGATCTAAACCTCCTCGCTGGACAGGTTAAGCTGGGGAGGTGGTCTCCACCATTCCTCCTCTGTCCAGTTCCTGACAGTATGGTACTGGTTTACTCACTAGGCAAGAGCTGAAGAGCACCTTCTTGGTACTATGTCTGGTTTCATTTCACAGGCTTCATATTGTCTGGAAACTGCAAGAGCCAATCTTGTGAGCCTCTGTTCTTTTCTATGCCTGAAGCTGACAGGTTCATCTACCTAGGTCCAAATCTCAAATTATACAGTACTTGTTCCAAGCCCCAGAATCCATGACACTTGTGTTTGGCCTATGGAACTATTTAGAGTTAAATGTAAATCAGAGGCAACCCCAGGACTGAAGGGGCTCTCTGTATATTGCCCTTTGGAAGGCTCCCTTCCATGCCAGTCAAGTCTTCCTCCTCCCATGGGCATTGTGGGTTTAATGGGTAGTGGCAGCACTCAGCTTTGGTGCTAAGCAGTTGCCATTTAAATTTCCCACAATGCCCCTCCCTAAACTGTACTCCATGTAACGTGGAAAAATTTAAATGTCAGCTGCTCAGTGATGGGTCCTGGTGGACTTCAGCAGCTGTTTGAGGTTATCATGTGGTGATGAATTTAATGAAAGGCACTGCATATTCACAAAAGGCACCCATACGTTATTACATGCTTCCTTAGCCCTGAAAACCAACTCTGGGAAGACTTAAGTTAAGTCCTCCTGAGCAGCATTTGGCAAATCATGTAAGTGTTTGGGGAAGACTCCCCATGTGGTTTTCAGCGTCTTTACATTTCCATATCTGCAGTGATTTATTTGGAATTATCTACTGTGAGAAAACACATATACCCCTGTGACATTCCTCTGTGCCTCCTGGGTGATCCCTCCAATTTTGTCCCTCCTGAAACCTAAATTGTTTACTATTGTTCCATTCATCATAATGCATGTTAGAATAAATCAAGCATTATGCTGATATTAGTTTGGAGCTGTGGAAAACAAAACCCAGTGTAAATCACGGCAGAAGAAACAACGCAATGAACACAGGCGTGCATCTAATGAATAGAATACATTTTTCAGCATTGATTTTCTGGTTTCATGAAGTGCATAATATTTCACTGAGAACTGGAAAATCTCTCAGGAACTCTAGTTTGAAGAAATGATTAATATATCTGCTATAAAAAAAATTCATGTGGTGTGCTTTCCCTTCAGAATCCTATATTGTATGACAACTTTTCACTGCAGAACCTTGCCAATGATGAGAGCCTAAAATGCTATTTGGAAAGAAAATGTGGTCATCTTCTATCATGCCTGCATAATGACATAAAAGGAAACAGCGTGGTTTAATGTTTATTGCTTTTTTGTGAAAGGGGGAAATCCTTATTGTAATAATGTCACTTCTACCATTAGCAGGAGTGAATTTGCTCCATGCCCTACCCCTTACCTGAAGGAGACTCCATTGGAATTCCCTGAGGGGACGTGGCAAGGTGGTCACCTGGGTAAGCGTGACCAATTGTGGTAGAGCAGATCTGGCCAATCCGACCTCTACTTGTCCACATTCTGCTCACTTGCTAATGGAAAGAAATGAATTTGGTACGACTAGTTATTCTTTATTGTTGAATTTGGTCTCTTTGGTAGCATTGGTATATAGTGTAGGGCAACTGAGCAAATTAAGGTCACCTGCTCTCACCTATTAATTCGCTATTGATTTGTGGATCTTATATTATATTTCAATAAATATAACCATTCCACCAATATGCTGGCTTTTGAGTCTTATTCAGAGGTGGGGTGGGGGGGAATAGCCACCTGTCTAACAGGGAAAGCTATAGTAAAGATCTTGCCAAGTTTAGTCATCCAGGAACTAGATACTAGTGTTGTGCCAATTATTTCAATGTTGTGGGTGCAGGTGTTACCTTTCTCTAGCAATTAATGATGGGGGGAATGGTCAGAAATAATCAAAAGGGAGAGAAAAGTTCATTAAAATTCTCACAGGTAGCATGTGGGAGGTTGTTGCACTTTTGAGGGGGTTGAGGGGTATTTGTAGGTATATTTCATTCATTCAACAAGTTATCTCTCCCGTGGCCCACATTCTACAGCCTTCCCAGATGTCTGTACTTCCTGAGCATTCCACGATATCCTTAAGGTAAGCTCAATCCCATAACCATTGAAGTTAAAAAGAATTTTAGGCCCAGTATACCTGAAGGAGTGTCTCCACCCCCATCATTCAGCCCTGACACCGAGGTCCTCCTCCGAGGGACTTCTGGTAGTTCCCTCACTGTGAGAAGTGAAGTTACAGGGAACCAGCCAGAGGGCCTTCTTGGCAGTGGCGCCCACCCTGTGGAATGCCCTCCCATCAGATGCTAAGGAAATGAACAACTATCTGACTTTTAGAAAACGTCTGAAGGCAGCCCTGTATCGGGAAGTTTTTAATGTCTGAAGTTTTACTATGTTTTTATATGTACTGTAAGCTGCCCAGAGTGGCTGGGGAAACCCAGCCAGATGGGCAGAGTATTGATGATGATGATGGTGATGATGATGATGATGATGATGATGATGATAGCACCAAACTACAAACACAGAAGCCTCTTTCTCAGAAAAATAAAACATCTGAGAATTTTGAGTGCAGGCTTTGGCACAGAACTGCAATGTACACAGGTCAGATGTGGCGACAGAATTGCAGTCCAAGGTCTCTAGAATGCTCAATAAAGGTGTTCCAGAGGGAACATCTTACTTCACCGTATATACTAACTTAACCTCATGGCGAGCTGTCCTTCTTTCGCCTCAGTGTGGCTTGCCACGTGGACCCTCCCATTTAAGTTGGAAAGATTAATCACCAGTGCCAGGTGATGGCATGAGAATGTTTCAGGCGATCCAGAGAAGTTATTATAAACATTACAGTAAGGAGAGTGGAATAATTTCCTAGAAACAGCATGGTGCAGAGATGATGTGAAAGGTAAAACGACCTTCTGACATGATGGCAGTGTTGAGAACACCCTCACTGGAAATCCATTGGTATTCATCCAGGGCGGCCCATAACCCATTAAAAATAAAATACCAATTTAAAATATGCCCGAATATTGCCACACAAGTGTTAACATTCTGAAAAAAGCATTATTAAATATTTTGCACATTGACTTCCAATTTGAATTCTATATGCTCTATTTTTCACAGAGACATGCTATTGACTTCAGAAAAGTTATTTTATTATTCCTTTGCAACAATCCTTCAGGCCTTTATTTAGGGCCATGTTGTGTGTTAGCTTCATAAAAACTAATGAGGCAGTTGGATAAAGGTGACTGGAAAGCCATCCTTCGGCTACTTCCATAGAAATTCATGAAGCAAATACTGAAATGTTGTGAACGGTTACCCCACTGCAGCCAGCCAAGTTCAGATCACATTTATCAGTCTAGGAAAGTATGGCTTCTTAAATGTATATAGAATGGAAGAAGAGATCTCTACAAAGCATTTTAGAAAGTTGTTTGCTTGCTCTGCATTTTCTTTAAAAATGGCTGGCCGCTGAAGCATTGCAATTAAAGAATTTAAAGTGGATTGGTTACATTTTCCTTCAAAGTTATAGGAAGGGTTTCATATGCCAGCTTCACCATTTCCTTCATTTGGTGCAGGTATTTTATTTTCAGTATAAACAGGACTCTGTTTTTGCACCTACACAAACACATAGACCAAAGGCTCCTGTTTCCAGAAAGGACTGGAGGTTGGGGGTCTGATCTCTCCACCACTTTTAATTGTTCACTGAGACATGAAAGGGAGGAACAAGGAAAATCAGGAGATTCCATGATCAAATCAGAAACCGGGATTGCTTCTGTAATTCCGAGACTGTCCCTGGAAAAATAGGAATTTGGAGGGTATGGAATATAAGAAGAGCTGTGCTGGATCAGCCCACAGGCCCAACTACTCTAGCAATATCATAGTATTGAAGCAGATGCCCGAGGGAAGCCCACAAACATGATGCAATAGCACTATACCCAGCAACTGCTATTGAGAGGTGTACCACCAGAAATAGTACACACCCATCATAGCTAGTACACAGCCATCCAATTCCGGAAATAGTACACACTCATCGTGACTAGTAGCCATTGACCCCCACTTCTCCGTGGCAAACTTTTAACAGAGAGTAAATAGATGCTGGGATACTCAGCCCCTAGGAAGTCAGGAAAGATGGGAAATATTATTTAGACCCTCTTATGTCAGGGATGCCCCAGGACGCTGCAAAACATGGCAATTCTGTCCAGCATAGGATTCATCAGTTGTGTCCATTGCAATCAAGAGGCTGGTGAAAATACCATACTCCAGCCACACGGCAGGCTTGGAGTATATGTGAACTACTTTGTTGTTTGTTGTTTAGTCGTTTAGTCATGTCCGACTCTTCATGACCCCATGGACCAGAGCACACCAGGCACACCTGTCTTCCACTGCCTCCCGCAGTTTGGTCAAACTCATGCTGGTAGCTTCGAGAACACTGTCCAACCATCTCGTCCTCTGTCGCCCCCTTCTCCTTGTGCCCTCAATCTTTCCCAACATCAGGGTCTTTTCCAGGGAGTCTTCCCTTCTCATGAGGTGGCCAAAGTATTGGAGCCTCAGCTTCAGGATCTGTCCTTCCAGTGAGCACTCAGGGCTGATTTCCTTAAGAATGGAGAGGTTTGATCTTCTTGCAGTCCATGGGACTCTCAAGAGTCTCCTCCAGCACCATAATTCAAAAGCATCAATTCTTCGGCGATCAGCCTTCTTTATGGTCCAGCTCTCACTTCCATACACCACTACTGGGAAAACCATAGCTTTAACTATACGGACCTTTGTTGGCAAGGTGATGTCTCTGCTTTTTAAGATGCTCTCTAGGTTTGTCATTGCTTTTCTCCCAAGAAGCAGGCGTCTTTTAATTTCATGACTGCTGTCGTCATCTGCAGTGATCATGGAACCCAAAAAAGTAAAATCTCTCACTGCCTCCATTTCTTCCCCTTCTATTTGCCAGGAGGTGATGGGACCAGTGGCCATGATCTTTGTTGTTTTTTTTGATGTTGAGCTTCAGACCATATTTTGCGCTCTCCTCTTTCACCCTCATTAAAAGGTTCTTTGATTCCTCCTCACTTTCTGCCATCAATGTTGTGTCATCTGCATATCTGAGGTTGTTGATATTTCTTCCGGCAATCTTAATTCTGGCTTGGGATTCATCCAGTCCAGCCTTTCGCATGATGAATTCTGCATATAAGTTAAATAAGCATGGAGACAATATACAGCCTTGTTGTACTCCTTTCCCAATTTTGAACCAATCAGTTATTCCATATCCAGTTCTAACGGTAGCTTCTTGTCCCACATAGAGATTTCTCAGGAGACAGATGAGGTGATCAGGGACTCCCAATTCTTTAAGAACTTGCCATAGTTTGCTGTGGTTGACACAGTCAAATGTTTTTGCGTAGTCAATGAAGCAGAAGTAGATGTCTTTCTGGAACTCTCTAGCTTTCTCCACAATCCAGCGCATGTTTGCAATTTGGTCTCTGGTTCCTCTGCCCCTTCGAAATCCAGCTTGCACTTCTGGGAGTTCTCGGTCCACATACTGCTTAAGCCTGCCTTGTAGAATTTTAAGCATAACCTTGCTAGCGTGTGAAATGAGTGCAATTGTGCGGTAGTTGGAGCATTCTTTGGCACTGCCTTTCTTTGGGGTTGGGATGCAGACTGATCTTCTCCAATCCTCTGGCCACTGCTGAGTTTTCCAAATTTGCTGGCATATTGAGTGTAGCACCTTAACAGCATCATCTTTTAAAATTTTAAATAGTTCAGCTGGAATATCATCACTTCCATTGGCCTTGTTATTAGCAGTGCTTTCTAAGGCCCATTTGACTTCACTCTCCAGGTTATCTGCTTAAGGTCAGCAACCACACTACCTGGGGTGTACAAGACATCCATATCTTTCTGGTATAATTCCTCTGTGTATTCTTGCCACCTCTTCTTGATGTCTTCTGCTTCTGTTAGGTCCTTTCCACTTTTGTCCTTTATTATGGTAATCTTTGTACGAAATGTTCCTTTCATATCTCCAATTTTCTTGAACAGATATCTGTTTTTTCCCATTCTGTTGTTTTCCTCTATTTCTTTGCATTGCTCGTTTAAGAAGGCCCTCTTGTCTCTCCTTGCTATTTTTTTGAAATCTGCATTCAATTTCCTGTATCTTTCACTATCTCCCTCGCATTTTGCTTGCCTTCTGTCTCCCGCTATTTGTAAGGCCTTGTTGGACAGCCACTTTGCTTTCTTGCATTTCCTTTTCATTGGGATGGTTTTCGTTGCTGCCTCCTGTATAATGTTGCGAGCCTCCATCCATAGTTCTTCAGGCACTCTGTCCACCAAATCTACAGTAAATCCTTAAAACTGTTCCTCACTTCCACTGTGTATTCATAAGGGATTTGATTTAGATTGTGTCTTACTGGCCCAGTGGTTTTTCCTACTTTCTTCAGTTTAAGCTGGAATTTTGCTATAAGAAGCTGATGATCTGAGCCACAGTCAGCTCCAGGTCTTGTTTTTGCTGACTATATAGAGCTTCTCCATCTTTGGCTGCAGAGAATATAATCAATCTGATTTCGATGCTGCCCATCTGGTAATGTCCATGTGTAGAGTCATCTCTTGTGTTGTTGGAAAAGCGTGTTTGTGATGACCAGCTTGTTCTCTTGACAGAACTCTATTAGCCTTTGCCCTCCTTCGTTTTGAACTCCAAGGCCAAACTTGCCAGTTGTTCCTTTTATCTCTTGACTCCCTACTTTAGCATTCCAATCCCCTATAATGAGAAGAATATCCTTCTTTGGTGTCATTTCTAGAAGGTGTTGTAAATCTTCATAGAATTGGTCGATTTCAGTTTCTTCAGCACCGGTAGTTGGTACATAAACTTAGATTACTGTGATGTTAAAAGGTCTGCCTTGGATTCGTATCGAGATCATTCTGTCATTTTTGAGATTGCATCCCAGTACAGCTTTCGCCACTCTTTTGTTGACTATGAGGGCCACTCCATTTCTTTTGCGGGTTTCTTGCCCACAGTAGTAGATACAATGGTCATCTGAACTGAATTCGCCCATTCCCGTCCATTTTAGTTCACTGATGCCCAGGATGTCAATATGTGAACTACTAGCATGGGCCTACTTAGCATGCTTCAAACAGGCCGTGGGTAAAGTGACCATCTAGCCCTCTTTGCATATGCCTATATAGTGAACTGTAGAAGTCAGTCTGGCTCCCCAATCCACTCTTTTAAAAAATGACACAGGGTAATGGATATGTTTGTCTGCTGTAAAAACGTTGCCAAGTGGAACCACTTGAATTCACTTATCCTCAGTGCAAGGCCATTGGCTATTAGTGTTACTCTCTGTGGAAATGAGGAATTAGACCAGCATAACTTGTGAACCACAAGCTGAACGCCCCAATAGAGCTTGTAAAGTATACAATAAATGGACAGTGTTCAGTTCTTTCCCAATAATCTCAGAATACTAGTAGACCTTCCTAGGATGAACTACCTTGTTTCTTATTCTCCTTATTTTTAAACAGGAGGTCTATTCCATTTATGAGAGAAACTGGATGTTTGACGCAACAAATCAATGGAAACTGCTGATGATAGAATTTTTGTCTTCTCTGTTGCTGAATTTAGTATTGCCCTTTCAATGTTTACAATAGCATTCCCCATTTTTCAGTGCATCAAGGACAAAGCTGTCAGCCTCCACTTTTAAATCACCAGCAGTCTTGACCCTTCCTTCTTGTGACTTCCTACTTCACAAAGCTGTCTTTGCATACCACTTTGCAAAGAGTGTACAACTGTGAAATTGTAATTTTAATAAGTGTGAGTACGTAATAAAAATAATGATTATAATATATTTGCAATAAATTCCCAATCAAGGTTGTTCTGTGTTTCTGTTGCAAGAGAATAAACAAATCTGTTTTCTGTGTTGTGAGCATCCCTCAAGACTAGAATCCATGAAATCAATTACTCTACTAAATAAATTATGTATCTGTGTGGGTCTACAGTCATGCACTTGTTACATTAAGGTAGTAATGAATGGTGCTTGCAAGAAACTGGAAATGTGAAGTTTACAGCCTTGTAGGCCTTCATTCGCATAACATCATAGCTGTCTTTGCCCCTGCGTGAGTGCCTGAGGGCCCCGCTCCTGCCACTCACCACCTGGACAAATGTCATGAAATGGACATTGTGGTTCGAGCTACTGTGCAGCCATGCAACTGTTTAAAGAATAGTCTCATGCCTTTACATATAAACCATTTAAAATTGTTTTCAATCCTGTGCGTACTTATTTGTGACTGAACTCGGTTTGGAATCCTGTTTCAGTTAGCATCAGTAGGAGTGACAACTGTCTCCCAATCAAAATATCATTTTTGGCCCCTTTAAACTGCAAGATAAAAGTTTGTATGTCATAAAACTGGGGGGTTTTCTGGCGGAACTCTCCGGAACTAAGTTCTGGCACCTCTCAGGTGGGCACCATTGTCATTATAAGGGAACAAGGGAGGTGTTCATGGTGAGTTCCAGCACCTCTTTTTCTAGAAAAATAGCACTGAGTAAAACAATCTTCCACTAAACAGATGTTTAGTTACCATGGAGAGCTTCTTCTAGTTTAATTTCTCTCTATCTTGTTAGTCTTTATAAACACTGTGTTTGCACATTATCATCTTCCTGCAGAATTGTTATTCTCTTGTTGTGAAAGGGTATTTTGTTGGCTTTATAGCCGAATCACAACTCCAGGCTCTGTACTCACAACAACATATGATTGGTTATATAATGAGAATAAAAACAATAGCATATTAGGTAAAGAATTAACAGCGCACCAGATGTAGTAATGTAACGTTGCACAACCGTTCTGCAAACTTCAGGTTTGCTGTTAGGTGACAGACAGTAGGCAGAACTGCTCAAACACCTCCTTTCCCTCTGTTTTCACTCAAAAGGAAAGCAGAGCCCAACTTGATGATAACAGAATAAAGGATACAAAGGAGTTGAAGCCCACAATAGGAACACCTAGCTATTTTAAATCAGCTGAAATCTCAAGGGCCTGAGGAACTGCACTTGGATCTGGTCTGCGACCACTCACTCCAAAACCTTGATCAGGAAAGGGAGATTAGCAACTGGCCAGTAGTTGGTTAGGTTTTCCGAATCCAGGAAAAGGAGTGCCTTTACCGCTGCCTCCTTCAAACACAGGGACCACCCACTCTTGTAAAAAGGCATTGATCGCTTCCCTGGTCCAGTCAGCTGTTCCCTCCCTGCTGTTTTTATCAGCCAAGAGGGCAAGGGTCTAGAGCGCAACTGGTTGGCCTGACCGATCCCAGCACCTTATCCACATCCTCGAGACTTACCATCTGAAACTCATCCGACACAAGACTAGACTGTGCTCTGGACATCCCGTGAGATTCATCTGCTATAACAGCAGACTCAAGGTCTTGGTGGATGCAAGCAATTTTATTCTCAAAATGCTTTGCAACAAGTCACAGATAGCTATCGTTGGTTCTATCACCTCCCATGCACCAGCCTGTAAAAGGCCTCATACAACCCAGAAAAGCTCTGCCAAACGACATAATGAGGATGCAATGGAGGCAGCAAAGTATGCCTTCTTTGTTGCCTTCACTGCCACTAGGTAGACTTAATAATGAGCCCTTACCAGTGTTCAGTTGCATTCATTCGGATCTTTCCTTCACTTGCATTCAAGCCATCTCCCAGCTAGTTTTCTCGCCCTAAGCTCTGGAGTATACCGGGGGTATACTCCATCTTTGGGGATATGGCCTCATCTTTAAAGGGGGGGGGGGAGAAGACATAGGTAACTACCAACCATTGAGCTTGACACTGATTCCAGGAAAGGTCCTACAACAGATAATTAAACAGTCAGTCTGTGAGCACTTAGAAAAGGATGCTGTGATTACTAAGACTCAGCATGGGTCTAGTCCAATCCCTTGCAGATGATGAAATAGGAGAAAGACTTCTGCAAAATAAACCACCATATAAAACATAAAAACACTGGATAAAAGTGCAAATGAAAGTTGGAATGGATTGACACACATTCATATGTTCCCTACTTGACAGTCAATTCTATAAGGCCAAAACAACATGCTGCATGGAAATGCATGACCACTGCTAGGCCAAATCTTTTGCTGCATCTCCCCCGTAAAGCATCATTGCAAAAAAGCAAAAAAGAAAGGGGAAATGGTGCAATCACATTAGCATTTCCCTGCTTCACACATACAAATGGCATGACATCATATTCCATTCAATTCTGGCTGGGTTACTAGGAAGATGCAGGCACAACCTGCATGTCACCATAATCCTTGAGGTTTAGTGGCATGGCACATGTTTGGGTATCCTGAAGATTATTTAGAGAAGCAAAGGAAGTATGAAGAGACCAAAGAAAATCTATAGTTGTGCTGAAAACATATAGGCTGACCAATGATGCTGCATAAAGCTAGCTACAATAGCACTGATTAATGTTTAACCAATAGCACCAGGAAAATCAATAGCACCGCAGTGTTCAATTATTTTCATACACATATTTTCTTGCTTTGTTTAGATTTTCTTGAGTGTTTATTCAAGCTTTTCACAGAAGACAATCCTTCATTGGTCTGGTGAAGTTCTGAGCAGCAGTTAAAAAGTTATTGAGGTTTCCTGCCTCATAAAATTGTGGCAGTAACTACAGTGGTACCTCGGGTTACATACGCTTCAGGTTACATATGCTTCAGGTTACAGACTCCGCTAACCCAGAAATAGTACCTCAGGTTAAGAACTTTGCTTCAGGATGAGAACAGAAATTGTGCTCCGGCAGTGCGGCAGCAGCAGGAGGCCCCATTAGCTAAAGTGGTGCTTCAGGTTAAGAACAGATTCAGGTTAAGTACGAAACTCTGGAACGAATTCAGTACTTAACCTGAGGTACCACTGTACTGGGAAAATAAGACAAAAGCACCAAGCATTTTTTGAACCCCCCTTTTTTTCACAGAATGGCAATGTTTACAGTAGGGGCCACCTGGTGGATGCTTTGTACAATGCCTATTCCTTTAGTTCTGGAAGATCACTGGCCTTTTGGGAGCCATGGACAAATGGGGGGCTATATCCAAAACCCACACATGCATCCCCACAGTGAAATGCTTCACAGAAACCCTGTCACACACTGAAACCCCACATTCACAGCCTGCTCCACACCGAAGCTCCACACAAACAATCCATCCCACAAGGTAACACTGAACACATGGCATGGATTGACTCACAGGAGGATTCCTCAGAAGCTTCAGAAGACAATACAGGTGTAGGCTGATGTGGAACATCATTGCTGACCTTGGACATTCAGTGCTCCCTATCTGAATTTGGGCCTGAAAGATGAAGGGAAAGTGGATTCATGGAGGCTGGGTTGTAAGCAAGCACAATATCATTGCTGATCATGGGGCACATCTGTTACGTGTCAGCCTTAGCTTTCAATTTCCTGGCTTTGTGGACTTAGCTAATATGTGGGAACCTTAACTCTGACCTCAAATTGGCAAGGTTTTTGATCACTGAAGCATTGTACTGCATCTCTGCCGTTGAACAACTTAGATTGCAAAATGGATTTATTTTTTAAGAGAACTGTTGCAACTGCCATGTCAATTTGCAGTGTTCAGCCTTCTACAGGGACCTTTTGATAATTCAGTATTTAAGAACCTTTTACTTTATTATATCTAGCAGATTCAGCCTCAACCACTTTCAAAGTCTTTTTCAAAGTGCAAGCAGTAATTTCCAGCTTTAATACATAGAGTGCCTCTTGGGACATCCTTCTGGAAAATCTCTACTGAGGAACAAGGAAACGGTCTGTTTGTGAATAAGAACACAAGATAAGACCTACTGGATCAGACCAAATATGCAGCTAGTCCTGTGCTCTATTTTCCACAGTGGCCAGCTAGAAGCCCTCCGAGAAGCCCAAAACCAGGACATGAAGGCAACAATCCTTTCCTGCCCGTTTCTTAGCAATTGGTGTTTGAAAGCATGGTCCCTGGAGGTACTACATATATAGCCATCATATCTAGAACTGATATTAGTATCCTTCATGAATTGTTCTAATCGATGAGAGCCAGTATGGCACAGTGGTTCGAGTGTCAGACTAGGACCTGGGAGACCAGGGTTCAAATCCCCACTTGGCCATGAAGCTCACTGGGTGACCTTGGGTCAGTCACTGCCACTCAAGGTTGTTGTGGGGATTAAATGAGGAGCGGGGCGAACCTTGTACAACACATTGAGCTCCTTAGATCGAAAAGGAGGGGTCATAAATGTCATCTCTAACTGACTAACTAAATAGTCCTGTTTTAAATCCTCCTAAATTGGTGGCCATCTGCACTTCTTATGGCAGTGAATTCCATTAACACATTTTTTTTGGAAAATACTTTCCACTCTCTTCATTACCCTCCCCAATCTGCCACCCTCTGCATCCACTAATAAACACAATTTTAAAAGTTTGGAGAACACTGCTCCTTTGATACTTTTGCTCTTTTTGAATGAACACTAGCAAATGTATCATATTCCACTATTCCACAATGAGCACATCTTGCTAAATTTTGAACTGCCATAGCTAGATGTATCTCCTAATTATTTCACAAGAAGAAAAGTTTTTGTGAACACACAGCCAAATCCAGGTCTTTCTTTTACGTTGTGAACATTAAGCTGGACATCTTAGAGCAGGCTTCCTCAACCTGGGCCTCCAGGTGTTTTGAGACTACAATTCCCATCATCCCTGACCACTGGTCCTGCTAGCTAGGGATCATGGGAGTTGTAGGCCAAAAACATCTGGAGGCCTAAGGTTGAGGAAGTCTGTCTTAGAGGAAAAGGAAGTGGAGAAAATGGAGGAGGAGGCTGGGAAGATGAATACTGAGATCCTGAAACACTTGACTGTTATGCATTTTCTGGGATATGCTAAGAGTGTGTCATATAGCAACCCATTAGTGACTACAGAGGAGGATCAAGGGGAAAATCAAATGCATATTGTTATAATTAATCAACAAATTATTTTCATTTCTGTACCATTTAATCCTTAGAACATGGGTAGGAAACATATAGATGCTGTCTAGATGCAGTATAGATGCTGTCTAGACTCCAATTCCCATCTGCCCCCAGCCCACATGATCAGGGATGATTGAAGTTGTTTTCCAGCAACACCTGGAGGGCCAAAGGTTCCCCACAAGCAAAAAACTATGTTTTCAACTTTTAAAATAGGTTAAAAACACCATATTCTTGCATAAACTCATCTACCAAAACCCGGCACAACTAAATAACTTCATTTACTAAAGGAATGCATATTATGCTTGACACATGTGCTATATACGTAAGCTAGAATTCCAAAGCATATGAATTTATTATAAAACCCACAATAGATTACTCCCAATTAGCTATCTCTATATGCAAAGCGTTCATTTTGTTTCCTTTACCAATTACAGCTCAGGGGATAATAACCTCTTCTTTTTCCACCATTCTTTTAAAACACAAACACAAGGGAGTTCCAAACTTGAAATGGCTCGATAAAAAAAGGGAAAAAAGAAAAGAAAAGAACTCTATGCATATTCTAACTATCCAGATCTTTGTCTTGCTGAAAATTACATTCAGCAGCTCCTGGAAATTGACTCAATTAATATGACTAGGAAGGCCACTATTTTTGTAAGCTTCATTTGTATGTAAAATACCAAATTTACACTTGTGACTAAATTAGTAACATCAAGTGATGCAGGTTCTAGCTGAGTGATGAAGGCACAGCATGAGGGTTAAAGAGAATTAGAATTCTCATCTATAAAATAGTGTATATGCAGTATCTAAGAAAGGTTAATTGCTTTTCTTTTAGTTAATACAAGGATGCTTTATTTTTAGTAGCGTGTAAAAGATATACGGTACCCAGTTGCTCCCTGGTGTAATTTCATTAGCTGCAATAGATTACTAGCACAGAAAGCAGCTCTTAGTATTTAGTATGATAGTAATCCAAGTGCAGTGCAAGTTCTGATTTTCGATTAGATGGATACGTGAAAAACATAATATAAAATAAATTTGCATTTAAATAGCTGCTCTCTTTGCAAATGGTCTCAAAGTGAATCATAACTAGACATGTACATTTCCAATTAAGAATCTCAGTTTGGCTATTTTAACTTAACGTCTTCTTAACACGAGATCTTTACAGTTTAGTACATTAGTTATACCACAGTCACGTGTCTTCGTTTAGTTAAAGCGAATGAAAATGATGCTTTCTAGAAAGTTTACCACAAGGAGAATAAATTATGCAAATTGTTCATATTCTGCAAATACTGTTATAACATGACACCATTCAGTAGCAAATACAGGTTGTTAGAGATAATCCCATCTCAAGATAAGGGCTTAGTCATACTGGATGCGAGTACCAGGACAGATGAGGCATTAATAGGCACTAAACAATGGTGAGAGAGGAGTGGAAATGTCAGTCTTGTTCATTCATAAGTCCATTTCTGCATCAATCTGCATTTTAAAAAGAAAAACGAAAACCATATGAAAAAATGCATTATTTTGGTATTCAGTTTTTCACAAATTATGCATTTTGCATGCACATTGCAGACATTGAGCATATTACCTCTAATTAGGGTTGCCATACACCTGGGAATTCCCAGATATGTCCTCTTTTGCATGTTCTACATACCCATGGGGGTGGATTTTACATTTTAAAGCAAATGTCCTGGATTTTGGTTCAGACTGGGCTCTGGCACAGGCTAGCTGGGCTCTGGATCTGGCTCAGGTGTGGGTGGCATGGGCTCTGGCATGGGTGACCTAGGCTCTGGCACTGGCATGGGCAACCTGGACTCTGGCACTGGCATGGGCAACTCAGGCTCAGCGGCGGTGGAGGGACTCAGCAACTTTTTCTGTCCGGATTTTTACCTCTTGAAATATGGCAACCCTACCCCTAATGTTCGTTAATGTACTCATTATTGTATGTCTTTTGAGCTGAGAATTGTACTGCAAAATTGAAAGAAATGTGAGACCTGAAAGATAATGTCCTTCAGATCCATTTGTCCAGGAAGTGCAAATTAGGTCAGTTCACTTCAAACTGAGGGACAAACCATCATTAAGCATCCTTACCCTGGAAATCAAGTAATTCCAGAGAGCCAATCCCCTGTCACTGCTTTTTATATAGCTCCAAGGTCTGCTAATCCAGTGTTTCCCAACCTTGGGTCTCCAGCTCTTTGAGGACTACAATTCCCATCATTCCTGACCACTGGTGTTGCTAGCTAGGGATGATGGGAGTTGTAGTCCAAAAACAGCTGGCGACCCAAGGTTGGGAAACACTGTGCTAATCTACCCAGTAGACAAGAGTACAAAAAGACTGCAGAGAGAGAATGTTAAGGATAAGTGTTTAATTGACACTGAAATGCTGAATGCCTCTGGGTATTGCTGAAGGCGTTAAAGTGATGAAATTCCACTGGAGTATACTAAGTAGTCTCTGAACTCCATGATGGGCACATGAAGAAGGGAGTCGGATGATGACTGCAGGGTTTAGGTCAATTTATATGGAGAGAGGCGGTCTTGAGGTATTGTGGCCCAGAGCCATTTAAGGCTTCATAGGTCAAAACCAGCACTTCGAATTTGGCCTGGAAACTACCGTATTTTTTGCACCATAACACTCACTTTTTTCCTCCTACGGGTGGCATGCCTACGGATTTTCCTCCTCTAAAAACTGCGTGCGTGTTATGGTCAGGTGCATGTTATAGAGTGAAAAATACGGTAATTGGCAGTGTCAGGATAGGTGTTACATGCTTTCCCCAGTGAGCAACCTGGCTGCTGAATTCTGCATCATCTGAAGTTTCCAAGCTGCATTCAAAGGCATTGCAGTGCTCCAACCAAGAAGTTATCGGAGCATAGACAACAGGAGGCATATACATGTTCTGACATAATTGTCTTCAAATCATTCTTGAATTCTGCATCTAACAAAGTCAAGTACTTCTGGTGATGGGTTGCAAATAGCTCACTTCAAAACTGTCCTCATAAATCCAGAGAAGATGTTTGTTACTTAGGTAGGTGGCTCATAATTTCAGACTGAAGGCTTATGCATCAACTCAACATCAACGTGATGCTTGCTAACTACATGAATATGTATTAGTTTTGTTGATGAAAGCAGTATTACTAGGGTCAGTCATTCATACAGTACATTTCATCACCCAATGCGATTGGACCATGCATTACAAGGATGCTCATAACTGCTCATATAATCAATCAAATACTAGTGGTCTGAATACAGATGCATTCAGGTGGTCTTGTGCTCAGAACGTTTTCCAAAATACAGTAGCACAGCAGCAGTGATGGCAAGAGGCCAGAAGTGTGGAGCCATTTGAATTTTTAAAGCCTACTCTTTCATTAGCAGGTGAAGTGTAATTGAATAAAAAAACTAATGTTGAAACAGGTGAGAATGGTTAATTTATCATCTCTTTGTCCATTTAATTATTCTAGCAAGGCCTCTATAGACTTGTTCATTGATGTCCTCATTCCTGGCTATTACACTAGGCACGAGTAACCAACATAGTGCCCTTCGTATAACTCTGATCATCTTTTACTATTGGCAATGCTGGATGGAACTGTTGAGGAAAGGCCCACATAAAATCAAGGTAGTATTATGGGATGAGAAGGTAAAGAATTCTCAGAAATCCCAGCACCTTTTGATGCAGCTTGAAACTTTCACACTCATTTGTTATAAATAGTAAATCGTCACCAGAGACACCCAGTTTATCGTTTGGCTTGCTATAGAAAGAAAACCTGTAACCAATACTTAACAACTTGGGGCCATTTCACACATTACAATTTCTTATTGGCTCATTTAACAGCTCACACAAGACATCTAGTAATTTGAACATTGTGAAAAGAGAATTTATATAATATTGCAGCAAGGCCTCTGAGCACTCACATATAAACTGTGGTTATGTTGTTGGAGGACTGTAGCTCAGCACTGAACATTATTTGCACATAGAAGGCCCCAGATTCATTCATTGGCATCTTCAAATAGGGTGAGAAAGACTCCTCTGGGCAAAGTTGAAGAGCTATTCCAACCCATTGTAGTCAGTACTGGCATTGATGGACCAATGTCCTGAGTTGGTAAAAAAACACAGATACCTATGTTTGGTTAACAGCTAGCACATCAGACTTATATCTGACAAACTGTATCAATATTGTGTCTTCCTCCCACTATCTCCAGCTAGTTTACTGGGATATTACACGGAATAAATTTAAAGTGCACTGAATGGTTTTGCTGTGGTTAATCCAAAAATCTAAGAAGTTGGTGAAACAAAAGGAAAGTATGAATAAAGCTAGCATCTTTATGTTGGCAGTGTCGCTATTTATCTACGAGGTTCGAGTTAGCTTAGCTACCATGTTTTGTAGCCATTGATAACCCTTATCCACCTTGAATTTCTCTTATCCTAAAAAAGGCATAGGTCTGTCAGTGGCTACTAGCCAGGATAGTTAAACAGAACCCTCTGAGTGTCTTATGCTAGGAGCAAGCAACAGGAGAGTAGTATTGCTTTCTTGCCCTGTGTGCGAAATTCTCGGGAACATCTGTCTGGCCACTGCTGGAATGAGGATGCTGGACTAAATTGGACAAAGATATGTTCCAGCAGAGCTTATTTAGATATTCCCAATGATACTAGCCCAATACAGGAATCATACTTTCAAGTAAATTAAACACATGAGTGGAAAGAAGTGTACTAGCTTCACTCCCCATCATTGTCACTCTCCATGAGTGGATACAATCTCCAGAAAAGCTATAGCACTCAGTCAGAATAGGCTATCCTGGAAAAATACAACCCAGAGAGTAGCACTACACACACACACACACACACACACACACATATATATATATATATATATATATATATATATATATATAAAACAAAGTGTTGGCATCTTACATTATACCAGTATTTGGTCTGGCCCATAGACTATGGAGAACCGTCTGCATTCCTGAAGGCGTCCTACAGAATCTGTGGGGGAAATGGGGGTCACCTAACAACTCTTAGCACTTTTAACAAACCACAGCTCCCAGAATTCTTTGGGGGAAGCCATGATTGTTTAAAGTGATATGGTGTTGCTTTAGATGTATAGTGCAGATGGAGTCTCATTCTTGACCTCACCTCTCCAAGTCCGAAGATACTAAATATTGCAACATATTTCTCTTTTCGTGTAACTAGCTGAGACAAAATGTACTTCTGCAATGAAATATGACAACCCAGATTCTAATATAATTTTAGGAATATTTTGCATGAGCGTATTCTTTGTTTTAACTCAAGAAGCAAGCATCACCCTCATTAAGGTGCTTTTTTTGTCTTCTAGTCAGACAAGTATAAGGAATGTAAAGTCGTTTCCTATCTTTAATATGCAGATGGAGTTCAATGCAAAGACATCAAAATTTTAATGCAGAACATGATATAATTCATTCACTCTCAGATCATCTCATTTTCTACCACTGTTAGATCAAGGTGATATTCAAGGAGGATAGTTTTACATTGTAACTACTTTATGTAAATGTTTTTATATTCAGGATACATTTAACTACCCTGTTAATTTTAAAGGACCAGAGTTATTTTATTTCCAAAAGAAAAATACTAGTTGATTTGAGATGTGTGCTCAGTCTGCCTGCTTACTGATGTTTTGCTCACATGTGAGGATGAGGGTGCCAAGCTTTGACCCCATCCGTCTTGTTGCCATCCAACTCACAGAGCGTGCTCATGAAGACTCTCCATGTAATTTGGAACCCTGAACAATTGGCTCCCTTGCCAATTATTTTCACAGTTATTCATTTCCTGTAAACTTCTTTTATGGCCATGTTTCTTAGATTCCTTTATAGTTTTATATCAAGTTGTGGCTGTTTTGTTCTCTTCTATTGGGGCCAGGGAGGGGCAGGGATAGAAATTAGCTTGTCATCCCACAATTGAGTATAATGGAATTACCATTAGTTATACCCCACTCTTTCTGTAGGACAGATATTTCCCTTACTAATAGCTTGTGCCCTGCTAAATAACCCATGCTACAACCAGTATGTATAATCTTTCCCCATTTGTGACAGAATTAATGGTAACAGTCAATTTGTTACAGTTGGATATAATTTGCTATCTGTGGATATAATTAATGCCTGACAAGATATTATGCAAATATCCCACACTACATTGAGAATTAATCGCTATAAACATTTTCTAAGGACACATTATTCATTTTAATTAATTCATATTCTGTGCACACTGATTGTCTACTACATATAAAGAAACATCTTCTAGACTGAAACTAGATAAGTTGATTCCTCTTTCTGAACTAATGCTGGTTGGCATTGAACACAATTGTTCTGACTTCCCAGACATCTTCCATGGACCGCTACTAACAACTGTCATCACTGCTGTTAAGTATGATGGATCCATGCTAAAGTTCCCCACTCAGGCATCTATCAAACTTACCTTGAATTATGAGGAACATATGAGAAAGGTTATTGGAAATACCTCGCTCCCCAAATGCTCATTCAACTTCCATCACTGAAACAGGCCACTTGGGAAACTAAGGGAAATGACACAGGAGATAAAGATGCAAAGAGTGAGGCACTTCCTGATCTTGGAAGAAGTGGTAAGGATAAGTTACATGATTCCATAGAATTTTACTGTGTATACAAGTTTGTAGCTAGTGGGAATAACCCTGGATGACTTTGGTAAGGGTTATCAAATCCACTAAATGGAAGGAAAGCTGCAAAGGTGAGAACTCCAGGGCTGAAACTAGATTGCAACCAGGGTTAGTGCAGAAATGATCTGCCTGGTAGTGTAGTTTTATGCGCACTGATGAAATAATGGAGCAATTTACTAGAGACTTTCCTGATCCATCATTCACCAGCTTCTGTAGGAAACATTTCTATATCCAAACATTCCTATATGAGTAAGCCTGGAAGTAAGGGATGGGAAATTCAATTCAGTTCACATTTAAAAGTGAATTTACCAAGTTCTCGCTTACTGAAACAATACGAGAACCAAAACACAACCGTCATTTGAAATTCACACTTCTCTGAATTTTGCAGTGCAGTTCCCCAGCTAGGTCATGTGTACAAAAAAGCATATACCAGGGTAAAGTGTGCATCTAAATGCATATATTGGTGAAAATAATGTACAAAAATGCATTATAGTAGGGGGAAATACACATGCTTTGTAAACATGTGTATATTAGGAAAAATTGCATGCAAAAATGTGTATGAGAAATTTGCACTAAAATAATGGTTAATTTTCATGAGGACTTCCCCTCACAAAAAATATGTATGTATGTATTTCACAAACTGATGTGAAAATGTGGAGAACTGAACATAGGACTGGAAAAATGAGAATCAGAGAGAAACCAAAATTGACACATTCACCTACCCTAGGAGAAGTCAACTTTTATTGCTTTGAGCATAGAAATCAACCTTTATAAATTAGGGGAAATCATTCACCCACCCCATAAATTGTCAGTATTATTGTTTAGTAGCAAGACAAAGCACTGGGTTAAATGATAACATTATATTTGAAAGTTGCTATGGCTCAACTTATCTCTCATCCCATATTGAAATATCACTGCTGAACATCATAAACATATTGATTTGGTTTTAAACAAATTAGTAGAAGACCTCAGAAGAGCCCATCTAAGAAGTGTGATCCTTTTCATTTCACTGGGTGCGAGGAGGAAAATGCCCTTCATAGTTCATGACTGCCATTGGATCTGTGACTTATGGGCCTTTTTATACTATAATAGTCACCCTTCATGGGTGAAATATTCTATATGGATGTTGGATTTCTATTTTAATGGACACCTTCTGGAAATGTTCATTTTTAAAAGAACAGACAGTAAAGGTTCCATTCCAAAGGCCAGACTGTTTTCTTACTGGAAATAAGAAAAGTAAGTCTCCAATTCAAAGAACTCATCCTGTTCTCATATCTACTTTTAATTCCAAAGTCATGAGGTGGACTTCGTAGGCTATGGGACTGAGCTTATCGGTTTTAGGAGAAAACATTGTTAACATGGGTCTTAATATGGATTTAACAAATAAATATTGGATTTATAGTAGAGCTGGGGGGTGGAGCTGCTTTAAATGTCACTAAGCAATGCACATTGTGGTTCTGAGTACAAAATCAAGAAGGGGAAACGGCAATGCCAACCAGGGAAGTCATCTACTAGGAAACACTGCTGGTGGCCAGAATGTAGCACTATAGGAGTAAGGAATTCCCTTCACTTACATTTCATCACTGGGAAGGGGAGGATGCCACCGCCAGCATGGTATATGAGTGCATGGTGGCTGAATAGAGGGTTGTCCAATTGTCCAAGCTGCTCTTGCCATCAACAAACTCACACCAGTTGCTAGCAGGAAGTTAAGCTTGGCACATGATCAGTTATAAATCAGACCAATGTGAACATTTAACAAAGCTCGTTGACAACATGTCCCATTTTGCTGCTTGAGGAGAAACAGGAAGTGCTACCCTGCCCTACTGCCACCGCCACCACCCTCCTTTCTTTTCACCTCCGGTGTTGAAGCCAGTGCTGCTTCTCTGCTGTCACTGCAGGCATGGTTCTCCCCTTCCCTGTTTCTCCTCACAACAACCATGCAAATGGAGGTTAGAGACAGGGAGCAGCCCAAGGTCACCTAGTCTCCCAGGTCCTGGTCCAACACTATGACGATTACACTACACTAGCTGCCTTCAAATGTATATATAAATGTATATGAATTTTATAAGCCACATCCATACTCCTTTCTCATTGGGAACATGATGATAACTCAAAAGGTCACAAAGCCATAACAAGAGCTAATGGGATGATATCATAACTGGTGTGCATCGTTGGTCAACTCGTTATTTGTCCATGTATGCATGTAGGCAGAGTTGACATCTTAACCGCATCTTGACCTTTCGGTTGAAACATCTTTAGCAATCTAGGCAGCTGATATTTCTCATACTTTGCCATTCTTTATCGTTACAACTGAATTTCATTTCAAAAACCCTCCCTCCATTTTGGACAACGCAAGAATTACAAAATACATACCCTTAAAATTCTAACAAAATACAAATCATCTCAAATTCAGCCATGTGCAGCAAGGGGCCTATGAAATTTTACTCTGTAAAAATAAAGATTTGTTATTGGAGAAAACAGGTTTTATAGAATTCTGAACAAATGGCTTCATCTCTTTTGCTCGCACACACTTTCCCTTGTTCACTCTAGGCTAGAGTGAATTGTGAACTACTTCATAAGATAATTATTTGATGATGAGTTAATTTCTCACCATACTTTCCTTCTTGAGAAGTCCATTGTAGGAGAAATGTAATGTGTTAAAAGTATTGAATCTCACCTTTTAAAGAGATGGCATGCACATGATTATTCCATTAAGCTCTGCAGTTTTGACTGCATAGATGTAAGATGGGGAGGTAATCATAAGATAAAGGACAGGCAGAGCATTGGGTGAGTTTCATAGCAGTTTCAGCCAGCTATGTTGTAATTTTAACGCCGATTCTTGCTACATTAATGGTGCATTAAGTTTCTAATTAAGCCACACTGAAGTAACAGCTATCAGCTGTAATGGAGTTCTGCTCTTAAAAGAGGATTTTTTTTGCTGCATATATATTCAGATTTCTACCTGGGGAAAGACTGCTTCTTTTATCATATATACTAATAGTGACCTCATTTCACTGAGTACAAGGCATTATATAGCCAAAATGACATAATCCGTGCAAAAGAGAGAAGTACTGGCAGGCTTGGGATAAGTACAAGTGTGTGTGTGTGTGTGTGTGTGTGTGTGTGTGTGTGTGTGTATTTGGAAAAAGAAAAAACCTCAAGGGAGGATTTCCACCACCTGCCACAAACCAGCCCAAGGAGGACTGATCATGCTCAGAGATTCCCAAAACACCAAATATGGAGCTTAAAATGTCCCACGCACTGTGGTTCCCAACCAGGAAGCCTACACAAGGAATTTGGACAGATGGGCCAGAGGAACAACACACCTGCCAATCTTGCGACATCAGAATGATATTGTGGGTGGAATTCTACATTGCACTAGGACAGCAGTTGCAGACCTCAAAACACACTGAAGTGGCTGTGGAAGGTACAATGTACAAAACTATTCTTGCCACTCCTCAGAGAAGGAAGAGACATGTGGTGGTGTAGCAGCATGTAGCAGTAACAAAGCTATTGCTATTCTAGGCTGCATCAACAGAAGTATAGTGTCTGGATCAAGGGAAGTCATAGTCCCATTCTATTCTGCCTTGGTCAGACCACACCTGGAATACTGTGCCCAGTTCTGGGCACCACAACTGAAGAAGGATATTTAAAAGCTGGAACATGTGCAGAAGAAGGCAATCAAGATGATCAAGGGTCTGGAAACCAAGCCGTATGAGGAATGGTTGAGGGAGCTGGGTATGTTTAGCCTGGATAAGAGGAGACTGAGAGAAGGCATGATATTCATCTTCAAATATCTCAGGGGCTGTCACATGGAAGATGGAGCAAGCTTGTTTTCTCTTGCTCTGGAGGGTAGGACCCCAACCAATGGCTTCAAGTTACAAGAAAGGAGATTCCAACTAAACATCAGGAAGAACTTTATGATGGTAAGAGCCATTCAGCACTAGTACGGACTCCCTCAGTAGGTTGTAGTTGTTTTTAAGCAAAGGTTGAATGGGCATCCATCATGGATGCTTGAGTTGAGATTTCTGTATAGAAAGGGGTTGGATTAGATAACCCTCAGGGCCCTTCCAGCTCTATGATTCTATGAAATGTTGGATCTGCACAAGCATATCAGCTTATTAGACAGAATGACCCAGCTCCCCCACATGCTGTTCTGGGGATTTTCTCATACGCCTCAAGACCCATATTCACCAGACGCAGGGAGGAGGATAAATTCTCACTGTGCAAACAGAAGCCCCTGGGCAGAGCTTCCACTAACAGTGTTCATTAATGAATCTCGCCTATGTGGTTGACAAGTGAGCAGTCCCACCCATGTGTCAACTTTGACCCACAAGGCTGATCTTGATAAATATCCGGCCCGTGGAGACAAAAAGTTTCCCTGCCCTAAGTTATAGCGATAATTTTAAACCATATTTCCTTTTTGTGTGGATGATTTCTGCAGCAAGTAACTTCAACTTTGCATTCTGCATTAATAAATTCTGTAAGCTACAAGTGCCCTGTGTTCAACAGAGAGCTTATCTTGCATAGCCACATGATTGCCAGAGGTTCCGGTGGGAAAGAGCGATCAAAATAAAACAAACCTTTCAGCCTCAGCGTAAAAATCATGGCTGAGATTCATCCTTGATAGAACTGCTGCTGCGGCTTCAAGGGAACCACTCCAGGGACATCTGTGGAGCACTTCGAACATCTCTGTGTTTCATATACATGGTTATTCAGATGTTGAATCTTGACTGGCTTGAGGCAATGACTCCATTTATAAAAATAAATCGCAACATTTCTCACCCATTTAAGCAAAAACGTGGCAAATTGGATGGTGCCCTGCGTGTCACAGTGATGCCTCTGAGGAAGCAAAAAAAGAGCTTGTCAAATCTGTGGATTCCCGTCTCTTTTAGAACTCATCTTCCCTTTTAAGGTTAGCTTTGAAGAACTGTAATGTTTCATAAAGAAATGGGTAGCATTAGTAAGACGAGCTATTCCCTCAGATACGACTTTCTTCCTTTCCATTCTTGTACGGCTTTCTGATATTTGGCAAAGTATTTTAAGATGAAGGGATGCCATTCTGCCCTTACAAATAACCCAAACTTGTGGTGTGATGTACACCAGGATATGCTGAAGAATCTGAAGACAAATTCAGCAGGCTTTGGAGCAGAAATGTCATGCTGAAGAGAGTGTAGAGTGAAATGGGGAGCCTCGGGAAAGGATGTAGCTCAATGGTAGAGCACGTGCTTTGCATGCAGAAGGTCCTGGGTTCAATTTCCAGCATCTCCAGGTAGGACTGGGGAATATTCCTGCCTCAAAGGAAATCCACTACCAGGCAGTTTTGACAGTATTGAGCTAGGCGAACCCAATGATCTGAGTCAATATAAAGTAAATCCTTATGCTCCTGTGTCTGCAATGGGAATCAATGCAACAGAACAAGAACCTAAATGTAGCCTGTAGCCTAATAGTTTCAACATTATACAGTGGTACCTTGGTTTTTGAACAGAATGCATTCTGGGAGTTCAACTCCCAGAACCATTAGAAAACCAAAGTGCGGCTTCCAATTGGCTGCAGGAATATCCTGCAGCCAATCAGAAGCCGCAGAAACCGCGCCGGACGTTCGGCTTCCGAAAATCATTCGAAAACCAGAACACTCACTTTTGGGTTTCTGTTGTTCAGGAGCCAATTTGTTCAGGAGCCAAGGTGTTCAGCTTCCAAGGTACAACTGTATTTAAATGTAGGAATACATTTAATTTTCATTTTACAAACTACTCCCAGGTCATTTCTAGGGAAGAAGCTACTGTCTCATTCCTAAGACACTGACATCCAGTTGTGCTGAGAGACAGAAAAGGGTAACTAGTCCAAAGATTGGTATGCGTGGACCACTTCCACGAAGGGCCTCACCACTGACCAATCAGAACAACCTCTGTGGTGTCTCCTCCTTACTGCCACACACCTGCTCTCTCTCTTATGGCCTTGTCTGCCAACACTATTAAGCACAGGAAGAGGGCAAATAAGCAAGTAGCGGTTTCCGCTGCTGCTGTGGTGGCGAGATGCAACCAATAGTGTCACTGCAATGGCAAAAAAAGGAGGAAGGGAAGAGGAGGAGCTGCTACCAATGAACAGGCAGGTAGCAATGATGGCTGCTGCTTTTACTTAACCCCGCCTCCTCTTCTTCAGCTGCCCATAGTGTTTCTCAACTTGGGAGGCTGCCAGGGTCTGATGACAATAAGAAAGAGGAACAGCAGAATAGCACACATAGAAGACTGGTGTGTCAGGAAGAAAGGCTAAATTAAAGGAAGTGGGGAGCTTATGGCCCTCCAGTTGTTTTTGGAGAGCCCACCCCTTACCATTGGCCATTGTGGGTGGAGCTGATGGAAGACGAGTGACATTTACAGGGCCACAGTCTAGCCTTTCATGCTACTTTTTTTTGTACACAGGAGCTTATTTATTTGCTTTTCTAAGGAGAAGCAGTCCCTACTTGAACTCTGAAGTGCTCCAGTCTAGAAATGGATTCCTCACAACTTATCCATTCACTGTGATAACTAGGCCAAAGTATTTAGGTGTGCTGCTTACCCTGTCCCAAGGGCAGTAAGAGACACTTTAAAATATAGTGTTTAAGTCATATTTTGTTGGAATCTTCCTCTTGATTTCTCTCCTGGAATCATGTTTCTTGAGGCTGGCAAGTGCTACGCAAGACAGTTCCTTCTTCTGCACCCAAGAGACACGGTACATTAACTAAAAATGGTATGCACTGGTGCTTAAAATTAAATGTCATTTTTACTTACAGACTCTAATGTGTGCTGGGCAGAAAAATCACACACCCGATAAGTGTGAAATAGATAAGAGAAAAGAAATGCAGGTGCCAGCTAAACATCCCTTCTAAGCTCTCCATGTTTTCCCTCTAATTCTCATGCTTCAGGCAGGCACCAGACACACAGTCTCTCCCTCTTGCTGAAGCATTTTACCTGTGGTTGTCTTAGCATTTACCTGAAATCAAAATTTGCAGAGAGCATTGGGGACACAACTATTGATGTCTGTTTCCCAGTGTAAGGGCTTGAAGTCTCAGGTGGCCCTGAGGAACAACGGATAGTGTCTTAATTGGCCAGAGTAGGCCAAGTGATATCAATGGGCTCTAGAAAACTTTCCCAAACAAATGTGCTTACTCACCTCAAACTTTTCTCCTGGTACAACCTACTTTTCTCCCTTCCCAACCTCATAGGAACTGAGTGTGTTGTCATCCCCTGCACCATTTAACCACAACCACGAAGCTTCTGTTATCTGCCACAGTGATATACAAAGCACACTTATTTTACAGCCATCAAATTTCAGCATTATCAGTTTGGAGGGAGAGGACAGAAAATTAGAGGTGTTCAGGGGAACCCACTCACAATTTGTATGTTAGAGATTAGCAGGAAAGTGCCTGCTGGCCATGACCATCGCAAGCTGATGCACTTCTCAAGCCACATAGCCTGGTAGCCACACATTTGCATTAGTGAAAAAGGGGCCCTAGATGCACACTTGTCATATCCTTCTCTCACTAACACTGAACACAGGGCATTGTCAGCAGTTGTTTCAGCATGCAAGGGGAGCTTTCATTGAAAGCATGAGGGGATACATCTGGACCCCCCTCCTTTTTATTAATTTAGTCTTCAGACGATCTCATTTAAAGTCCATCTAAAAATAAAATACATTCTAAACCCCACACAAAAATACAAACAAGAGACATGACATCAGAGAATACATCGAAATGGTCCATTTGCTAACGGCAGCTGGAATGATAATTTGTCAAAACTGGAGAAATTCCACCCTACCTTTTATAGACTCTTTGTTTTCTAAGGCGTGGGAAATGACCTATATGGTCCATCTGACAAATAATATAAGAAGGCAAATTGGGTGATGAAAAGTTTGTAGGGAAGTGGAGTTTGCTTATCATTTATTGGAATAATAAAGTGCAAGGTCTGAGTCACTCGTATTTATTACAAAGAGATATATAATGAATTGCTATAAAAATCATATTATTATTATAATCACCATCATGTATTTACATGGCACCATCAATGTACATACTCCTGTACACAATTAAAATAAAAATTTCTACCCTGAAGGGCATACAATCTAAAACAACAATACACACAAAACCAGTAGTTTAACATGCATAATTCACAATCCATTAATTAATGCTTGATTGTTATTGTAATTAATATTTTTCATTAGTGTCATCCTAATATTTCATGTCCTTTAGAAAGGGCTGCAGAGAATGTTCTCTATTATCAGAATCAATGTGCCATTCAAGAATATGGTGAGGTACATTTTGTAATATTGCTGTCCTACAGATACATCACAGGTTTTGGACTGGTATGTCCGCAAACATTGCCAGTTGAACTAATCATTCCATCCATTCGAAGCAGAGCCCAGTTTCCCATTTCCCATTAGAATAGGAAATTAAAGGTATTTTTTCCATTGATGCTGATATTTTACACTTACTAACCAATGCATAAGTCTTGAAGAGGAAATGGCAGCTATGCCAATTTGTGCTTCTACATCTGATACTCTTTGTTTAAAGATGTTTCTGGTTATATTTTCAAGTTAATTCAGTGCCTGCACTAAAAAATCATATTGCTGCAATGTTTGGAAATTTTTGAAATGAGAAACTGCCCAGAGCTAGTGGACCTTAGAGACCCTATTTTCACTCATTTGAATTAATCTGAGCCAATAATTAGGCATCCCTAGAATTTATTAGACCAGATACCCTCAACACAAAATTATGCTGTTCTAATTAAATAAGTACATTTTAATAAGCCCCAAGTCATATGCAAAATATGAGTTTAAACCTTTTCAGATTCAATATTTGGAAAGCCCCAAATTTTTGCACAAAAAATTAACACTAGTACCTTCTTTGCTCTAAAGGCATTGGGCATATTGATCCAGGGTACCTAAAAATCAGGCATCTAGTAAAGGTTTGCATGCAGACAAGTGAATTCAGTTCTTTTTATTTATTTATTTGTAGAGCCCAAGATCATGAAGCAGAATATATATCTATATCGTAACTCATGACCATGAGCGAGATGTTGCACTCATAGTGGATAGCTCAATGAATACGTTGACTCAGAAGGCAGTGGTGGCCACCAGCTCAGATGGCTTTAAAAAGGGATTAGACATATTTATATAGGATAATGCTATCAATGGCTAGACTCTGCTTCAGTTGTGAGAGGTACTATGTCTCTCTGGAAACCACAAAGCACTAAATGGCCTCGGCCCAGTATACCTGAAGGAGCGTCTCCGCCCCCATCGTTCTCCAGCTCTGAGGGCCTTCGGGCAGTTCCCTCACTGCGAGAAGTGAGGTTACAGGGAACCAGGCAGAGGGCCTTCTCGGTAGTGGCGCCTGCCCGGTGGAGCGCCCTCCCAGCAGATGTCAAGGCAATAAACAACTATCTGACTATCAGACTTTTAGAAGACGTCTGAAGGCAGCCCTGTATAGAGAAGTTTTAATGTCTGATGTCTTACTGCATTTTAATTTGTTGGAAGTTGCCCAGAGTGGCCGGGGAAACCCAGCCAGATGGGCGTATAAATGATAAAATTATTATTATTATTATTATTATTATTATTATTATTATTATTACTACTACTACTACTACTACTACTACTACTACTACTTCTACACTTAACTCCTACATGTGGGTTTCCTTTGGGCATCTGGTTGGCTACTGTGAGTTTAGGATGCTGGACTAGATGGGCCACTGACCTGATCTATTCTTATTTTCTTACATAACCTGATCTCTCTTTAGAGTCTATGCACCATTTATGCAATGTTTTCCCCTTACAAAAGATTACTACTTTGCATAAATGCCCACTCTATTTCCAAGTTTACTGATAGCCATGCCACCAATGTAATATCTGAAGTGAGCCTTAACTGCAATATCAGTATAATATAATTTGCCACTCTAGGGTTAGGATTGTATCTCTCCCCCACCTCACACTTTTCATCATCAATCCATGTTTCTCACTTATTTAAATCTCATTAACATCAATTTTCAACAATTTAAACTATCACTAGCCAATCAGTTTGATTGTAGAGTGCTACTCATTTTGAAAGGATCTCAAAAACATTAGCAGATTGAAGGAGGCAGAGTATCAAATAAGGTACTCTTTTCTTTTTTTACTCGGTTAGAAAATAATGGAAAATAAGGAAATAATGTGAATATTACACACACACACATGTATATGTATATATATTTCTTGGATAGCAATAGTACATATAAAGTATCTGTCATAGAAAGTCATGACATCACTGTTATAGGCAATATGGGGTTGGGGTAAAAGTAGGAGGAGAAAGAAAAGGGAAAATGAAGGGAGACGGTAAAATTTCATTCTTTTACATAGTAAATGAGCAAAGCTTCAGTGGCGTAGCGTGGGTTGTCAGCACCCGGGGCAAGGCAAGTAATTTGCGCCCCCTAACCCATGGATTTGCGCCCCCTAACCCGTGGATTTGCGCCCCCTAACCCATGCATTTGCCCTAACCCCAGATGTTGCGCCCGGTGCGGCCGGCCCCCCCTGCACCCCCCACGCTACGCCACTGCAAAGCTTTTATGTCAGCGTGACATAAACAGTTGGTGTCTTTTGAAATTAAAGTCTGAGCTAATTTGACATTGGCAGTGGTGATGATTATGATGATAGCAATGGCTTCTGTGGCTAAAGATTGGTTTGATTATCATATTGCATCTATGACACAGAACAAGCTTTCTGATGGATGCCCTGCTTTAGACTATTACTAAATTTAGAATATTTTTCATAAGGTTCTGTTTAATAGGGTGCCACAAGTACAAAGCACCAAGCTGCCGAAAATGAGGGATTGAGACCTATGCAATTACCATCAGAGGCCATAATCTATAAAACAACATCTGAGAAATAATGTTATAACATTTTAGAATTATTTCATACATGGTTCCATGCTGTAATAAAAGACTCGTTTGGAAACAGAGCTGTGCCATTTAGATGTAAGTAGCTCGTTATTTGTTCATTACTCTGTTTTTATTTGTGTGTGTGTGTGTGTGTGTGTGTGTGTGTTTAACTGAGAACACATACATGCTTTGTTCAACAAGAAGAGATGTCGTCAGCTCTGCAGTTCCTGCCATTATGGGACGCACTGAATTGCACCAGTAATTCTGCACTGTGTCATGATGAAGGGAAGAACTAAATGGCTGGATTTGAAGAAGTCTAGCAGTACCTATTGAAAGCTTGAGTGACCATGAGTTTTGAAACCAAATATGGAATGCACCACTCTTCATCTAAAATGGATTCCAGTGCAATTCACCATAATGCATTTAAAACAACAACAACAAACTTCCTGGTTACTTCCAGCTGTGAACAACTGATAGGAAATGGCATCATCCAAAATAATTCATCCCTGCTCCAAAGCAGGTGTGGAGCTTTCCTAGAGACAGGATGGATGTTGGATTCCTTGCAACAGCTTTTGAATTATAGTTGATTTCTAGAGAAGGGCTGTTTTGAGCCACAGCCCAGTTCAGGTGGGATACAAGGATGCCTGGTGTAACAGAAGAGCCAATTCTGAGTCCAACTCCTCTGTCCCTATAAGCATATAAGCTCTTTGCCTATATATTATCTACATCATTGTAGAGGGAACAACAAGGCACATCCATAGTTTCACAACCCAGCCCCAATACCCAAGGAAGCTTCTGGCAGTGGCAAGAGGAAAGAGGGAAATCTCCTCAAGGAAAGGCCCAAAGCAGCAACTTCCTGGACCCTCAAAGAACATTGTGACAGAAAGAGCACCATGGTCAATAGTGTCCAAGGCTGCTGGGATGTCATGGACAACCAATAGAATTGCACTCCCCGCCTCTCTCCCAACAATGGAACAAGAACAATGTTTGCCAACGCTACTGAATTGATGCACGATCTTAAAATAAAAACCAGTTTTCTATTTTCTTAGAATTATGAAGCTAATGAAGAAAACAACACATTGAGAACACCCCCTCCCCCCTTTTTTGTAATTTGTCCTGAATGCCTCCCTAAAATTTCATTTAAAGCCAAATTAGAAATAGCTAGTGTGTTGCGTCTAATTTAATTCTTGATCCACTTTTAGATTGCTTGGCAAACAGATTTATGCATATTAATTACTTTTCTAATGAGAAATATTTGGAAGTTGCATCTGTTGTAGCAGCAGAGCTCAGTTTAAAAAACAAAAAACAAATAAAGGGAGTTGTTTTTTTGGTTTTTGTTGCAAAGTGAATATACAACATTAGCAGCTATTAGTTCAGCCAGCTTACACTCAAGCTGCATTCAGATGTGAGGTTTATTGCTTTAGTTTTACGGGTTATAATGCTAGTGCTTCTGCCCTAATTTCTAACATTCATTTTACAAAGCAGTACCTGTTGCATTATGGAACTGTGGCTTTTTGATCAATATTCCACCATGCTGTGCTAAATTGTAAATGGCAGGAAAGAACGGTATGCTAAAGTACCGCCTCAAATTTCATCTCACAAAGTTACAACAAAAACATCTCATGATTTACCAAGAGAAGAGGGTTGGAAACATGGAAATGAGCACTACATTTTCACTAAATTCCACTATGCTTTTATGCTGTGTGAGAGATCCCATAAAACATGGGAATTATCAGGTAATGAAAAGGCAGGAAAATAAAGTGCTGTCTGAATGCAGCCTTAGATGAAGGAATGCTTCCGTATTATCAGGGAACAGGGGCCCAAGGGCCACATTCCTTCTAGGCAATGTCCCAGGGGCCACTTGCCTTTGGTGGGCGGGACTAGAAGCAAAAGTGGGTGGAGCAACATATGCTAATCTACTCCCACATTTCTGTCTATCCTTCAGGTATGCAAGAAGCATTATAGGATATCAAGGGCACATTCTAATCAGGCAGAAACACTCACAGAGGGTAGAAAGTAGGGCTGGTAAAAAGTGTAGCCTGAGAAGAAGGGGAGTGTCTGGGGAAGAACCCCAAGGGTCAGAAATAGAGGTCTGAGTTCAGCGCCAAACCTGAGCTCTGCCATCCCTGCTGTATGATGAGGATGTATATTTTGTATTTTAGATAGATAGATAGATGATAGATGATAGATAGATAGATTGATGATAGATAGATAGATAGATAGATAGATAGATAGATAGATAGATGATAGATAGATGATAGATAGATATCTTTATTGTCATTGTCCCATGTAGAACAATGAAATTGAAAAACTACATAAAACTACATAAAACTACATAGAACTACATAGCACTACATAAAACTACTACAAAACTACATAAAACTATTACAAAACTACATAAAACATTCAAAAACCCTAAAAACTCTGAAACCCCATTTTAAAATACACTATACTATAGAGACCCCTTAAGCTGGGTTTAGAACCAGAATTGCATTTGTGTAGAAACTGTTTCTCAGGCGGCTAGTCCTGGCCTTTATAACCCTATACCTTCTTCCAGAAGGCATAAGCTGAAAGAGATCATTTCCGGGGTGCGTACTATCCTGCACTATCTCTGCCGCTCTCTTATGGCACCTGGAAGCATAGATTTGATCTGAGGTGGGAAGAGTGCACCCAATTATTCTCTCTGCAGTCTTTACAACCCTGGATAGCATTGTTTTTTCCCTGGCCGTGCAGCTCCCAAACCACACACAGAGACCATAAGTTAGTACGCTCTCCACAGTGCAATGGTAAAATGCCATCAACAGGTCCTTTGAGAGATTGTTTTTTCTGGAGGATTAGGCATATCTGTTGTGCTTGGTGGTGTTTATATTTGATAAAATTTGCACTTAGCTTGATAAAATATTCCCTCTTAACATTTCTCATTCCAGCCACTGAGTCTCCACAGAATGTCACAAGTATAAACTTGGGGGAAGGGCCCATTGGACAGAAATGGTTAATTGCTTAATTAACAAGAACAGAGTTAATATGGACCCTTATGTCATGTTCCCAGCATCCAGATCCCTTCCCGCTACATTTACAGATTTGAAAAAGTTCCCACCTCATGAGGATTTTCTGATGATATATTCCATTGGATTTCCTTTGCACATAGTCTTTGGTCTACTGTCTCTTTGGTTCATCTGCATCATCGCATCATCTCCTAACCAATTGCCTTCCCCTTGCTGAGCCAAGTTTGGGAGGGAGAAATGAGGACTGGTGCTATTTTAGATTTTATGCAATGAGGAAGATACTTCCTCGCTGATTTGAAAAGCCTGGTTTGGGTAGGGGAAGAGGGGAGTTGGGCCAAGAGAATTGTCTGCTTTCTCCCTGCCTCACTGTTGGAGCCTCTATACACTAAATCAGGATGGAGCCTGACTTTTACAGAAACAACAGCACTGCTGATGTGTAACCCGCTGGGGCCAATTCCTCTCTGTGCTCTCCACACATAAAGAGCCTCCACTATAAATTGGCCAAGTTGGCAGTTTTGTGCACCCCCAGAGGAAATAAAAGTGATGCCTTAGAAGTGCAGAGTGACCAAACCACTGAAGTCAGACATTGCTATGCAATATCACTGGCAAGATGTTTTATATAGCTCAACAGACTAGACCTTCTGCCACAGGATACATTAGAGAGGAATACAACCAAACTAGTTGTCACCATAGTGTTTATCTTTGCAGACAATACATTTTTGGCATGATAGCTGGCTATTGGAATGTTCTGACACATCAAAATCCCCTGAAGGTCATTTCGAGAATGATTTTATCATTTTGCAAATTGACCAGATTAGTACTTCCTGAACAGAAACACAGCTCCCCTTCAAAACCCACACTTCTCTGAATTTTGCAACCCAGTTCTCCAACCAAATAATGCATACAGAAATGTGTGTGTTCTTAAAAAGCAGATACAAGCATAAATATATCCATGAAAATAATATACAAAGTTGCCTTCTAGATGGGTAAAATTACTTGAATCAGTCCTGTACCAGGCAGAATTGCATGCAAAATAAATATTGTTGCATACCATCCCAAATTTCCATGTGGTGCAGGATTCCCAGGGCTCCAGGCACTTATCCAAGCTTTGTGTTTCATTTGGAAACGAGGCACAGCAGAGACTGTGGTATCTTTAGGCTATAGGGTTTATTTACACATATATACAACCTGAGCCTACGATGGAGAGGTTCACAGCATTAAAATTGCAAGAAGACCTTGCTTCTCCCAGCAGAAATCAGGCATGGCTCTCCCTCCACCTTGCTACTTTGCTTCCAGCTCACATCACTGTCACTGCCTGCTCTCAACTCTGGCTTTAGCTGGGGGGAGGGGGTGTCCCACTCATTTGCCATCTCGTAGAGAGCCTCTTAATTTCCCATAATCTCACCAGCAAGATAGCTTGGTTATTTCCATGAATTAGAAGGCTTGATTAGATTTTAATAACTGCCGGATCCAAGGATTAAAGGTCTTGATTAGATTTTGACACTTGCTGGATGGAGAGATTAGCGTGGTTATGCATACAGTTTAACACCCACACCCAAAATGCGTAACCATGTTTTAGAAGATTTTTAGACAAAAATACATTTAAAATTTCCTGATTTGTTTTTGTTTGTTTGTTTTTTACAAAATTTCACAAGTCTGTGCAGCCATGGAAATGGGGCAAATTAAAGTTAAGAATAGAAAAATAAGAAACTGTGAAAGAATTCAAAATTGACAGATTTGTCCATCCATAACCATCGCTCAGGATAACCCTGCATCTAATGACATGGATTCTAGCGCACTAAAACATATACCATAATAAATTTGTTAGTCTTTAAAGTGTCAAAAGGTTTTTCTTGGTTTTTCTACGATGCTACTAACATGGCTAGCCCTTTCAATCATTCTGAAAGTGATGTCTGGTGAGGGTTCCACCTCATATTTGTTTGTGCTTTTTGTTAGTAGAAAATCTTGCATCAAGTGTTTCACCTGTACGTTGGATCAGTTCAGTTATTCATGACTCTTACCTTCTGAGAAATTCATAAGCAAAAAGGCTTAGATGAATATTTATTGTTTACTTCTGCTTCATTATCTCAGTGCATTTATCCACAATGGCATTTTGAGGGCATGATGCACATTTTGTATTAACAACATAATTTAACATTAGCGAAGATAATGCTAAGTGATGTTTCCTAATGACTGAAATTATACTTCAGGGGCTAACCCATGTATATAAAAAAAAAATCCACCAAAAAAACACCCATACGCCCTTTGAATAGGAATTTTCAGCTTACCATTAACACTGCTGGTAAATCCGATAATGGAAGAAAAGAAAATATATTTCATATGATTGTGGCTTCACTTGACCTGTTCAACATCCATTGTATGATCACCTCTTTTACCATAAACCATATTTATTGCTGTGGATTCAGTTGACAACCTTCTACATTCTGAAATGCTGTTTCAGTGAAATCATGTGAACGTCTACTCAGACGTACATCCTGTTGAGTTCAGTGGGGCTGACCCCCAAGAAAGTAGGCGTTAGATTATAGCCTCAGGCTTACTGGTACTTGACATTTACAAGATTATATATACTGTAGGTATATATCCTGGCAGGTATCAAAGAAGAAGTGCCAGGGATGCATTCAAATCAGAATTATGCTACAAATATGGGGAATAATGCATTGCCTAGTCATGTCCAGCAGGAAACTTCAAGAAACTTAGATTAAAAGCCCAGCAGGTTTATTTGGAAGTCAATAATGCTGAAATGTGTAGGACTTTGTACTTGTTCTAAAGACTGTGGCATTAATGCTGAAGAGTTTTTCAAAGGGAAAGTGGAATATGTAATGTTTCACTGAAATAAGTATCATCAACATGCATATGTTCAAATCACCTCCCTCTCACAATTTATCTTTTAAGCCATGCTACTTGGGAAAGGAAATAAATGAATATAGCACACCCAGTGCTGGGAAGGAAAGTGATATATGAATGAGAAAAGAACAGACACCGAATGTTAAAAGACCCTGTAAGCTTACCTTAGGTCCAATTCATACAAACAAGCCATGTGGAAAGCACTTCATGCCATGTGTATCTGCCAATTTCATAGTGTCACTGACCTAAAGTATCTAAAGTAGTACGAGTCTTCTGAAAAGTTTTTAAAGCTTACATGAGAAACATTGGTAAACTTAACTGAGGGGCACTGGTGACCAAGATGGGGAAGCTTCCTGGAAACTGAATTCTATTAGGAACAGCTGAAAGATCCAGGCATGTTTTCTCTGGAAAACAGAATATTTAAAAGGAGATGTGATGACACTTTCATATCTGAAGAGCTGCTATGTCGAAGACGAGCAGACAGGTTTTCTGCTGTTCCAAAGGACAGAACTGCAAACAATGAGTCAAAAGTGTAGGGAATCCAATTTTTGGCAAAAGTGTAAGGCAGCAGTGGTGAACTGGGAGCCAAATGCAGCCCTCCAGGCCTCTCTATATGGGCCATGTAATTTACCCCAGTCAGCACCCCTTCTCCACAGACCACATCCCGCACCAGCCCAGTTTTGAACCTTACCCAACTTTGCAAATATTCAGGAGCAAAGGGCAGGGATGTTTGGAGACGCTAACTGGCCTCCCTTCACTAATATCACCATGGCTTACTAGGAGGAGTCAGGCAGGTGGGAAGGTCAGTGCTGTGCAGACACACTGCTGGGGCCAAGGGTGGGAACAGATGGCAGGCGGGAATGGCAAAGCTTACCTGGCCTCCTAAGACCACTGTCACTGCATCTTGGCAAGAGAAGAAGGCATGTGTAGATACATTGGCAGAACTAAAGGCAGGAGCACAGTGCAGGGGGGGTGCTTACGTGGCCTCTCTACATCTGCATTGCTGCAGCTTTCTGGGAGGGGGAGGGATGAGGCTGTGCTCCCACCCATAGGTATGCTCAGCCATGACCCGCCAACCACACTGGCCCTTCCTCTTCCAATAATCACCACCACCCTTTCCTGCCAACTGCTCCTGTCCTCATTGTGAGTTTTTGCCTAGCAGAAATGCGTTCTTGAGCTCTGATAACGTCTCTTGCTCACTTGGAGGATAGAGAGGAGTGTATGAGTGTGCATAGAGAAAATTTGCAGCCATTGTTCCACCCACTTTTGTCTCTGGCATGTGGCCCCTGTTAGGTTGTCCAGAAAGGAATGTGGCCCTCAATCTTGAAAAAAGTTCTCCATCTCTGCATTAGGAGAACCTTCCTAAAGGTGTGAGCTGCTCAATAGTGGAACAGGCTGCCTCAGGAGATTTAAAAGCATTTACAGTGGCACCTTGGTTCTAAAACTTAATTCATTCCAGGAGTCCATTCGACTCCCAAAACCATTCAAAAACCAAGGTACAGCTTCCGATTGGCTACAGGAGCTTCCAGCACTCAAGTGGAAGTCGCGTTGGACATTCAGCTTCCAAAAAACGTTCGCAAACCAGAACACTTACTTCTGGGTTTTTGGCGTTTGGGAGACTATTTGTTCGATAACTAAGCCGTTTGAGAAACAAGGTACCACTGTACAGTGTTGCTTCTGCCAGGTATACTGTAAATGTCTCTGCATTGCAGATCCTGAATTGAGAAGTGACTTGGCCTAGATGACTTCCAGGGCCATTGCAAGCCTATGGTCTTTATTTTGTTTAAAGAAAAAGAATAGGGAAGCTGTAAGATCAATTTCTGGAAATTAACACAGTGAAACATATGCCACAGGAAGGCAAAATATCCTAACACAGACTTTCATTTATGCATTTGGTTCTCACCTCAGGAAGAAAGTTTGATGATTTTCTGGAACATTTAAAAGACTAAGAGCCATCTATAAAATGTAAAACCAGCAAAGTGAGGAATGCATTGTGTGATTTATGTGTTTTATGACACCATTTCCAAAACACTGGAGACAAATCTATTTTCAAGAATGTTCTAGCCAGAAGTGAGCCAGTTGATGTAGAAAAATGGATCAGATTATCAAGAGGCAAGGAAAACATGGTTTTATGAAATTATATAAACCTTTTAAAGATCTAGTTAAAAATAGCTTTTAAAAATAAACAAAACAAAAAGAAGAATCATAAGTGAGTGAAGAAAAACTTATCAAAGTGCAGATCAGACATTAGCCACAGGACAGGTATTAAACTGGATCATAGCAAAAGGAAAGAGAGCCAAAAGCCAGAAAGTCATTGGGTAATCAGGGCAACTGAAGTGGGAGGAGGGAAGTTGGAGACACATCTCCATGTTGAAAGCCACCTGATAAATGCTTTGCATGACATGTTCCTTCACACAATACATAATTAAGTTATGGAGTACATTGATATGGTGATGGCCATTTGCTTGGATAGATTTTTTTAAATGATTAAATATGTTTATCAATGGCTATTAGCCACAGTCTCCATATTCAAAAGGCCATATTTCTCTGATTACCTGTTGCTGCAGCACAATCAAATGGGATGGTTATTTCCTTCCTGCGCACCATGTGAATTTGCCAAGGGGTAAGCTCAGAGCTGGACTGAGCTCAGAGGAGCTGGAGCATGCAGGTGTGTGACACAGGGGAAGTCCAATATGAATACTTGTGAGCTTCATTCCCCCAACATATCAAGGTGACAATATTTCAGGTGTTATATTTCAGTGTATCTGACGAAGTGTGCATGCACACGAAAGCTCATACCAAGAACTAACTTAGTTGGTCTTTAAGGTGCTACTGGAAAGAAAAAAATTTTTTTTGTTTTGAATATTTCAGGTGGTGCCTCTTTTAGAATGTAGAGTTCTGGAGGTGGTCTGCAGCTCCTGTCACTTTTCAGTATTGATAGCAGGGGAATGGCACATGCAAAACCAAGAAGTATAGAATGACCAGGGTGAGAATAATGGGTTTCTATAGTTCTAGGCCTGTTGTCTTTGTCCATGGAGTTTTCTTGGCAGGGATACTGGAGTGGCTTGCTGGTTCCTGCTCCAGGTGGATCACGTTTGGTCAAAACTCTCCACTATGACCTCTCCATCTTGGGTGGCCCTGCACGGCATAGCTCATAGCTCCTCTGAGTTATTCAAGCCCCTTCACCACGGCAAGGCAGTGATCCACGAAGGGCATCTTAAAAAGCAGAGACATCACCTTGCCAACAAAGGTCCGTATAGTTAAAGCTATGGTTTTCCCAGTAGTGATGTATGGAAGTGAGAGCCGGACCATAAAGAAGGCTGTTTGCCGAAGAATTGATGCTTTTGAATTATGGTGCTGGAGGAGACTCTTGAGAGTCCCATGGACTGCAAGAAGATCAAACCTATCCATTCTTAAGGAAATCAGCCCTGAGTGCTCACTGGAAGGACAGATCCTGAAGCTGAGGCTCCAATACTTTGGCCACCTCATGAGAAGAGAAGACTCCCTGAAAAAGACCCTGATGTTGGGAAAGATGGAGGGCACAAGGAGAAGGGAACGACAGAGGACGAGATGGTTGGACAGTGTTCTTGAAGCTACCAGCCGGAGTTTGACCAAACTGTGGGAGCCAGTGGAAGACAGGAGTGCCTGGCGTGCTCTGGTCCATGGGGTCACGAAGCGTCGGACACAACTAAACGACTAAACAACAACAACATAGTTCTAGGCCAGCCTAACTTGTTACCTACATTTTAACTTCATCTTAAAGTTAGTTTTACAAACTGTATAAAATTAGTAGGCCATAAAAAGTGAAACACGTCTTGCAGGTGTGGCAGCATTGTGAAATTCTAGACTGCTTCAATTAAAATGGGAAAATCATTGTCCTGACAATCTTTGTTCCACCACTACCACTATGCTGAAATTAATTTGATGTGTTGTTTCCAGCAGCTCATCTCATTGACCTAAAATTGACCTTTATGTGTGAAGATAAGGAAAACCATCTTGGGGTCAGTTGAGTGCTCCATTTCAAAAGATGTTCTATCTTACTCTCTAATAGTAGCCATCACTTCTCAATCTTTTGTCTAAGATCAAGTGTAGTGTAGGAGCCAGATGCTGGAAGTATCTCAAGCTATGACAGCCTTTGCCATACCCTCCAGAGATATTTGTGATGAAGGGTACCAGCTTGATTAAGACTGAGCTACAGATTCTACTAATAGTCATTCTGGACTACAGGGGAGAAATATTGGGAGAAATGTGCTAAAACCAATATTAAGCTTAGAAAGTGATGTGACATAACATTGAATTTACCATTGTGAAGAACGTCTGAGATTGAGTGATGCATATTTTAATTTTTTTACTGGTAAATATCTGAACTCAAGTAGAATGAAGTTGAATTTGGACTTAAGGAGGAGAACTTTTCAACTACCTTAACAACCAGAAATTCTACCCAGAAATTCCCCAAATCTCTTTCCTCTGTTAGTTCATCTAGTTTATACATTACCTAGCAGTAGTGGGTGGAGTGGGTGGCTATTTCTTCTGCTTTCCCCACTTCTTTTGTATCATAGGAAGTGGGACTTGTAGATCGAACCACCAGAGAATCCCTTAAATCCCATTTCCTGCATTACAATGGAATTGGAGAAAACCGTATGGGTCATTCATCCTACCTCTTTCTCTGCTTGCTGGTAATTCTATGTTAGCTGGATGTAATAATACAGAATAATGAGTGGTTGGTGGGTGTCTTCATTCAAATAGAGGGCTAAGCTATAGTACATGAACTGACAAGGGGCCAATAGGATCCTATAAAGCTGATGTCCTGTCTGTGCCATTACAAAGATAGATGGGCTTTGAATAAGAGGACAGCACAGTTCATAACAATATGTAACACATAAATTGCAATGTGCCCTTGAGGAGAGTGCTCTATTTTATATTCCGATAATGAAGAGAAGAACGATCATTTTAATCTTTTGTTTATGCCTCTGATTTCACTCTGATGTATTATGTAGAAGAGCATGACACTGCCAAAGAACAAAATCACTAATACACAGCATTCCTGTGACTGATTGATGGTGCTCTTCGTGAATTTTACTGAATTGCAAGGGCTGTTAGTTAACATTCCACAAATCGCAACACTGCTTATAAAGGCTACCCAACTGCAACAGTGACAGCAATAATAGGACATCTTCTCAAAGAAAACAGCATTCTTAATGGGTTTGCACATTTACATCTAATGTCTGGAGCCTGTTTCATCCAATGAGCAATTGTTTTCTTTAAAAAACATTCAGTATGTGTGGCTGGTGAGTTTGGAAAGTAATATTTAAAGAGTGCCAAGTAATGTTTGTTCTCTAAGGACAAATGAATCCATATCCACTAGTTCACATGACTGGATTTTTTATGCTGTACTTTTGTAAAGTTGAATGAGGATTCTTGAGGCAGCAATGAAAAAAACCAGTTGTATATTAGCGGCAAACCCCAACCATTCCCCCCCCCCTCATGTATTCCATGTTGGGATATATTTTTCTTCTTTATGTCTAAGACTCTATTATTATTACATGGGTTAATAACTCAAAAGGGTTCACTATATTGAATGAATAAATCAATAGAGAAATCCTTTTGTTGTTTTACTGAATATCTAATTTGTTAAATCCTCCTTTTCCACTCCAAACCCAAATTGCTTTAATTAAGAGCATTCAGGCTGCTAATATTCTTCTTCAATGTGATTAGTTTTCTATAACTGAATAGATCAAATGAGGCTATGGAAACAAATTTAAGGACCACAGAAGCTGAAAAATGGGCACTTCAGAATCTCCTTCCCAAGGGAAGAGGGAAGCTGTGAGTTTCAGTTGCTCTATGTTTTCCAATTTTAAGTTCAGTTCTCCATATTTCAGTTTGTGATTTAAAGAAAATTCCCATGAACACTTTATCCTGGTTTTTAATGATTGATGTGTTAATGTACTTTTAATCTTTTGTTGGAAGCCGCCCAGAGTGTCTGGGGAAACCCAGCCAGATGGGCGGGGTATAAATAAACATTACCTTGCTGGGGAACTGCATTGCAAAATTCAGAGAAGTATGAATTTTGAAGGGGCGGCTGCATTTCAGTTCACATCTTGTTTTGGAAAGTATAAATTAGGGAGTTTGGCCTTTAAATGCGAATTGGATCAATTTTCTCCCCTATCCTTAATCCTCCACCTCTGAAGCTGTAGTGGACCCACCACTTAATACCACCAATTAATAATGTCGCAGATCCACTTCCACTAACTGCCCCCAATTAAATATAGTGCACCCACCTCACGGTACACCAATTACACAAATTTCTACAATTTACCACAGATTATCTAGTGTGGGACTTGTGTGAGGGAAAACATAATGATTTAGAGTCTCAGGCAGGAGCCGATCAAACACAAGAAAAGAAGTTTAAACAAAAAGAAGTTTATGAAACAAAGTGGGTCAGGAACAAAGTGGGTTCTTTCAGGTAGAAGTTGACTTATTTACTTTAACGAACTATAAGACATCTCAGGCTTAAACACAATACTATAGGCACAACTCTTAAACTTCAATTACTAAAAATCAGGTATTACACTTCACGTGGTAAATATTCAGGTTTATAGAATAGTTGGTAAAATGCTCAACTCAGTTTCTGTTGTGTAGATATTACAATTAAATATTTTCAACACCATACCACTTCCTTCACAGCTTGATACTTAGGTTCATGAATAAGGGGCACTTCTCCTTAGTTACCCACTCTCTTAACAATCCCACACCTGAGGTTTTCTAAATGGTGTAACAGACCCAAAGGGGATCACCTCACCCCTTGTTACTGGTTTGGGAGTCTTCAGTACCTAGAAGAACTCTCCCCTCCTGGCAATACTGAGACCCAGGTAGCCCGTGCCAGCCCCGGTGGCTGCCAGGCTTTGCGTGGCTTTCCCGGGGGCACATTAGGCCCCCTCACCCGTCCTGGCAGTTGCCTGGCCATGCATGACCTTCCCAGGGCCACTCAGCTTTCCATCCAAAACATGATTGCACTAATTTCATAGCTGATAGTAAAGTAATTACCAGAATCTTAAAATTCTGGGAACATACATACTTTTTATAAAGAAAAAAAATATTTTTATATGAATAAAGTTAGCACAAACTTCATCAAAATATGCATCTTTGAAGGTGACTCAAAAAACAAGGCCCACTTCATGCATTATGAGTTACAACCACAGAAATTACTATCACAATTCACTCCTGTGTCTCAAAACATTGATGCTAAATGTGATTCACATCAGTGTTGGCAACACAAAGTTACATCTGTCTTTAGACACAGGAAGCGCTTGTGGGGAGGATCCATCATTTTAAAAATCATGATTCATAGGCAAGGCCCAAGTTTTCATGAGTGTTCAGCATTGCACCATTCTGAAGGTCCTTTCTAAATCATTTGCACAATTTTTTCAGCTGAGTTTATACACAGGACATCCCAAAATCACTTCAATGTGCTAAATGCTTTACTAGCTAAAAGAGCTTCCTCATGCTTCCTGGCTGGATTATTAATTAGGACCTAATTCCAGAGCTATCTGGAACACTCTTATATCTTTTGTTTTCCTTTATTCCCATTGCAGTTCTCTGTGAATGAGGGAAAGAGATGGTCTGGCTACAGAAGTCTAAAGAGCATCCATACTTCCCCACC